>NC_065563.1:12647983-12960354 GCF_022605725.1 Anthonomus grandis grandis | reverse complement strand
ACTAACTGAATGACAGCACTTTGAAAATTCGGAAAACAGTCATTTTTCGACCTCGTTTTTGAGGCCAAAAATGGGCATCAAAAATGCCATATCTCAGCTTCTATAAGAGCTACGACCTTGCGGGTGGTCTCGTTGGATTCAGAACGACGAAACTAAGACAAAACCGTTGGAATTGTTCAAATCGGACCAGTAGAAGCCGAGATATCGACCTCCAAAGTTTGGGTTTTTTCGTTTTTCGGGTATACCCCCCCGTATCGATTTTTTCACCGAAAATTGATTTTTTTCGAAATTGAACTAACTATACCAACGTGTTCTTTAGACCACCTACATTACAAAAACACAGGGTTATAACGAGATCCGAGCAAAACTAAGGGAATGAGAGCACTTTGAATATTCGGAAAAAGTCATTTTTCGACCTCGTTTTTGAGGCCAAAAATGGGCATCAAAAATGCCATATCTCAGCTTCTATAAGAGCTACGACGTTGCCGATGGTCTCGTTGGATTCAGAACGACGAAACTAAGACAAAACCGTTGGAATTTTCCAGATCGGACCCACAGAAGCCGAGATATCGACCTCCAAAGTTAGGGTTTTTTCGTTTTTCGGGTATACCCCCCCGTATCGATTTTTTCACCGAAAATTGATTTTTTTCGAAATTGAACTAACTATACCAGCGTCTTCTTTGGACCACCTACATTACAAAAACACCGGGTTATAACGAGATCCAAGCAAAACTAACTGAATGACAGCACTTTGAAAATTCGGAAAAAGTCGTTTTTTGACCTCGTTTTTGAGGCCAAAAATGGGCTCCAAAAACGCGATATCTCAGCTCCTATCAGAGCTACGACCTTGCGGATGGTCTCGTTGGATTCAGAAAGACGAAACTAAGACAAAACTGTTGGAATTTGCCCGATCGGATCAGTAGAAGCCGAGATATCGACCTCCAAAGTTTGGGATTTTTCATTTTTTGGGTATACCCCCCCGTATCGAATTTTTTCACAAAAATTTTTTTTTTTCGAAATCGAACTAACTATACCAGCGTGTTCTTCAGACCACCTACATTACGAAAACACCGGGTTATAACAAGATCCGAGCAAAACTAACTGAATGACAGCACTTTGAAAAAGTCATTTTTCGACCTCGTTTTTGAGGCCAAAAATGGGCTCTAAAAATGCGATATCTCAGCTTCTATAAGAGCTACGATCTTGCGGATGGTCTCGTTGGATTCAGAAAGACGAAACTAAGACAAAACCGTTGGAATTTTCCAGATCGGACCAGTAGAAGCCGAGATATCGACCTTCAAAGTTTGAAAAATTCCTAAAATTCTTGCAATATGATATTTTATTTGTGAAGAATGCAAAAATAATTCCTGGAAAATGACTCAAATTTCCTTTGAAGCAAAAATGACTCAATTGCCTGAGAGATGATTTAAATTAAAAATTTACTCAAATTCCGGAAAAAAATTAGATAAATTCTTGAAAATTGGAAAAAGTACTTAATTTATGGGTTGCAAATTATCAGAAAATGACTCACCTTATTTTGATTTAATTTTTTTTAAAAGATGGCTCAAATTTTTCTGTGGCATAAATACTTTCTGGAAAAAATAACTTAAATTCCTGGAAAATTACTCAAATGTGTGAAAAATACCTCAAATTTTCTTTGGGAAGTAAATTTCCCAAATGATTCAAATTTTTTTTGGAAAATTACTCACTGTACCATTTTTTTTTTAATTCAAGTAATTTTTTGGAAAAACGACTGCGGACAAATTTTCTTTGGAAAAATTACTAAAACTCTTGCAAAATGACATTTTTCTTGTGAAAAACAACTAGTGCAAAAATAATTCCTGGAAAAATGGCTCAAATTCTTCACTTTTTTTGTTTTGGAAAAAAACATCCAAATTATTGGAAAATGACTCATTTTTCTTTTTTTTTTGAAGAAAATAACTCGTGTTAACTAATTCCTGGAAAATGACTCAAATGCCTGAGAGATTCGGAAAAAGTCGTTTTTTGACCTCGTTTTTGAGGCCAAAAATGGGCTTCAAAAATGCCATATCTCAGCTTTTATAAGAGCTACGAACTTGCGGGTGGTCTCGTTGGATTCAGAACAACGAAACTAAGACAGAACCGTTGAAATTTTCTAGATAGGACCGATAGAAGCCGAGATATCGACCTCCAAAGTTTGGGATTTTTCGTTTTTCGGGTATACCCCCCCGTATCAAATTTTTTCACCAAAATTTTTTTTTTTTCGAATTCGAACTAACTATACCAGCGGATTGTTCTCATCAAGTAGATCATGAAAATACCAGGTTATAAGGGAATCCGAGCAGAACTAAGGGAATGAGAGCACTTTGAAAATTCGGAAAAAGTCATTTTTCGACCTCGTTTTTGAGGCCCAAAATGGGCTCCAAAAATGCGATATCTCGGCTATTAGAAGAGCTACGACCTTGCGGATGGTCTCGTTGGATTTAGAACGACGAAACTAAGACAAACCCGTTGGAATTTTCCAGATCGGACCAGTAGAAGCCGAGATATTGACCTCCAAAGTTTGGGATTTTTCGTTTTTCGGGTATACCCCCCCATATCGATTTTTTCCACCAAAATTTTTTTTTTTCGAAATCGAACTAACTATACCAGCGACTTCTTTAGATCGCCTACATTACGAAAACACCGGGTTATAACGAGATCCGAGCAGAACTAAGGGAATGAGAGCACTTTGAAAATTCGGAAAAAGTCATTTTTCGACCTCGTTTTTGAGGCCAAAAATGGGCTCCAAAAATGCGATATCTCAGCTATTAAAAGAGCTACGACCTCGCGGATGGTCTCGTTGGATTCAGAACGACGAAACTAAGATAAAAGCGTTGGAATTTTCCCGATAGCTCCCATATAAGCCGAGAAATTGACCTCCAAAGGTTGGGATTTTTTTAAAGGGTCTGTACCAGCGTCTTCTTCAAACCACCACCGTGTAATACGTTTTAAAAGGTTTTTCCTGAGTTAACATTTTTCTTCACACTCTGCCATATACAGAGTCTATCAGTCTAATCGGTAAAATACCAAATAAAGTTATTCCATAACCCTAAAATCAAACATTGGCATTTTAAATAAAAAGCGAACGAGGAGAGATTGTAGAAAAGATTTTTTACGTACAATTTTTTCTCATTGAACAACCCACAATCGATAAAGGTTTAGATGGTCAAGTTATTTAAAATGACCAATAACTCGTTTATTTTTCAAATTAAAAAAAATTAGGTAAAAGCAACTTTTGTTTAAAATTTGATTTTCTAACGGTCGAGCAAAATTTTAATAATTATACAAAATTTTTCAAAAAAAGTGTTTCCTGATGAAACCCTGGTGCGTATATCTGATACCAATTTTAAACCTTTTATCCTCTGATGATGACCACTGTGTCCGAAACATGTCGTGAATTTTAAATTAAGCGAATGTTTATTTAATAAATACGTGGAGAGAGACTTTCAGAAGTTTTTCATTTTACCTTAAGCTACGACTCCACCGCAAGTATGGACTATTTCTTTACTATGTCGCTCAAATTGAACCTTCAATATCTCCGTTATTTTTAAGATTAGAACAACTTTTTGCTTGAAATAAAATTATCTATTAATTAAGCTTGATTGAAACAAAACACACTCATTATATCCTTTAGGAAATCATTAAAAAAAAACATATAAATAACTGTGTATTGACCCAATCGATATTATTGCTGTTATAAAAGTCAGTTCCAATGGATGAAACCCTAGTTTGTTTCACATAAGTATTACTAACAGCACTTTTTTAACATTCATTAAACGTACACGAAGTTCCTTCACTCGTAACGCGTTTTTTTAATAAAAAAACCAAAAAAAAAAAAATGATCCGCTTTTGCGGCCTGTATTACATATATCCTACATATGTACGTGCGATGTTACAATAGGATGTTGCATTATTTACGAAATGAAAAAGTGCGTTTATTGGCACCTCAACGGTCGTTAAACAAGAATAAGTAACGAAAAAAATAAACGAGGATAAAAGTGGTTAAAACAATCCTAGAGCGTCGCCTCCGCATTGTCTTTGGTACATTGTCAGTACTTGCGTGTGGGTGTCGTGTTTTTCCCTTAACGGTTATACAGGGTGTTCGAAAAATAGACTTTTGTCCAATTTTTGAAAAATTTAATTTAGATTAATTACACCTGCATTCTTTCCAAATAAAACGGCGTATTAAGTTTAACGCTATCATTTATACAGGGTGAGCAGTGCTCAGTCAAAAATACCCTTTTTTTATACTTTTAATAACTTTTTAGTGGCGCCCCCTAGAGCCAAATGGCTTATGGGCGGTTTGTAGCGTGTGACAAGAAGAATGTTTTGCAATATTAACCGGACTTCTAAGTAAAACCGTTTTTGAGTTATGAATTATTTGACTTTGGAAATTAATTGTGAGCCTCCTGTAAGTTATAGATAAACCAAAACCAATCGAGCGGATGCGCCGTTCATTTTACTATAACATACTAAAATTTCATTTTTTGGCTATTTTTACAAGTATCCTAAAAGTAATTTTTTTTTCAAAAAAGTCCAAGCACGAAAAATCACCCTGCACACTCATGAATTATTCTCAAAGCCAGCCATGGCCGCGTCTCCATGGCAACAAAAACGGCCAAAAAAAGACCCTTTTTATAATCGAAATTTAACTACTAAAACCCATTGGAATTGGTCTAGAATTGATGTTAATCTATTCCTAAGGCTTCATACTATTTTTCCATGTGCAAATCATAAGGCAAAAACCTTTTTTTATGCCCGAAATGATCGTCTGAAAATGGTCGATTTTGACGTCTATGCCCAATCTTAATGGCGGCCATTTTGACAACATCACCTTGCGCACCGGCTATTCTCAAAACCAGCAGCCATGGCCGCGTCTCCATGGCAACGAAAACGCCCGAAAAAAGACCCTTTTTATAATCGAAATTTAACTACTAAAACCGATTGGAATCGGTCCAGAATTGATGTTAAACTGTTCCTAAGGCTTCATACTATTTTTCCATGTACAAATCATAAGGCAAAAACCTTTTTTTATGCCCGATATCATCGTCTGAAAATGGTCGATTTTGACGTTTATGTCCAATTTTTAATGGCGGTTATGACAACATGGCGTCAACGTAGATGAATCGGCGCCCCGGACTTGCTTCCTAATTTCATCGATAAAATGCTTAAAATAGCTCGGAACTTCCTGAAATTGGTACGGGATTATTCAAGAGACTTTGGAGAATCCTAATATGTGCATG
Source organism: Anthonomus grandis grandis (assembly GCF_022605725.1). Lineage (NCBI taxonomy): Eukaryota > Metazoa > Arthropoda > Insecta > Coleoptera > Curculionidae > Anthonomus > Anthonomus grandis. Next base: position 12,955,090 of record NC_065563.1, on the reverse strand, counting down.
TCTTTTACCAAATCGGGTTCTTTTAGCCGTGATAATTCGGCAACGTTTTGACGTTTTAGCATTTTCCGTGTATTATTATAATATTCATGCGACACAGTGGTCTGTACAAGGCATTTTGCTAGACAAAAATTACAACACAGTGGGTCCTAATGATAAAAAAAAAATCTAATCGGGATTTAATGGGTGTTATTATTTATGTGGTAATTTTTTTTTTTTTTTTTTGTATTTGCCCCATTTAAACGAGATTTGGTATTTGGGTTTGGTTTAGGAAATAATTATTGATTTTTAACAAATTTTTAAAATATTGAGTTTTAGGGTCACATGACTATCAAAACTTATTTCTATGGGTCCGATTTTATTGAAGTTTGGTATTCGGGATTCATTTAGGAAATAATTATCAATTATATAGAGTATTGGCTTTTAAAGTCACGTGACAATTAAAACTTTATTCCTATTTTCTTTTTTCATTGCAGAATAGCATTTTTTAATTTGAACATAATCTGCCCTTTTAATAGTAAAGGGTCCAATGCCCAATAAATTGATAGGACCATAAAAGATATATTGTTTTTTTACAACTTGTTTGTCCTCGTGTGCAGGCCAATCAAACTGTTCAAGATTTTCTTTTAAAAATTTGATCATACAAGTGTCATCTGTGATGGAAATAATCCGACCTAAATACCAGTTGATGTCATAATAGACAGCAAAGTATTTTTCTTTTATGGTCACCATGTTTTAGCTTAACGCGTAGGGTTTCTGGTCATCCATATCGCTCCAGTCATCCGAAGCATCATCCGATTCCAATAGTTTTGGGTCGAGATCTTGCTCATCTTCTATATAGTCTTTTTTTGAATTTTCTTCTGTATACTTTCCCCGTGTCTTTTCATCTTTCTTTGTTTTTTTGAATTCAAAAAGGTTTTTTAGGCGTTGAGCTACCACATCTGAAGTCAGAATTTCTCCAACACCTTGCGATACTTTCTTTCTCTTTCCTGGTGCAACTTCAGAAAGAGTTTCGGAAAGCTTTTTTCTAATGAATAACTCAAAACTGGAGTTGCTTGTTTCTTTAGCTTGAGAAGACCTCTCCTTCAGTCGCTCAGCTTCCTGGGCTTCAAAGGCAGTAAGTCTATGACTAGGGCCAGGGATATCTTCTGGATTATATAGAGATGGCGAAACTGACGCAACAGGACTTGGAGCGAGTTGAGGCTGGTCCTCGGTTGGATTGGTATATTCAGTAATATTTCCAGCTTCCTTGAACCTGTTAAATTTTATAGGATCATAGGCAATCTCTGGAAACTTGTCAAAATTTACAAGAAAAAATCCCTAAGGTTCCGGGATTTGAAGGAATCTTCCCACAGCAGCAAATTGTGCTTTTGTCAACAATTTTCCAGGGTACTTTCTGTTATGTTCAATAAGAATTTGATTCCAATCAACAAAGTGACTTACATTTGGTGGAAATTTGACCAGTACGACATTATTTGCTTGTGCCAGTTTCACTAGACTGTACCTAATATGAAAGATCACTCCATCAAAAAACAAGACAAACTTCTTGCGTCTTTGCTCTTTGGATGGTAAAAATAATTCCTTAAACCATTTGTTAAATAAATTCCCATCCAACCAACCATGTTATTGAACAGCATATCGCGTACCGGGGTATTCATTCATAGTTCTGGAATCCATGTGGACCACATCTGCTTCCCAGTAAAAATTATGAAAGGCGCAAGTTTTGTCCCATCATACTGTTGTATTTGTTTTCCCAGTTCCCGCAATGTTTCTCGGGATTCTTTTGACTCCCTTTTCTGCCACGATCTTCGTATCCTTTGGATCGTGTGAAAAGGAGGTGTCATCACAGTTGAACAAGAGGCCACCATCTTCAGAGCCAATGCCTAGTTCATTGAACATTTTTAAAATGTCATCGTAAAAACGTCGTTCCTCTGACCCTTTGTGAGCTGAGAGCTTCACCTTTTCTTATGGCTAGCTGAGGATGGCGCGCCAAGAATCCACGAAACCAATCCTCACCAGGACCTTTTCCATCTTTCCATCTGGTTTCTATTTTCTCTTAATAAACTGTGACACAAGTGTTAATGTCTCTTTTTTCGTTAGTCCTTCACCATGTAGAGCGCACACTCTTAGGAGGTACTGAGCAAGGTCCTGTTCATCTTTATACCTAAGTTCGCCCACTACCCACTTTTTTGTATTGTTTGGAAAGCGTTCCAAATGGCACTTCGTATTGTTGTGCCGCGGCACGTAGTGTTAAACCTCTGCGAGCTGCAGATATAGCTTCTGTCCCCTACCCTTATTCCCTTCTTTTTGTAATTTCTGGGCATTTTTACTTAACTGCAACAACAAGAAGGACTAATAATAATAGTTTCTTGTTGCCCCATTAAATAAAACAATTGGGGTAATAAGAAACAATTCCATTATGGTAACTAATGTTAAAAAATGTCTTAGGGCAAATTTAAAAAAAAATTATTTGAAACGCACCACTTTGAGGTGATAAAGTTTTAGGCAGAGTTAGCAAGTCTGTCAAAAAAATTCGAAATCGACTTTATATATACCTTCTAGTTAAAGGATTTAAGTTTAATTTATTTAATTTTATATTTGGCATTTGGAATTTATTTAGGATGCAAATAATAAATTTTGACAGATATTTGACATTTCTCACACCGTAACTCTTTTGCTATTGCTCCGATTGGGTTGAAATTTATTTAGAATGCAATTAATAAACGTTAACAGATATTTGAATATAACGCATTATATTGACATACAACGCGACTATATAACACATTATAGTTCTTTGAAGCATGTTACCCCAACAACTGGTCCCCTCTGGGGCATATAAAAGTTGGCCCCCCGATTGACCAGACTTAAGTACACCTGATAATTTTTGTTTTTTTTTTTTTTAAGAATTCCTTTATGGCTCTTTACAGACAAGACCTAAAGGCTCCAAACTGGTCCCAAAGTATTCCCTAGTTGCTTCGCTCCTGTACGTCTTGTTTTAATATGTGTGTTACGTTGATGTCAGATATGACTTAGTTGGTTGTTTTTTTCCTATTAACTTATTATACTTTATATTACTTAGTATTTAGGTCGGTATCTGTAAGTAGCTTTTGGCTGCTGATACTGTGATTAAATAAATAAATTATTTTATAGCAATCATCAATGATTCCTTGTGGCCCTCAGACAGACAATCATGCAAACTTTTTTAACAAGTTAAAAATGACAAAATAACGACATTCGAACGATAATTTCCGCATGTACAACTGTTGCAGGCCGTTAAACGAAAACGCGTGGTAAATATGGGCTCATTCATATACATAAATTTCACTATATAAAATAGCACCCGTTGGCGTACATGTCCGATACCCACCAGAACAACCATTTCTAGGGCTAAAAATCCGCGGAAAAGGAAACTATAAATCTATACCGATTGGACGTCGTTTAACAGGTGATAAATGTTGGAAATCAAATATGTCATCCTGTGCCCGGAACGCTAAAAAAAAATTAAAAATGATCATTCTATAACGCCTACACGTACGGAACAATCTCCTTATCCAGGCACAATTATTAAGTGCGAACCGCTCCCGGCTCGAACCCATAAATAAACAAACGATCGGTAAAAATGACGTCCCCCTCGGGGGACCCGCTCGGGACTTTCTTCTATACATGTAGGTACCACGCACTAGAAGATTTATCGTCTTTCTTTTCCTGTTTAGATGCTCTAGAACATGAATTATTGCTGTGTGTGTTTAGGTTTCTTCTGTCAGTATGTATAACGACCACTGGTTAAATTGGGTAATGCGCGATCAAAAAAAAAATGTATTTTTTCGTTTGACGTTTGAATGCCACCAAACGAACCATACAGGATTGCAAGCGATTATTGGTAACAAAAAAAAGCTAAAGCTTTGAATTTTGCATAACTTTTTTTAAATAATTGATCGTTAAGTCTCGGTTTAATGTTAATAAAAAGCCCCAAATTTTGCATTTTCTAGCTCGTTTGTTATATCTATGGGAGCACACGATATTAAATTAAACTATTAATTTATTTTTGTAACTGTTTATTATAAAAAAATGCCTGCTGTATTTTTTATGTTTTTTCATTCAATCATTAAACATTTCCTATTTTTTTTCTAATTTTCTTTGTATATCATATTCCATTTTTACACTATATAAAACATAATATGTATGAAAAGTATGCCGTACAATGGCATATATGTACGTGATATCGGGGGTCATTTCGATCGAGTGTAAAACATTAAATTTGTCAATTTTTTAGAATCGTATATGATATACGTATATAGTTTAATAAATATACCTTGATCATATAGGGTTAATAAATATAATAAGAGTTTTAATATAAAAACTGTATAATGAAGTCGTGAACTGATTTTTTTTCAAAACTGAGTGACTTTTCACGTTTTACTCGAAAACCTAAAGATTATGTGAAAAAAGTATAGATTTTTTTATTACCTGTAATTTTGTTGAAAAGCATTTTTTTCTTAGGCAGTTATTTTCTGCAAAAAACACCGTTTTTCATTAACCCTACCCTTACACCCCCCACCCACCCCACACAACTTACCAGTGAGAAATTGTTTTCAAAAATCATTGTTTTCCAAAATAATTCGCATGAATAACAGCTGCGTTTCGTTATTAATATCCTATCTAATAACACAGTTTGTTTATTTAAATTTGATATAATTAAATATATGTATACTTATAATTATTTAATACAAAAACAGTGCCATTAGATTGGATATTATAAACGAAAAAGAGTGATTTTTTCAAAGGAATTTCGTACTGGGCAAATGTTTGGGGTGGGTGGGGGGGGGGTATGGGTTATTTTAATAAAAACCAATGTTTTTGCACAAAATATACAATATTCAATTTAAAAACTCTATTTAATTAAATTTGTTATAAAATTATATATAAATATTTAGTATAAAAACAGCGTTATTCGATTGGGTAATATGAACGAAAAACAGTGATTTTTCAGCAAAATTTCATCAATTTTTTGAAGTGTAGTAATCAAGTTTAAATGTTCAAAATTTTCTCCTTTTTGTAAAAAACAGATAAACTGGCACTAATTTACAGAATAAAGGACTCATAACGTAAATTAAGTAAGCGGCCACCTTCCCATGGGAAAATGTTCATAGTTTTAGTTTTTAATTTTTTTCTGGAAAACTATTGATCGGAGAAAAAAATTGTTAAAACAAAAGTTGTTTGGAATGTCAGTGCGCATCAGACGCAATAGAAAAATAGTTTTTAAGCTCAATAGTTTGCCAGAAAATTGGGAAAAACCTCTTAAGAATTTTTTTTTATTTTGTCAAAAACTACTGAAAATTTAGACAATTTTCTTTTAGCATTGGAATCCTAGTTAAAAATAGAACAAAACATAAAGAATAACATTTAGCCGTAAATCGAAAAATAAAAGAGTTATAGAAGATTTTTGAAAAACTCAAAAAATTTTTGGGGAAAAAAGGTAAAAAAATTTTTTTTTAAGAAATTAGTTTTTTTTTGATGAATCGATAAATTATTTTAAAACACTTTAAAAAAGTCTAATAAAGTTTTTTTTTAAAATGTACCAAAAAAAAGTTATAGTCAATTTTCCCAAAAAATCCAAAGGGGTACCCCTGGAAAAATGTTCATAATTTCAGTTTTTAATTTTTTTCTGGAAAACTATTATTCGGAGAAAAAAATTGTTAAAACAAAACTTGTTTGGAATGTCAGTGCGCATCAGACGCAATAGAAAAATAGTTTTTACGCTCGATAGTTTGCCAGAAAATTGGGAAAAACCTCTTAAGAGTTTTTTTTTATTTTGTCAAAAACTACTGAAAATTTAGACAATTTTCTTTTAGCATTGGAATCCTAGTTAAAAATAGAACAAATCATAAAGAATAACATTTAGCCGTAAATCGAAAAATAAAAGAGTTATAGACGATTTTTGAAAAAATGTAAAAAATTTTTAGGGAAAAAAGGTAAAAAAAAATTTTTTTTAAGAAATTAATTTTTTTTTTTGGCGAATCGATAAATTACTTAAAACACTTTAAAAAAGTCTAATAAAGTTTTTTTGAAAAATGTACCAAAAAAAAGTTATAGCCAATTTTCCCAAAAAATCCAAAGGGGACCCCTGGAAAAATGTTCATAATTTTGGTTTTTAATTTTTTTCTGGAAAACTATTGGATGGAGGAAAAAATTGTTAATATAAAAGTTGTTTAGAAAAACCATGCGCATTAGATGTAATAGAAAAATAATTTTTAAGTTCAATAGTTTTCTGGAAAATTAGGAAAAACCTCTTAGAAGTTTTTTCTCATTTTCTCTTAAACTGTTAGGAATATGGAAAATTTATTTTCAGCATTGGAATCCTGATCAAAAATAGAATAATTTATAAAGAATAACATTTAACCGTAAATCTAAGAATAAAACAGTTATTTAGATAGTTATTCGAGGCTCTTGAATTAATTAAAAACTAATTCCAGGCCTTTGAGTCAAAGCATTTCAAGTAAACAAAATCAATTATTACCTGGCCTATAAATTAATTAATTAATTTCTTATTCCAGGCTTTCCAAATTTGGAACAAATCACCAATTTACTTTTAAGTACTTAAGTTAACTTAAGGGACACGTTTAATGAATAAGACACTTATTCCAGGCTCTTAAATTAAATCACTTATTTCAATTAATAAATTAATTGCTTTGAAAATTATAACTTAAAACCTATTCCAAGTTTTTAAGGTCAATCATTCAAGTTAAGTAGTCACCTATTTTATGGCCTGTTGTTCAAATTTGGAATGATTTACTTTTTAATTAGTCAATAATTCCAGGAAATTAGAATTTACTTTCAGACACTTAAAATAACCCAGGATACCTTTAATTAATTAGTCACTTATTCGTTGGTTTTGAATTAATTAAAAACTTATTCTAGGCTTTAGAGTTCAAGCATTTAAGTTAGTTAGTCACTTATTTCGTGGCCTATTAATTAATTATTTAATTACTTACTTGTTTTAGGCTATTTAAACTTGAAATAAATCACAAATTAATTAGTTACTTATTACATGAAATTTTAAATTACTTTCAGGCACTTAAGTTAACTTAAGGGATCCCTTTAATTAATTAGACACTGATTCGTTGGTTCTGTTATTTATTAATTAATTAAAACTTATTTCATCAGGCTCTTATGGTTTCATTTAATTAACAACTTATTTTAAGACCCGTTAATTAATTAGAAATTACTTTCAGGCACTTATTACATACACTCGAGTTTACTTAAGGAATCCTTTTAATTTAATCAGGGACTTACTTCCAGGCCTATGAATTAATGAATTTCTTCTTCCAGGCACTTAAATTAATCTCTGGAATCTTTTAAATTAATTAAAACCTTATTTAAAGCTCTTGAATTAATTAAAAACTTATATCAGGCATTCGAGATGTTTAATGCAAGTTAATCAATTCCTTGTCTGTTTTTCTGTTTGTACCTAAAATGTCTGAAACAAGTTTTTAATTAATTCAAGAGCTTTGCATAAGGTTTTAATTAATTTGAAAGATTCCAGAGGTTAATTTAAGTGCCTGGAAGAGAGAATTAATTGGTTCATAGGCCTGAAAGTAATCGACTAATTACTGTTAAATTGAGTTTTAATTAAAATACCTGGACATGATTTGTAAGTACCTGAAAAGCTTCGAATTACTATTTAGTTAATTAAAAGGAGTCGATAAATTAATTCAAGTATGTACCTTCTAAGCAACTAAAATTCCTGGAATAAGTGACCAATTAATTAATAGATAACTAAGACTTAATAATTAACTTATTCTAGACAGTTGCAACGTTAACGTGAAATATGAATTATTACTCACTGATTAATTTTTAAATTTTGAAATTGTATTATGATGTCAGTCGATAAGGATTTGAACGTTAAAACGAAATTATAACAACACGTTTATAGGCATTTAAATTTCAAACAAAAACTATTAAATATTGCATGCCTCTAAAGTCAAAAATAAGCGAGTTATTCAGGTTTAAAGCAAAGGGCGGCTAAGCGACTATAGTCTATTTCAAAAAGGTAGAGAGTAAGTATTAAGTATGCAAAAGTGGTACAGGGTGACCGTCCAATAATGTATGCCAGTGAAACAAGATATGTGGTTCCTACACGATAGAGCTTCACCACATTTTAAACGAGAAGTTCACGAACAATAGATGAATAGGGCGCAATATGGGTCCATTTCGTGGCCCCCTCGTCACCCAGATCTAACGCCTTGCGATTTTTTTTTTGTGTGGGGTCTATTTGAAAGAGTTGCTGTATCATGAAAGTGCGCACCAGAATTTTATTTTCGCTTGTAAAGAGTCGCGGTCATTTGCAGAGCATATAGAGATTGTGTGTTCATCAAACAATTTTGAACCGTTTTTACTTATAACTCTCTTATTAAGCAACTTTTATATATATATAGATACTCTTTAGTATATAAACTTCTTTTGATGAGTTCTACAAGTGGCTCAACTTTGAAGACACTCTGTAGACCCTCTCGCCCAACGTACGTACGTTCTAAAGAAATTAATTTTACACATGAATGGTATGTTCTCCGTCGACTGGGGGGTAGCGAGAGTGGAACCGCGGACCAAGCCTAAGATGATGATGTTCCGTCGTCTATAAATAATAGCGACCATTTACGCGACTCCCATTCGGTCCTACGACGTCGTCAAATTAATACGCCACTTTTGTCCTGTTTTTGTTACACGGTGAAAAAGCGACGTTTCGTCCGTGAGTTGTGGTCGGACATCTTCAGGTTGCGCGTCGCGTTTACGGTAGTGCGTACGTGGAACGGGTACTTCTTCGTTTATATAGCACGGGGTTCTTGTGCTGGTTTTTGGTAAAGTTTTTCATTTCTTAAAGAGACATTTTATTTATTATATCTCTCAAGTACTGAACAAAAAGTTTTTTTGGCTCTAAAATTAAAAATAAGCGAGTTATTCAGGTTTTAATGAAGGGGCGGCTAAGCAACTATAGTCTATTTCAAAAATGTAGAGAGTAATTATGAAGTATGTAAAAGTGGTACAGGGAGTAATAAGTAATATTTCACTCATTTTTAACATGAGAGCATTCGAGCCTTAACAATTTTAACCTCTCTATTAATTAGGTTTTTTTCTATAACACATTTCTTGATTTTTCACTTTTTTCTTATCAATCATTTTATGGTGTAAGTCGATAGGCATTTAAATTCCAAACAAAAAGTATTAAATATTGTATGCTTCTTAAGTCAAAAATAAGCGAGTTATTCAGGTTTAAAGCAAAAGGCGGCTAAGCGACTATAGTCTATTTCAAAAAGGTAGAGAGTAATTATTAAGTATGTAAAAGTGGTACAGGGTGACCGTGCAATAATATATGCCACTTCCATGGTTTGCATTACACTTGTTATACTTATAACAGTTTTTTGAATAATGCACTAAATGAAATTTATACTAAATATTAGGAAAAAATCTAATCTTCAAAATTGTGGTTTTTATTTTTTTTCTGGAAAACTATTGATTGGAGGAAAAAATTGTTTTAACAAAAGTTGTTTAGAATTTTAATGCGCATTAGATGCAGTAGAAAAATATTTTTAAGGTTCAAGAGTTTTCTGGAAAATTGGGAAAAACCTCCAAATAGTTTTTCCTCTTTTTTTCGAAAACTATTAGGAATATGGAAAATATTTTTTTAGCACTGTATTCCAAATCAAAAATAGAATAAATCGTAAAGAATGACTTTTTGCCGTAAATCAAAAAATAAAGAAGTTATGGAAGATTTTTGGAAAATTGTCAAATTTTTGGATGAAAAAATCGAAAAAAAATTTTTTTGAGAAAATTCAAAATTTTTTTTTGGAAATCGATAAATCACTTAAAAAGTTTCAAAAAAGTCTTATAAATCTTTTTTGTAAAATGTACTCGAAAAAAGTTATACAAAAAAAACCTTCCCGAAAAAATCCAAAGGGGTAACCCTGGAAAAATGCTCACAATTTCGGTTTTTATTTTTTTTCTGGAAAACTATTGATTGGAGAAAAAAGTTGTTATAACAAAAGTTGTTTAGAATCTTAATGCGCATCAAACGCAAACAAAAAATAATTTTAAGGTTTAAGAGTTTTCCGGAAAATTAGGGAAAAACCTCTGAACAGTTTTTCCTCTTTTTTTCAAAAACTATTGGGAATATGGAAAATATTTTTTTAGCACTGTATTCCAAATCAAAAATGGAATAAATCGTAAAGAATGGCTTTTTGTCGTAAATCAAAAAATAAAGAAGTTATGGAAGATTTTTGAAAAATTATAAAATTTTTATGTAACCACTATTTATTTTGTACCATATCTTTTGTAAAAAAAAAATGCGTTCTTTCTAATTCCGCATTAAAAAATGCTGATTTCCTTTTAAAAAACATCGATGACGTCATATCTTGTTTTTGGGTCACCCTGTATATTTAATTTCCACGTAGAAAAACCCTAAACCCAACATCGGGCATTTTTTCCAAAAACGGGGTCCGTGTCATTTTTTTTTTAGTGAATTTATCCGCACTGTATCAGCACGTTTTGTCTTGTCAAAGCAGCTCTAAGGCTGAATTTACATTGATGCGTAATTACGAATGATCCGTTGGGACCACGTGACCCGATTTTGGGTCTCTTATTGGCTGATAGCATGATCAAATGTGGATTCAGCCTAAAACCTGTAATATCTCACTTATTTCTATAAAATTAGAACCAGTTTAGGAACCAAAAACCAGTACGTTAACCTAAAAATTTATAGCGATAATCGTCGAAAGGCAAAGCGATCAAAGAAGCATATTGGAAAGTGAGGCTGGATCGGCAAGAGCGAAAGAGAGAGAGAGAGTCATGGAGGCGCCCCAGGTAACCACCTCACACGACGATTGGGGGCTGATGTGGGGCGGCTTCGGTTGCCTTTGGGCGCAATCGTCGTTGCCCCACGTCATTTTTGTCGCCCTGCTCGTTCTTCTACTCGCCGTCGCGCTTTCGCTTTGCGCGGCGAACGCTTTTGGACGACCGATCCCGATGCCGCGATTATTGGACCGCTCTCGCAGGGTATTGTCGTCTGATCGTTTTTCACATCTCTATCAGTTTAGTGTTTTTTTTTTCCATTTTTACTGTTTTTTTGCTTAGAACATTGAATGCCTAGAATAAGTCTACTAGTTGCAAACCATAGGCGACGGTGTTTCAGTTCACCATCTCTCAGACAATGTAGTCAAATCGACTTTACAATTTTTCATTCAATATATAATTTTCTTAATCCACTACGTTTAATGTGTTCTATTTTGTAGCAGGTAAAAAATTTACTCTTTAAAAGTTTCGTTTATTTGCTGGCTAATACTATATACTTTCAGAGTAATCAACCAATTTTTCTAACAAAAAAACAACTTGGCAACGTACAATACCTCTATGTTTAAAATGTACGTATCCGATGTTGCCACTTTTCGTTGTTTTCCTAGATATTTTTTCATATCTGTGAGGCAGCAACCAATAATCTAGAACGCAGCATCTGACGTTTGCCAGCATATAGTCCGCGCCCGCTGTTATTTTATTTAATCGATATAATGCCCGTCGGATCTCCTGAAGTTCCCAAGGAATTTTAAGATTTTTTTTTGGCCAGATATTAACATTATTTATATCATTAATATCTGGTTATGAACCGCTACAAACTAAAGTTTTTTTTTTGTGAAAATTACTAATTAAGAAGTCGAATGTTAAAGAAATGAAAAAAGGCTCCCAAAGGATTTAAATTAATCTTTTTTCTATAATAAATATCTAAACGCTTTTGAGATGGTTGCAAACCTCTACAAACAAAAGTTGAATTGTTGGATGTTAAAAAATATAAAGGGCTATGTAACTCCTAACGGCTATAAAGACAAATTTTATCCATATACTTTGGCTGTTTAGTTATAGCCATTTATAACATTTAACTACGAACTTAATAAATATAGCTGGACTGTCAATTCAATGAAAAGTAAATGACCACTACTAGGGAGCCGCCATTTTGCGAGAGTTCGATGTTGGTCACTCTGACAAATTTCAGTGGTTATGTTTAAAAAGTTACATTTAAAAATTCAGAGATTGGAGGGATCCAAAGTCAGTGGTCTCAGATTATGTTTATTTTTTTAAGAAACTATTACACGTGTTTCGCCCTAAGGCATCCTCAGATCGGTAAAGTTATTCGTTTAACACCACAAAGTATTTAAGTTCGAACTTTCAGGGAAAAAAATGTTTGTTTTTAAATCTTCTTGAAAATTTGTTTTCTTATAGATTTCGACCCGTACATTACGAAAATGCTATTCATTTTTTCCAAAAAAATTATCTTTTTTTGGCCTCAAAGTTACAAAAATAGGTCAACTTCTTATAGCCATATTTTTTGTTTCTTAACTAGTTGGATGAAGCCGAGTATATTGGCATCTAGCTTCATCCTTTCACTATAACCAGCCGCAAACCGCATTGCCGAAGTCAGCGATGCAGCTGAGTTATGGCTAACAGAGTGGGACTAGTTTTCACTATTTAAAAAAAAAATTTTTTTGATTTTGAGGTCAAAAAACAAAAGAAGATAATTTTTTTTGGAAAAAATGAATAGCATTTTCGTAATGTACGGGTCGAAATCTATAAGAAAACAAATTTTCAGAAGGATTTGAGAGATTTTTTTTTTTCAAACTTTTTGACGAAAAAGGGTGATTTTTTAAAAGAATTTCTTACTGGTAAACTGTGTGGGGTGGGCGGGGGGTGTAAGGGTAGCGTTTTTGAAAAACTGTTTTTTTTTTGTAAAAGACAAAAATCATTTTTTAACAAAACAACCCTTAGCCCCCCACCCACCCGACACACGTTACCAGTGAGAAATTCTTCAGCAAAATCACTATTTTTCTTCCATAATTCATACATTATTAACACTGTTTTTGCACTAAATATTTATATATAAAATTTAAATAAACGAAATAACCCAGAAGAACATTGAATATGAGCCAATATATTATATTTAAATTTAATAATAATTTTATATATAAATATTTAATACAAAACCAGTGTTAATAAATTAAGGATTATGGACGAAAAAGGGTGATTTTTTAAAAGGGTTTCTTTACAGCATTATAATAATATACCTAATTACACATTTTGATTAATATTTTTGATATCCAATACTTCACAAAATGCTGTCTTTTATAATATTATAACCTAGAAGGATGACGCCATTGACATCTAACTCGCCTGTGAAAGAAACGATTTGAATTTCCTTTTTTCCATTATATTTAGACTTCTTTATCATTTTTCAGTAAAAAGGGTGTTTTTAGTCTTGATATTAATTAAAAAAACGCGCTAAAACCACTCAAAACATCAAAAGTAAACAACGAGCGCAGTTGCCAAATACCTTTATCGCGAGAATATTTCTGGGCAAAATCTACAGCGTTGCCGCCGTTTTGTATGGAAATTTGGCGATTTAAAGAATCCAAATTTAAAATATTATTTATTATTAGTGTAAATATAGTACAAAATAATTTCGGTTATTAAACGAGTTTCTCTCTCTTTCTTTCTCTTTACAATAAAGAATGCAACTCAGTTTCTACTAATTATAATAATTTATTATTTTCTTCTGTTAAAATTGAGTAAACAAATAAAAACAATAAACAAAATATCCCCTTTGTCCCCTGTGTAGATGTTGCGCTCAATCCAAAGCAGCCAATGTTTATTCTATAGTGTATTCAATGTTCTAAGGTTTTTTTTGTTTTGTTTTTGTTCTTTCATTTTACATCATTTTTTTTTGTTTGCTTAGTGTTGCGTGCGCGTGCCTATGAACTAACTCTCTCGTTTGCCGGTTCTTGTGCTTTTATTAATATTTTTCTTGTCTGTAGTAATAATTTATTTATTTAATACTTTAGAAACACCAAATTTGGTAATTAATTACATGTAAAATTAAGTAAACACAAAAGTACATACACATAAATGAAATTCTTAAGGTGCATAGTAACAATCGTAAATCTCTTAAAACCTATATAAGAAAAGAGAAAAATAGTTTTTATTTTATTTTATTTTAAAATTATTTTTGAATTTAATCAAAACATTTTTGATCATAATTCCGTAACCAGCAGAGCAATTTTAAATTTTTTTTGTAAACAAACTTCATATTTTATGTAGATTCGTATTTAAGAATAAAAATCACGTCATTCCATTTAAAATAAGGAAGTGACCCTCCCCCCCTCTTAGGGGGGTGAAGGAACAAATGTCAAAAATATCACAAAAAGTGCCCCCCGGTATACTTGAAATGTCACCAAAATGTCAAAAAAAAATTGCAGCCGTTTTTGACATATCGCATTGTAACACTTTAAAAAATTCACCCTGTATAGAACACTTGGCGCTGACTTAGAGACTTTCCTTCAAAAACTACCAAGCTTTGCCCTTAAAAAGTAAATTAATTTTGTGTGGCGACCTTAATATTGTTTTTTCCAGTGTGTGTGTGTGTGTTGCTCAAGAATCTCTTCACTCTATTTTCGTCTTAATGCATATTAACTTTCCTACCAGAATAAGTAGAAATAGTTCTAGTACCATCGAATATGTCGTATCATCTTTTGCTCCTGAATTCGTAGATTGTACGGTTTTTAATTCCGGATTTTCTGATCATGAAGCTGCATTAAATAAACTCTAAAGGCAAAAACACGTTACGTAAATTAGGCCGTGTTTTTGGCAAATTTGGCGTGTTTTAAAAGTTTTTCCTCATTTTCTCAAAAACTATTGGGAATATTAAACATTTTCTTGGAGCATTGGAATCCTGACCAAAAATAGAACAAACTATATAGAATAACATTTTGTCCAAAATTGATAAATAAAGGAGTTATGAGAGGTTTTTTAAAAAAATGGAAAATTTTTGGGTCAAAAATGTGAAATTTTTTTTTTTTTTGAAAAAATTTGTTTTTTTTTTTGAAAGGGATAAATTGCTTAAAGGGCTTCAAAAAAGTCTTATAAAACTTTTTTGGAAAATGTACCTGAAAAAAGTTATAACCAATTTTCCCAAAAATTCCAAAGAGGCACCCCTGGAAAAATGTTCATAATTTCGGTTTTTATTTTTTTTCTGGAAAACTGTTTATTGGAAAAAAAAATTGTTTTAACAAAAGTTGTTTAGAATTTCAATGTGCATTAGATGCAGTAGAAAAATAATTTTAAACTTCAAGAAAATTATTTTAATTTTCCGGAAAATTAGGGAAAACCTCTTAACAGTGTTTCCTCTTTTTTTCAAAAACTATTGGGAATATGGAAAATATTCTTTTAGCATTGTATTCCAAATCAAAAATGGAATAAATCGTAAAGAATGACTTTTTGCCGTAAATCGAAAAATAACGAAGTTATGGAAGATTTTTGAAAAATTGTAAAATTTTTGGATGAAAAATTCGAAAAAAAATTATTTTGAGAAAATTAAATTTTTTTTTTTTTGGAAATCGATAAATCACTTTTAAAGTTTCAAAAAAGTCTTATAAATCTTTTTCGAAAAATATACCCGAAAAAAGTTATACTCAAAAAACCTTCCTGAAAAATTCCAAAGGGGTACTCCTGGAAAAATGTTCATAATTTCGGTTTTTATTTTTTTTTCTGGAAAACTATTGGTTGTAGAAAAAAGTTGTTATAACAAATGTTGTTTAGAATTTTAATGCGCATAAGATGCAGTAGAAAAATAATTTTTAGGTTCAACAGTTTTCCGGAAAATTAAGGAAAACCTTTTAACAGGTTTTCCTCTTTTTTTCGAAAACTATTGGGAATATGGAAAATATTTTTTTACCATTGTATTCCAAATCAAAAATGGAATAAATCGTAAAGAATGACTTTTTGCCGTTAATCGAAAAATAAAGAAGTTATGGAAGATTTTTGAAAAATTTTTGGACAAAAAATTCGAAAAAAAATATTTTGAGAAAATTCAAAATTTTTTTTTGGAAATCGATAAATCACTTTTAAAGTTTCAAAAAAGTTTTATAAATCTTTTTTGAAAAATGTACCCGAAAAAAGTTATACTCAAAAAACCTTCCTGAAAAATTCCAAAGGGGTACTCCTGGAAAAATGTTCATAATTTCGGTTTTTATTTTTTTTTCTGGAAAACTATTGGTTAGAGAAAAAAGTTGTTATAACAAATGTTGTTTAGAATTTTAATGCGCATAAGATGCAGTAGAAAAATAATTTTTAGGTTCAAGAGTTTTCTGGAAAATTGGGAAAAACCTCCTAATAGTTTTTCCTCTTTTTTTCGAAAACTATTGGGAATATGGAAAATATTTTTTTAGTATTGTATTCCAAATCAAAAACGGAATAAATCGTAAAGAATGACTTTTTGCCGTAAATCGAAAAATAACGGAGTTATGGACGATTTTTGAAAAATTGTAAAATTTACAAAAATAATTTTTTTTTTTATTTTTATTTTAGGTCGTCTCACAATTATTCACTTCGCAACGCAGTGCATGATCTTTATCTGCAAACTCCTCGGTTCGAGTTAGTAAAAATTAGTAAAATTTCTATACAGAGCCAAAAAGATGCATAATCATTTGCCTTTGGAAATTAAAATCAATTGCTTCTTTTCCTCGATTTCATAATGCTTTGAAGGCGTACTTTCTGGAAAAAGCGTTGTACGCAGTGGAGCATTTTTTTTTAGGATAATTAAATAGTAACCAGAAAAAAAGTTATGACGTTTTTATCTTTGCTGACCACTAATTTTAAACGACCCTGTATACATTTTAGCATAAAATGGTTCAGTTTTTCGAAAAATAACGACCAGGCGTTTCGAAAATATTAACAAAAAAACCATCTTCAATCAAAATTGTAAAACATCCTGTAACATGAAAACGATTCACTTTTCAAGATTCCTGTATATAAAGTCTTAATTTTAGACAAAGATGCGGCTGGTAAAATATTGCGATGTAATTTTGGTACACCCTGTATATACCCTTATAGTCAATCATATAATTTAGTTAGTGTTAGTGTTAAAACAGTTAAACAAGAGGGTGCTTTGTGATAGATACCTAATTTTAACGTTCCACTGAATTGCACGCTTGGACGCGTTTTGTTTTTTTTTGCTCATTTCTTCACTGTACCGCGTCGATTAATTAATTAATTAATATTCAATTTCGAATCCGTCTCGTGTAATCAAAGACGCGTTGCTTGCATCCCATTTGTGCGTGTCCTAGTTGCTTTTTTTCTATTCGGTTGCATGCACAGAAAGATCCTGCTAACAAACTAGTAGATAGAGCATAACCAAACAGCCACCATTATTTGACCCCAAATAATGGACGCTGTTTTAGAGCATTATTTGGACGATTTCCATACAAGAACCTTTATATTAATTATAACAATGAACTCGCGTAGAGCGACGAAAAATCCGATCCTACCTACCCCACTGATTTTCCTATTATTAGAGAGAGAGTAAATATTATCGCTTTGCCGCTATTTATAGCCCGGATAATGTTTGCTTTAATCATTCGCGACTGGGTGAGTACCTTATCCAGTTTAATATTAAAAACAGAACAAGGCTTTTAACGTTCATTTTAATTAAACTCGAGTGGTTAAGGCGTCGGTTTGATTATAGAGTTTTGTAGTCTCATGGTTTCTCTATATTTTATCCTTCTGCACAGGAGGGGCATCAGTTCAATGGGTTAAAAACTGTGGATCACTGTAATTATTAAAATTTCTATAAGTTACAAATTCAGGTTTTACAGCAGTCATGTTCAAGTAACAATGATCTGACACCCCATCCAAGAACAAAACTCCCAATTACCAACACTAAAGATTCATCTGTTACAAACACAGAATCCAAAAGTGAGTCTTCTTAATTGCTCCATTAAAGTTTACTTGCGTAGATCTATTGAGGGTCAATTGTACCATTATTATTGCATTATATTGGCATTGTGCTGCACTTCTCGTTAATTTAACGTTTAAGACAATTGAATTGCTGCCCACCGATGATGAGAGCGAATCGGGGATCGACGCAGCAACCGAACCACGTAATCGAACAATTATTTATTGCGGTTGCGAACGATTAGCTCGCAATAAAACCCACCCACGTGCCCCTATTTATAGATTTCCAATTAAACTTTAACGTGGTTTATAGCAATTAAATTATAGCCCAAGATAGTCGATCCTTGTCACCAAACGGCACGTCTATCATGCACTAAGTAATTTTAATTTACAGAATGTAGAAGAGAAAACCGCTTCTCCAGTCACTGCTGAACCGCCCCAGACCGAGGAGGCCAAACAAACCCCGGAAGTGGCAGCCGCCCCCAAGGCCGAAGAAGAAGAAAAAGAACCCACCGCCGCCTCTGCTGCTAAAGCACCGGAACCGGAAGCTCCTAAGGAAGTGGTCGAGGAGGCACCTCCTAAACAGGAGGAAGTTGCAATCGAAGAACCAAAAGCGGAAGTCAAAGAGGAGGCGGCGCCAGAAACCCCGGAAGAACCCCCGAAACCGACCGCAGAAGAGCCCAGTAAAGAGGTGCGTACCGAGGAAGTGCCTCCCCCGTTGCCCTCCTCCAACCCTCCCTCGCCGGTCACGGTATTCGCCGAGTCGACCAAAGCCGCCCTCCCCCTTTCGCCCCTCGAGACTCCCGCAGCGGAACCCTCGACCGTCTCGGAGGAACCTCCGGAGGCGGAACCTCGAGAGGTCGCCCCGCCAGAGTCCCCCGCCGCCTCACCTACCGAACAAAATCTCCTCGATCCCTCGCCCTCGTTTGATGAACTACCCCCCGCACCTCCTTCGCCCCTTCCCGCCGAACCAACCTTGAAGGAACCCCCTCAAGAAACCCTGGTCTCCGAAGAGTCTATAAGCCAAGAGGAGCCGACAGTAGACCCCCAACCCATTAAGGAGGAACCGCCTAAAGAAGAGGTCGAACCGCCCGCGGAACCCTTAACGAACCTTCCCGACTCTCCATCCGAAACTGAACCGGAACCGTCCACACCCCCACCGACCCCCGCTTCCAATTCCACCACCGCTCCCGCGGTGGCGGTCAGCTCGCCGCCCCCGGACGACATCTCGACCGAGTCGTTGCCGAGTCTGCCCGAGCCGTTGTCGGAGAGTTTGGCGGCGCCGATGTCGCTGCCTCCGGTCGACTCGGTACCGGAGCCGATCGTAGTCGCTGCCGCCCCCGATAACGACGAGGGCGTCGTGGCGGCGGCGGCGGCGGCCGAGCTTGACCAATCTCCCGAACACCATAATCATGATCAACTCACGAACGGAATGAACGGGCACAGTAGTAGTTCGTCATCCCCGCTGATCGAGGAGGAGGAGGCGGACGATGGTAAGAAGGAGTTGCCACCCCCCGTTGGACCAACGACGAAACAGGTGAATAGAGAGTCCGCGAAAGCCTGTTGCTCTGAGGAGATGCTCTTGTAGTTTCTTTTTCGTTGGTTTTAATGTAATTTTGGTGCTGCTCTGGCTGGGCAAAAAACTGTTTTTTTTTTGGTGGCTTGGTGGGATGTGGAGAGAGAGAGTGTTTTTGCGGGTTTTGTGCAGTTGAAGCTTGTACAGGGGGCGGTAGTTTGAACTTGAAAATAATTAGAAAAAAGGGGCGAGTGAGTAACGGCTCTCGTTATGACATGTCGCTCATATAGAGCCCCAATAAATTGCTTGATGGCTCATTTCATAGTAAAGTTCTGAAGTGTACATGCTGGATGATCTAAAACATTGGGAATTTATAAACAATGTACTAGAAAAAGCTTGTGTGTAATTCCTCCCATTATAATATTTTGTACTTAAATTAGGACAATTTTTGAATGTTTCATAGGGATGCGAATTTTTATTAAAAAACGTTAAATAGCAGAATGTACAGTATATTAAAAAAAAACATTGTACAATTTGAGTATTTGTACTAAAAAAAAACCTTGTGCGTGACCAAAGGTCTCGCACCACCACTCAGATTCTCTTCATTAGCATAATAATTATGTATGTATAGTTCAGTTCAGAGATCTATTAGAATCTTTGATGTACCGCAAATAGTCCGTGTGCCGGTGTTGCTTGTATTGTCACATGACATGCATTTTTAAATCGCAAAATTTTATGTGGAAAGAGTCATAAAGTATTATTCTAAGCGATATTTAATCATTTCATTGAATAAATAAATGTTTTAAGCATTTTTTTAAGAATTTATACATTTGATTCGTAAAATGTGACTGCATGTGCCCACGTACTATTTTGTTAAACGCCTGACCTTAGTCACAGCCACTCAAGCGTGAAAAGTTGCACAGGCCCGGCCTTAAAATTTATTTGTATTTAAAACTTTATTATTCGGGATTTTTGGGTTTAGTTTTATTAAGTTAGAAATTCAGGATAGTTGATAGCAAGATAATATTTAATTTAAATATAAGATTTAAGTACGTTAAATGAGTTTAACCAAAAATTTTAATTTCATAAGTTTAGTTTTTAGCGCCATCAGTCCCTTATAACAAGTCAAGTCTCTTTGCTTTGCAATATGTCAAGTTGGAATAATGTATTGACTACTGTTAACCCACTGCATAGCTTTCATCAAATAGTATTAAACAATTTTAACACTGCTTTTCCTGTTGTCAATATTAAGAAACGAAATAGAAAACCTTGATATACTAAGGGTTTACGACTATCTGGGAAAAATATGCGCTTCCTTTTTTACATTAGAAAATACGCTATGAACAATGCAACATTTTTAAATTATTATAACAGATATCGCAAGATTTACAGAAACTTAATCAGAATGGCTAAGTGGACCTACTTTCAAAGGAGGATAAATAATTCCTCCAACAGAGCAAAAGAGTCTTGGAAGATTTTAAATGAGCTTAGGGGTAAAAATAATGTCTTGGTTATTCCAAGTACCTTAGATTCCAATGTCCTCAATTCCTTCTACTGTGATATTGCTAGTAACCTTGCAGCCAATCTCTCACAAAAAATAGATCCCAGGAGATAAATATATCTCAGCAATGTGGTAGTAGCCGAATCTTTCTTTTTTGCCCCCACAAGTGTAGAAGAGTTTAAACGGTTAATGGTTAATATTAAGAATAAGAGTTCATCAGGTAGGGATGGGCTTTCTCTTAAAATATTTTCTGTTTTATCTCTTGTTGCTTTGCAAGTCTTGGCCGAGTCAACTAACTTTTCATTTATGTCTGGAGTTTTCCCAGAGTGCTTAAAAAGAGCAATGATTGTTCCTCTTTACAAGGGTGGCGATCGCGACTGTCCTTCTAACTTTAGACCTATAGCGTTATTGCCTACTTTAGCCAAGATAGTGGAACGGCTCGTTAAGGTGAGGATGGTTTTATTTTCAAGTAGATTTGGCCTATTGAGTCTTCAGCAGTTTGGCTTTCGTGAGTCTGTGAGCACAAATGATGCTATCTTTAGCTTTCTGGAGCACCGGTACAACCGACTGAATGTTGGTGAAGTTGCAGCAACGGTATTCTGTGACTTGTCCAAGGCATTTGACTGCATGAGTCACAGAGTGCTGCTGATGAAACTGGAGCTCTATGGTTTCAGGGGAACTGCCCTTGAGTGGTTTCGTTCCTACTTATCAAATCGTGTCCAGGCTGTCAAATTTAATGGTGGTATGTCTAAGGAACTTAATATAAATGTGGGTGTTCCGCAAGGATCAGTACTTGGTCTTTTAATTTTTCTCATTTATGTGAACGATCTGCCACAACTGCAGGTAACTGGTGTGCCGATGATACCACCATCCTCTGGCACGACTCTGATGTTTCTCAAATGGAGGCCAATATACGTGCAGATTTGTTAAAAATAAAAGACTGGTGTGATGCAAATTTTTTGACATTTAATGTTTCCAAAACAAATATCCTAAATGATATATTATGTTTAAATAATGAAGCCATCACCATGTCACCGTTCAGTAAGTTTTTGGGTCTTTCCATAGACAAGTTCCTTAAATTTGAAGACCATATTGTGAAGGTATGTAGAAAAATCAGGCTGCTACGTCCTAAGGGTTATTGCCACCAGTCTTAATTTCTCCATCGCCAGATCTGCATACTTACTACCTTCGATATGGAATTTGCTTTTGGGGTTCATGTTCAAATTTACTTTTTAGTTCAGTGTTTGTACTCCAGAAAGGGGCCATTAGATATCTATGTGGGGCCAAGCCTCGTGATTCATGTCGCCCGCTTTTTGTAAGTCATAATATTTAAACCCTGTGTTGTATTTTTATTTTGGAAACAGTTTGCTTAGTTTTTAGAAAATATAAACAGGAACTCCACTTAGGAAGCCACTATAATACGCGACAAAACTATTTGTTGAGGCTACCCATTCCTCATTTTGAACTTGTCCGTAGCTCTATCATATATGGAGGTAGAAAGCTGTTTAATAAACTTCCACTAGAAATAAGACAACTTAAGACTGAAAAAAGCCTACGTACAAGGAAGAAAATATTTCTTGCTAATAAAGCGTACTAAACTATGTAGCACCTAAACTATGATGAATTTTTAATGATTAGCATTTAAGTATTTTTCAAAGTTTTACTATATAATTTTATTTTATTTTAAATTAGTTTCTCGTTTTTATTCCTTTAATGTACAGTCTATTGACTTTGTCTACAACTTCTATGTTTATATTGACAATAAAGCATTTTTGAGTTTAATGAGAGAGTAGGTGACAAATTACTTAGGCTTATTTATTCTGTGGATTAAGGCATTAAATAGTTACTTTTTGACACAAAAGTGTAAAATGTTTTGGTTTGTCTTCAAATTTTATATATTTCCTTTTTTTGGGAATTGAGATTTATTTTTACATGGTGGTGGTTATTAATGGGGATTGTGGCTGCCATATTCAATGTCCTTTATTATAGTTTTTTTTAATTAATACATATTATGATATATTATTATGATAATATACTCATGAAAACCCCCCATCTCTATATTTAGTATCAACTTCTTTTGATAAAAAGTAATTATGTAGTCAGAAAATTGGAAGTATATTTTTTTAAATAAACTTTTACATTAAAAATCATCTGGCTGTCTATACTTTATGCCTTTAAAAGACACAAGTTTTACTTATAAAAAAAAACACACTTTACATCCTGAACGTATTTATTAATTTGTTTGCCTCGTATTTAGTTATTATGCATATTAAGAGAGTTTAGATAAAAATTAACAAAAATAAATGCTTATACTAAAAACTAAAAATCTTATACAAAACACTACATTTTAAGTATACTGGATCCTAAAACTACAGTGAGGATACTAAATACTTTTATAAATTTACCCACTCTTTTGAATCTGGTCCAAAAAGTTACTACAAATTTTGTAAATTCTGTTTTTTTGCCATTGTTCTTTAGCAGTTTCTTCCATTAAGGAAGGAAACAGTTTCTCTGTTGCCGCCATGGATTCCAACTTCATCTCGCACATCAGCATATGGATTCTAAAGCATTACATTATATATACTTTATTATGTCACTGAAGGACAAACAGGGGCAGTAAGCTGAAAAAAACAAAACTTTAAACTTGTTTAATTAATTAAAAATAGGATTTTCTTACTATGGCAAAAAAGGGACTTTTTTCCCAGAGAATGGAAATCATACATCAATCATAAATGTTTCATACCATGTTTCGGCTAAATAATATATGGATCTTTCTTCCTCCCAAATTTTTTAAATTTTCTTCAAATATTCTATACACCACCTGACAATTCCATTACAGCATTTGGCAATATCCATGTCAAGTCCCTTTGATTGTTCTGCATCTTTCCTTTTTATTCTGTCTTTAATCCTTTTTTTACAGGCATATTGTACTATAGGGAACCCCTGTTAAAAACGCTATTTTTTGCAAAGCACTACAATCATTTGTGAACTGAGTATCATTCCTGAGATTGTTATAGATATTTAGATAAATTTGTTCTTTTAAAACTGCTTGATTTCCTCTGTAGATTCTACTTCCCTTGCTTCCTCAATACTAGAAAATGAACTATCAGAACTATGTAAGTCTAAATCACTGCCCAGATCACTCTTATTGTTTTTATCACAAATGTTATTGTCTTTCTTGTACACCCACGGTCTCCATAAGCCCGCACAAACACTTTCCTCTTCATTTGCCAAATTTTCCTGCCTATTTTTCCAGGGTCGAAACATTTTAAGGTCTTTAGGTATAATACCAAAACAAATCCACAAACACAAATAAAAAAACACTGTTCCTCACAGTAAAAACTGCAAAAAATTTACAGGAATACAAGCCAAACTCTAAATTCTTTACTTTCATAAACGTGTAAAAAGCATAACCGGCAAAACACATCAAATAATAACCTCACATGGCCCCCCCTCCCAACTATTAAAGCTGATAGACCCATCCGTAAAGATCTCTTTAAAAACACGACGAAAATAATACAAAAACGGTCCAAAAATTTATTTGGGTACGGCCCCGTAATTCTTAAATTCAGTGGGATAGAGAGAGATACACAATCACTTGGACAGCCTAAAGTAGGAATTGTCAGAACGCAGGTGTTTTATCTTTGTTTAATAGACTGGCTAAAAAGAGGTGACAAGTCTGTGAGTGCTGGAAGTGTTTAAAATATTTTGTAAGATGCTTGGATTTTAGTCCGCGGTCAATTTTTTGATATTATTTTCTTATGATATTATTTTCTTTCTAAAAATTGTCATTTTCGAAAGAAATATAAAAAATAGTATAAAACATGGGGTTTTACGTATATTTAAAATAATTTCATAGATAGACAATATAAAATTTTGCCATTTAAACATATATATCATGCAACAATAAATATGACATAGGCGCACGGACTAGTTAGTGCGGCATCTGCGACACATCAAAGATTCTAATAGATCTCTGAACTGGACTTTACTTAGTGTAAATACATAAAGCATTTTCAGTACAATTTGTTTTAAAACCCTTAAAAAGTCAAACGTCCAGAATATTGTACAATTGAAAATTTTATACTAAAGACAATCGCGATTTTGATCGGTTCCTGTACAAGTTTTTTATCATTTCTATGCAAATCCTGGTATTCTTTATTTTCAGGTACTTGATGGGTCGGTTGGAGGTAAAGGCACAATTACTATACTCTATTTTCTTCTTTTGTATACCACCTACAAAGACTTATAAAAGAAACACCCCCTTCACCACCTCTTGCACCACTTAGTACCTAAGATGAATAGTGTTTACGTGATAATATTAATACTGAATTGCTAAATATCTTAGTTGAATGCATTTTTTTTTGCCCGGAATGAACTGATGTTTAACCCTCCTATTCCAAAATAGAGCAGCCCTCACTTGTATTTGTGCTAACCTGATTGTGTTTTCTTTTTTTTTTTAATGACTAATCTTGCATCGTGTCCTCCTTGGCCGCCCTTTTCCCCCCCAACCCCGTTTGTCTGCATTATATAAAAAATATTTTTATAATTTTATCAAAAAAGTATGCGGACCCATGATGTCACTTTACTTATAAAGTGACGTCAAGGCACGTATAGCTTTGGTCTATTTAGTGACCGAAATTACATATGTACAGGGTGTTAAGTCGTTTGTAAATTTGCCCCATGTATATACAGGGTGTCCCAAAATTAGTGGACGAAACGCGAACCCTGTATTCTTTCGTCAAAAATAACCTTACTTTTTCCTATAAACATATATCGGCAAACACCCCCCAAGGGAGCCACGCCCCTTTTAAAGAGGGCACCTGAAGATGGTTTTTTCCACTTATTTTCGAAACGGGTAAATATAAAAATTTTAAATTTTGGTATTCTCCCAATTTTGATATGCTGAATTTAGTTGTCATTTCATAATTTTCATTATTTAGTCAGGTGCGTATCATTTAGGGGGTGAGCTTAAAAAAATTCCTAAAAAAAAATTGTGTGCAAAGTTTTTGTTTTTTTTTCTTTAAATTTTTAAAATTTAAAGCTTTTTACGTAAAAAAGTACCTCTTGGTCAATAACTCTACGAGTTACCGTTTTCGAGAAAAACGCATTTAAAAATAACGCTGCATAGTATTATTAATAACAATTTTTATTAAAACTCAATAGCACGCTTCAAAAGTAAATAGACAAATAAAATTGCAAACAGATAAAAATACTAATTTATTTGAGGCAAATGTTCAAACAAGTTTTCGTTTTCCTGAATGCATAACCTGGATCTTTTTTGAATGTTTTGGGTCGATCTAAGAATTTCAAATCGGTTTTCTCTTATTTGGCCTGCAGCTGCAAAAATTCGCCTCTGAAGCTCTTCTGGAGTATCAATTTCGGTGGCATAAATAATATTGCACATATTACCCCAAAGATAATAATCCAGAGGATTAAGGTCGGGCGATCGTGCAGGCCAGTTTATTGGACCACCTTGGCCTGTAAAATTATTGTCCAGCCAGTTTCTCACCTGTCGGCTGTAGTGAGCTAGTGCCCCATCGTGCTGAAAAATCCTTCAAAAATCCTAAAAAGCTTTCTATGGGAACATCGTCCAGTAAATCTCTGAGATTGTTTTGAAGAAAATTTAAATAATGACGACCATAGTTAACCTGTGTGGCAAAATAATTGGGCCTATCAATTTATCTCCTATCAAACCCGCCCATACGTTAAAGGAAAATCTATGCTGAGAGTTAGTTCGTCGAACTACTCTCGGATTCTCGATGCTCCAAAAAATGAGTATTACGGCTGTTAAAGCCCTTACTCTTAGAAAAAGTTGCCTCATCTGACCACAAAATTTTTTGACGAAGATTTGGGTGATTTAAAATCCAATGGTAAAAGTCTACTCGAGCTGGAAAATCTTCTTCTTCTAACTCCTGAACCCTTTTATAATGGAAAGGATGGTATCCTAACATCTTAGTCATTCTTCCCATCTGAAATTATTTTTAAATATTTTAAATTGCATAGGAAATAAGCGTAAACCTTAGTAAGCCACTAAACATTCCAGTTAGTCGTCAGAAGGATTTGTTTTGGGGTGTTTGATGTTTGTGATAAGACTTATCCAAGTAAATAATAATAATAATAGTAATTAGAGTATTTTGAAATGAATTTAATGTGATCCGACGCTAATAATTAATAACAACACTATTTATACCAATCTCAATTTTCAGTTATAATTACTTTAAATTTAATTTTTTGGATAACAAATTAGGTTCTTAATTATTTATTTATCATATTTAATTTTACTTTGGGATATTGGTAATCTCTTCTAAGGTTCTCAATGATAATATTTGAGGGTTTTCTTCAATTAAATTCAGTACTTCCCCATAAGCATCATTTGCAATTGCGTGCATTACGGCATGTGCGTTTCCATTGCAAAATCCATACATAAAATGAATATCTACTTTTTCACGAGTCGAAAAGTCTTCCATAGTTAAAAAGATATTAACAATTTGAATGCAAAATGACAACTAATCAATTACAACAAATGTTAATGTCATTATGCAGTGTGTCAATTTTTTCCAAAGCCTGCTACTAAGTTTTCATAAAAATTGGTAGTGAAAATAATACTATGCAGCGTTATTTTTAAATGCGTTTTTCTCGAAAACGTACTTTTTTACGTAAAAAGCGTCAAATTTTTAAAATTTAAAGAAAAAAAAACAAAAACTTTGCACACAATTTTTTTTAGGTATTTTTTTAAGCTCACCCCCTAAATGATACGCTCCTGACTAAATAATGAAAATTATGAAATGACAACTAAATTCAGCATATCAAAATTGGGAGAATACCAAAATTTAAAATTTTTATATTTACCCGTTTCGAAAATAAGTGGAAAAAACCATCTTCAGGTGCCCCCTTTAAAAGGGGCGTAGCTCCCTTGGGGGGCGTTTGCCGATATATATTTATAGAAAAAAGTCAGGTTATTTTTGACCAAAGAATACAGGGTTCGCGTTTCGTCCACTAATTTTGGGACACCCTGTATATAAGTGCAAACTTGGAACTGATCTAATTTCTTACATAGTAAATAAACGAATGTAAGGCTTAATTTGAATTTTCAGATTCCGTCTGATGTCGCAGCGAAAGAGAGCGAAATTAGTCCGGAGTCCGGGGATACGCCGAGTGAAACGGCCGTAAGTTCGATTTTTTCGGTTTTCTTTTTCTATTATTGCAATTTTAATTATTATACTTCTTTTTTTTTCGGTATTTTTATAACATGTAGCTCAAACAAGAATATCCCCCTTATTATTCACTTTTTAGTCTAGAGAAACATGATATTAATGTATATTGTTTACCATTGAATTTTCTATTAATCGAACACTTTTTTTAGGTGGTGACGGCTGAAGAGTAAGACCAATATCAATACGTCATAAAGAAACAAAACAAACCAGAAAATTTAAACATTTAAAATTGTAAAGATCATTCCTGAAGCAGTAAAAGCGATGTGAGCGTGAGGAGTTGGACCAATATCGCCCAAGACTGTTTCATTTAATATTCGAACATTTTATGATTGATTGTATCGCTCCTCGTTCAAAATTGTCCACATCGCGCAAATATTTATAAATAAAAGTTTTTTAAATACTCCTACACCCTTTTATAAATGTTTTATATTATTTTCTTTTTCTGGACGATTTTGTCGGTATATTGTACGTGTCGAGCGATCGACTTTTTTATCGTATACAACTTGTATAATAAAGAAGTTAGAATTTAGTGTTTTTTAGAATAAATTTTAGAAATGAGCTTCTTTTATTAAGTGTATCGTTTTATAAGTTTATTATAATAATAATAATAATATTGAAATTATCTGTAATAATATGAATAATGATAATATAAAAGTCACATACATATTTTGTTTATTGTAAGTACGTCTCTGTTTTATTTTTTACTATTATATAATAATTTTTTCCGGTCAATATTAGCACGTGCGGAATTTTCAACAAAATCGCAACGAAAACTTTCCTACTTGTCAAACTTTGACACTTGAAACGTCAAGTGAGTTGACCAATTTAGGCTCATATATTTTTATTTTCCTTTTAAATGATATTAGTATTGTATTGGAACCAACTTATCAGAATAACTGTGAAGTGAATCAATAAAATCTAAATAAAAGTTTCATGTATGTGTGAATGTGTTTATAATATAATTATATTAATAGGATGTTTCCTAAAACCGTTTGTTTTTTTATTTAACCTATGGACTTAGGGCGCCATCTGTTGAATCATGTGTTCCAGAGTGCGAACTACTTAACCTAAAAAAGGTTTCGTCACAGTTTTCATGAATGCCCGAAAGATGGCGCAGAAGTCGTTTCATTAATTCTCCGGTAGATAAAGGCACTGTGTATTTTGTAACTGGGGGGAGTTTTCATGATCTCGAGCATTTTTGGTGCGCATTTGGACTTGACCTTCAAAGTGACCTTGACGTATCCTTAACTTGACTTTGGTACTCGACTCTATCGTGCGGCGTGACCTTGAAGTGACTTGACCGTTATTCGACCTTGAATTGACCTTCACTTAATTCTGGACTTTTTCACACTTAAAGCTTTTCAAAGAGTGTCAGCTGATTTTTACACGTGTCAAAATTTTTCACGTCGATTTTTAATTTTTTACGCCAATTTTTACAAGCGTCAAAATTTTTTACGTCGATTTTTACAAGCGTCAAAATTTTTCACGTCGATTTTTACATGCGTCAAAATTTTTCACGACGATTTTTACAAGCGTCAAAATTTTTTACGCCGTTTTTTACAAGCGTCAAAATTTTTTACGCCGATTTTTACAAGCGTCAAAATTTTTCACGTCGATTTTTACATGCGTCAAAATTTTTCACGACGATTTTTACAAGCGTCAAAATTTTTTACGCCGTTTTTTACAAGCGTCAAAATTTTTCACGCCGATTTTTACATGCGTCAAAATTTTTTACGTCGATTTTTACACGCGTCAAAATTTTTTACGTCGATTTTTAATTTTTTACGCCAATTTTTACATGCGTCAAAATTTTTTACGCCGATTTTTACAAGCGTCAAAATTTTTTACGTCAATTTCTACACGCGTCAAAATCCTTCACGTCGATTGTTACAAGCGTCAAAATTTTTCACGTCAATTTTTACATGCGTCAAAATTTTTTACGCCGATTTTTACAAGCGTCAAATATTTTTACGTCGATTTTTACAAGCGTCAAAATTTTTTACGTCAATTTTTCACGCGCCAAAATTTTTTACGTCGTTTTTTACAAGCGTCAAAATTTTTTACGTCGATTTTTACAAGCGTCAAAATTTTTTACGTCAATTTTTACACGCGTCAAAATCCTTCACGTCGATTTTTACAAGCGTCAAAAAATGTGACGCCGATTTTTACAAACGTCAAAATTTTTTACGTCGATTTTTACAAGCGTCAAAATTTTTTACGTCGATTTTTACAAGCATCAAAATTTTTTACGCCGATTTTTACAAGCGTCAAAATCCTTCACGTCGTTTTTTACATGCGTCAAAATTTTTTACGTCGATTTTTACAAGCGTCAAAATTTTTTACGTCGATTTTTACAAGCTTCAAAATTTTTTACGCCGATTTTTACACGCGTCAAAATCCTTCACGTCGATTTTTACATGCGTCAAAAATTTTTTTACGTCGATTTTTACACGCGTCAAAATTTTTTACGTCGATTTTTACACGCGTAAAAATTTTTTACGTCGTTTTTTACAAGCGTCAAAATTTTTTACGTCGATTTTTACAAGCGTCAAAATTTTTCACGTCGATTTTTACAAGCGTAAAAATTTTTTACGTCGATTTTTACAAGCGTAAAAATTTTTTACGTCGATTTTTACAAGCGTCAAAATTTTCTACGTCGATTTTTACAAGCGTAAAAATTTTTTACGTCGATTTTTACAAGCGTCAAAATTTTTTACGTCGATTTTTACAAGCGTCAAAATTTTTTACGTCGATTTTTACAAGCGTCAAAATTTTTTACGTCGATTTTTACAAGCGTCAAAATTTTTTACGTCGTTTTTTACAAGCGTCAAAATTTTTTACGTCGATTTTTACAAGCGTCAAAATTTTTTACGTCGATTTTTACAAGCGTCAAAATTTTTTACGTCGTTTTTTACAAGCGTCAAAATTTTTTACGTCGATTTTTACAAGCGTCAAAATTTTTTACGTCGATTTTTACAAGCGTCAAAATTTTTTACGTCGATTTTTACGAGCGTCAAAATTCTTCACGTTGATTATTACACGTGTCAAAATTTTTTACGTCGATTTTTACAAGCGTCAAAATTCTTCACGTCGATTTTTACAAGCGTCAAAATTTTTAACGTCGATTTTTACAAGCGTCAAAATTTTTTACGTCGATTTTTACAAGCGTCAAAATTTTTTACGTCGATTTTTACAAGCGTCAAAATTTTTTACGTCGATTTTTACAAGCGTCAAAATTTTTTACGTCGTTTTTTACAAGCGTCAAAATTTTTTACGTCGATTTTTACAAGCGTCAAAATTTTTTACGTCGTTTTTTACAAGCGTCAAAATCCTTCACGTCGATTTTTACAAGCGTCAAAATCCTTCACGTCGATTTTTACAAGCGTCAAAATTTTTTACGTCGATTTTTACAAGCGTCAAAATTTTTTACGTCGATTTTTACAAGCGTAAAAATTTTTTACGTCGTTTTTTACAAGCGTCAAAATTTTTTACGTCGATTTTTACAAGCGTCAAAATTTTTTACGTCGGTTTTTACACGCTTCAAAAAAATGTCACACAGATGACAGGACTTGTCCTTGACCTGACCTCTCTCGTGCGACATAATCTTATTATGATTTTAAAGTGACCATGACTTGTCTTTGAACTGACCTCTACTCTCTCATGCGATGTGTCCTTGACTTGACCTTACTTCTCTCTTAAGTATTTCTCGTGCGATTCTTCGTCTCTTTCTTTCGTGTGACGTGACCTCCACTCGTCTCTCTCTCTCTCTCTCTTCCTCGTTCTCGTGCATTTTTCTGTCTCTCTCGCCCAATGTGACCCTGCTCGAATATAAATTCTTTAATAATTCATCCATTTCAGACTAGGAACTATGTAACTTAACCGATGGTACAATACATACATTCTTTGTAACTAAAAACAAAAAATAAGTATTAATTGGATTTTACGCTCAAGACGGCAACATCGCAAACATGTCAACGCATTTGACAGCTCCCGTGACGTCATGACACGTGTGTTGACATTTTCATAAACAGATGTGTACTAATTTTAAAAATCGAATTAAACAATAATAAAAGCTTTTCTATATAATTACAGTGACAAACACTGCCTGTATTCCACCTTTCTGTTAACTTATTATTACAATTTATTCGAGTTAATTTCAAAGCATGGAGCAAGGACAATTCACAGGAATTTCCCCAATAATTTTAGCCCTAGCATTAGTGTTATTTACAATAAGTAAGTGGGGCACCATGTTTTAGCAAACATACTCTCTTAACAATTTATTTCAGTCCTGTTTTTCCTGAGGCGAGTCCTCAAAAGTGGCAAAAAGTGTGTTCTCTTGACGGGCCTCAATGAAACCGGCAAAACCCTGATTTACTCACAACTGTTGCATAACATGCACGTTTCCACCTATACATCAAGCCAAGAAAACATTGAGGAGTATAAAATTGATGGGGTTAGTATAAACTGTAAATTTTCCTTATGGGTTTTTCGACTATATGACTTGCTTTTAGAAAGGTGTTACAGTAATCGACCTCCCAGGTTATCACAGTATCAGGCAACAATTCTTCGAAAAATACAAAAACCAATCGAAAGCAATCGTGTATGTCATAGATTCTGTCACAGTAAGTCAGAATATTAGGGATGCCGCTAACGTGTTGTATAACATCCTAATTGATCCCGCTGTGATGAAAAATAGGCCTGACTTGTTAATTTTGTGTAATAAACAGGATCAGACTTTGGCCAAAGGATCTGGCGTGATTAAGTCCATGCTAGAGAAGGAACTGTAAGTATTTAATTTAATTAGTTTTGCCGCAGATTCGATTGGTGAGGTTTAATTTTGATCACAGATATGTCATGTGATTCTTTATCTGTGACTTAAACCAATAATCCTGTAAAGGTTTCATATGGTTATACCTTAAAAATTGTTTTCCGAGAAGTAAGCGATTTCTTTTCTTGTTTTTACTCCACTAGAAAGCATGATTTTAAGAAGTAGAATCACCAAGCCATTTGAGTTTAAAAGGATCTCGTACCACGATATTATTGACTACGAAAACTGGCGGCCACAGTATTACAAAAAAAAGCTGTAAGCCTATCGAAAAGAGAAATAACAATGTATTCAGTGAAAACATCTTGTCAGACTTGCATCGTCTTATTTATTTAATGTAACACGACGCTTCGGTTGGTCAGTTTACACTTGATAACGGTTGGAGATACTTACCAACCGAAACGTCGTGTTACATTAAATAAATAAGACAATGCAAGTTCGACAAGATGTTTTGACTGTACCATTGTCTACCACCTTCAAAAACACAGGTATATCTTGTTAAATGCGAAACGAAAATGTAAGTGAAGACTTGACTCAGTACAGCTATATGAATATGACACAACCTGAATGAAAAGAGACTGAAAGAGAAGAATTTTTACTGGTAAAGTGTGTGGGGTGGGTGGGGGGCTAAGGGTAGTTTTTTTGAAAAACAATTTTTTTTGTACAAGATAAAAACCGTTTTTTTAATAAAACTACCCCTAGCCCCCCACCCACCCCACAAACTTTACCAGTAAAAATTCTTCTGCAAAATCACTGTTTTTTTATAAAACCTTATAAATAGTGTTGATAAGTTAAAGGTTATATACGAAAAACAGTGATTTTGCAGAAGAATTTTTACTGATAAAGTTTGTGGGGTGGGTGGGGGGCTAGGGGTAGTTTTATTAAAAAAACGGTTTTTATCTTGTACAAAAAAAATTGTTTTTCAAAAAAACTACCCTTATACCCCCCACCCACCCCACACATTTACCAGTAAAAAATTCTTCTGCAAAATCACTGTTTTTCGTATATAACCTTTAACTTATCAACACTATTTATAAGGTTTTATAAAAAAACAGTGATTTTGCAGAAGAATTTTTTAGTGGTAAAGTTAACGGAACGAGAAAAAATAAAAATTCTGTGCATGGTTGGGTTTGGTGATAGAACACGTACTCAAAGAGAAGTTGCTCAATTATTTAATTAAATCCATCCTCCGATATGTCAAAAGGTGGTGAGTAGAATAGAGGCTAAATTTAGAAAATTCGATCAAGTACGAGATCTGCCGAAATCTGGTCGTCCTGCTCAAGATGAAAATGAACAACTTGACGTTTTGCTTTTTTGTATATAAGCCTATAGAATAGTAGTTTGCTGTCAGATTACACTTGATTACCAACCGAAACGTCGTGTTACATTAAATAAATAAGACAATGCAAGTCCGACAAGATGTTTTCACTGTACCATTGTCTACCACCTTCAAAAACACAATGTATTCAGTGTTGTCAACATATTGTGAATTTACGTTTGATGCTATAACTCCAGGTCATGTAACAGTTTCTGATTTCATTGGCGGTGCATTTTCTTCCAGTTTTTAAATTAGTTAAACTGAACGTAAGGCCAGAGCTTCCAAGCAGTACCTATTAATGACAAAAAAAATCCAGGACTTAAAGAAAGTTCTACAATTCGTTAGTGGTGAAGATTTAGCATTCTATTACCATATTATTTCATGGAACGTTACTAGAGTTAGTCTAGCTAAGGAAAGGTACACCATCTGTTTCAAAGCTGCGCCAAGTTTTGTCCCCTAATAACGCGCCATTAGCGACAGTAGTGCGCTTTTAAGACATAAACACTAAAAGGCACAGAACACGAATATAAGAATTAACGCAACGGCACTGTTTATATGCAAATCGAGCCGAACAACACGTACTGTACCTTTCCTTAGCTAGACAAGGTCTACTTCTGAAACTATTGAATAAAATTCATTGAGTTCACCTGTTATTGCCCTAACTCTTTTATTATCCCTTATATTTCTTCGAATGCAAAAAAATAAAATAATAAGTAAAAAGTTTCGAAAACAGCTATTGAGTGGAAGAAGGGTCCAAAATCATCAAATATTTTTGGCAAAAAGACCCGACCAATGCCGTTGTAAATGTTATTTTTCTATAAAACAACTTCGAGTTAATTAATAAACAAGTTACCCTGTGAACACTATCACGAAATTCTCCTTCCTAATTGATTTTTTTTTATTTCCTGGAAAATGTGTATTTTTGCACTTAGACCCTTTTGCCACTCACCGATTCAATTAGACTAATATACAAATTAAATGAGGACGATCCTGATCGAAAAAAACCAATTTTGCGAGCAAATGATGAACGTTTGCAATAATAACCCTCAGTTTCTGTTATACGAGTTTTCTTTTCGGATGAAGCAACTTTTTGTTTAAACGATGTAAATCGACAAAATTGTCGGTACTGGTCAGTGTGACAAATCCACACTGGGCAACTGAGCCTCATACACAACACCGTAAATCTATTAATGTTTGTGCTGGTATCGTGGAAAATAAAGTATTAGAACCATACTTTTTCGAAGAAAACTTAACAGGACAACGCTATTTGATATTTCTTCATGAAGATATCCCTGCTTTGGCTGCCCTATACCCAAACGAACAAGACCCTGCTGTCCCGACAGATAATTTGTGGTTTCAGCAAGACGGCGCACCGCCACATTTCTTTTGAGATGTCCGTAATATGACACATACATAAGATGGATAGGACGAAGAGGGCCAATAGAGTGGCCGGCCAGGTCACCGGACCTAAATCCCCGCGACTATTTATTATATTAAATGGGGATACCTGAAAAGTAAAGTTTATATTAAGAAGCCAAACAACGTAGAAGATTTGAAAATAGAATTAGATATGAAATTGGACGTATAGGTATCACCCGAAATAATTGATAATGTTTTACATGAGTTTGTAAACCGTCTTGCTTTCTGCCCAAGAAGTAAATGGGATCAGTTTGAACACTTGATACATTAATAAGAGTTTTCACAGTTTATAACATTTTATCTTAATTTGTAAACAGACGTACTTACTTGCTTTCTTGCGGGTTAAATGTAAATACTTCTGAAACAGATGAGTTTTGAGATAAGGTGTGTTATACGAAACTTGCTTGGAGTTTTGCCTATATTTATTTATTTATTTATTTCAATATACGGCAGAGCCAGTTTACAAAAACAAAATAGATAATACAAAATACTAAACAATATAGCAATATAAATACAATACTAGAATTACAAAATATATATATATATACCAAGATAAAACCTCTGAAAAAACAGTCATCAACAAGGCTAAAAACTTAGCACTATCCAAGGAACGTAGGTTAAAGTGTAAGATTATTTATTTTTGATTTGAATGACCGTAAGCCGCCGGAAAATGGATCCAAACTATTTTCATTAAAGAAACGCAAAGTCCTAGTCAATGGAGAAAAAAACCCATAGTTGGCCGAATGAAAGGGTAAACGAAACATAGAAGAGTTGATCCTTCTTTGACAGGTGTTAAAAGGAATTGCTTCCAAGATGGTAGGAGAATGATATAAACCATTTAAGATCTTATAAAACGTTAAAGCATCAGAATAATGCCGTCTGACTTCAAGATTAGGGATATTAAATTGGACACTGATAGCATTATAGTCGATGTAATAATTACGAAAAATATTAACTTCAGCTCTATAAGCAAGGGATCTTAAGAATCTTCTTTGTACAGCCTCAAGGTGTTCAATATGAGAATCATAATAAGGGGACCAAATTACAGACGCATACTCAAGCAAGGAACGTACCAAAGAGTAATAAAGTAATTTGAAACAATAAGGTGAAAGATGTACACTATTTCTAGTGATAAAACCAAGACTACGCATACTCCTGTTAATAATATCCAAAATGTGCGGCAAAAAAGTTAGCTTGGTATCAAAAAGAACACCTAAATCTTTAACTGTATCAACTGACTTGAGTTCGTTATTGTTGATTGTGTATTGATAATTAATAATTTTATTAGAACGACCAAACGAAATACATACACACTTCTTTACATTCAGTTCCAGACTATTGCTATTACACCACTCAGCAACACTATTTAAATCCAATTGAAGTAGCTCAGCATCAAGATATGACTCAATGGCTTTATACAGTTTAAAATCATCAGCAAAAGCAAGATGTTTTGAATGAACAATTACATCACTCAAATCTCTTATGAACAAGTTAAAAAAGACCGGTTCAATATGCGAACCTTGAGGCACGCCTGAAGATACTTCAATACCATTAGAAATATAATTACTTATCCTGACCAACTGTGTGCGACCAGTCAAAAAACTGTGACAAAACTCGACCAAAGTCCTACCAAGGCCCATAGCCCCAAACTTCCGAACCAGATGTTCATGACCAACCCTATCAAAGGCCTTTGAGAAGTCTGTGTACACACTATCGACCTGTACAGACCTCTCAAAAGCACCAATCAAATCATACTGGTAAGTCAACAGGTTAGTCACCGTAGATCTACCCTGACAAAAACCATGCTGATGATCACTAAGCAATCGCCTACAATGCCACGAAAATCGCACAGAAAACAACCTGTCAAACAGTTTAGGAACTACAGACTGAATACACACACCTCTATAGTTACAAATATCAGTTCTATCCCCATTTTTATGAATTGGCGTTAAAAAGCTTACCTTCCAATAATCAGGAAATTTGCCTGATGTCAAGCAAAGATTGAAAAGGTGATGCAGAGGCTTACTCAGAGTGCACACACAGTTTTTAAGAAAAACAGATGGGATACCATCAGGGCCAAAAGAATGTTTGTTTGGAAGGCGTAAGATTTCATCAAATATGTCCAATAAAGAAAAAGAGATGCGATTTAAATCCAGACTGTAATCAAATTTATAGTCAGGAGCCTTGCGGACAGGTTGCCTGTATGTAGTTTCAAAATACCTAGCAAATAAGTTTA
Source organism: Anthonomus grandis grandis (assembly GCF_022605725.1). NCBI lineage: Eukaryota > Metazoa > Arthropoda > Insecta > Coleoptera > Curculionidae > Anthonomus > Anthonomus grandis. Next base: position 12,917,301 of record NC_065563.1, on the reverse strand, counting down.
CAATATCTTGACCATTACCAGCAACCTCGGCTTCCATATGCATGCTATTGGGGTATGAATCAGACCTACGTAATCTATTGATGTGTTTCCAAAATGAAGAAGGATCATGAGAAATTTCAGTATTTAATCTTTCAATATATGACCTAAAACATTCATCACGAAGAGTTTTACATTTATTCCTCAAATTTGAAAAATTAACATAATCCATGGGATTCTTACTATTTTTGAATTTTGTGTGAGCAATCTTTTTTTGAATAACAAGATTCTGTAATTTTCTACTAAACCAAGTGGGAAAATTAGATGATTTAAAATGTTTAATTGGAACAAACATCTCAATAGCAAAATAGAGAGCATTGTAAAAAATATCAATACATTTATTAATATCCTTCTGATTAAAAGCAGTATCCCAATTCATGCAAGCAAGGTAATTATTAATGGTAACAAAATCACAGTTTACAAAATCATACTTAAGACTAAAATCACAATTAATAGGAATACTTATTTCATAAGCAGGATGGTGGTTTGATGCCGGTGATAAATTTTCAGTAGCCATATATGACTTTAACATTTGACAAACTTGAGAAAAACAGATCAAGAAAAGTACCAAACAAATTTGGTAAGCCATTCACCTGCTTAAGATTAAGATAGTTACAACAACTACATAGCACATTTGCAGATGTTATAGACTCAGCCGTCTCAACATGCAGTCCGTTCACAGTGTTCCTCCATACCGCATGTGGCAGATTAAAATCACCACAAAATAGAATATCACATCTAGTATGAACACTCACAAGATCCATGGATGTAGAGGCAAATTCCTCATAAATTGATAAAGGAGAAGCAGGAGGGATGTAGACAGCACCAAAAATGATATTCTTGTCACTGCATGATACAAGCACAAAGATGTGTTCCAGGGTTGAATCACTGGTCTGTAATAACCTGGCTTTAAAACAGCAATCAAAGTGCCACCACCCCTTTGCCTCCCTGTATTTGTGTAACTTCGATCCTGACGGAAAATATTGAAGTCAGTGAACCTTAACTCCGAGTCTAGAAAATCTTCATTAAGCCAAGACTCCACCAAAATCACAACATCATATATGCAACTGTTGACAGCATTCCGCAGATCAGCTATTTTAGTTCGCAAACCACCTGCATTATGAAAGTATACATTTAGTTTTTTGGAGTCTGCTTAATAACATTATTCCTCTTTTGTTGGACCTATTTCATATTTCATAAATGCAATAAAAAATATAGCATTCCGTGTAAAAAAAATGACCGATATCATATCTTTTTTTTGTTCCACCCTGTATACAAAAATTTATGTGAAATAATGCGCAACTTTTTCCGAGCGTTTTCTCAAAAAATCATGTCTCTAATTTTTATCGAATTTATCGGTCACGGTATATTTGGCTTGAGATGTTTTATTTTTATGAACGAATAAATAAATAACGTATAAAATAAAAAATGAAGATTTAGTAGTAAACCTTGCATTTGGGACACTCTGTATTTGCTTTTAAAAAAATCCTTGTTCCTTGCTCTTTTCTTAACTAATAAAGTGACTTTTCCAGTAACACCCTACGTAACACCCAAACGAACCAACTGACCCAACTGGAATCGAAAGAGAAGGCGGCCAAACTGGGAGACTCGTCCAACGATTTCAGCTTCAACGATCTCTACTGCAGGGTGGAATTTGCGGAATCTCACGCGTTCAACAAAAACGGCTCGGTCGACCTGGAGCCCTTGAAAAAATGGATTAGAAAAGCGGCCTGTTAAAAATACAAACAAACTGCCACTTACTGCTTTGAAATTGTTTATTCGGTTTTATACATAACATCAACGTATTCAATTACAAAAAAAAAAAGGCAAATAAATACATCTGGCGCGCTACAAAACAAGGATAAATAAACGAGCTGTTAGGCGCGACTTTCTCTGGTTTGTTGTCGGATCACAGTGTGTTTTAATAAAAATTATTATTTTTTAATTGGTTTGGTTTTAATCCTGTTATGTAATGCTCACTTTATAAAATTAATTAAAAATATATAAATACCATTTATTTGGCCTGAACAGCTTCCAGTTCCTGTTCTACGATTTTCCTATATTCGTCGAATCCGCCCTCTATACTCTTCACTGTGCCGTTGCTGCAGTGCCATAATTCGGTCGTCACCATGCGGATTAAACGTTCGTCGTGGGAAACCAGTATCACGCCACCCTGGAAAAATCCGTTGAAAGTCTTTATAGAGTAACATGACAATAATAGTTAGGAAAAGGGTGATTTTCAGATTATTTCAGGAGTTTTTGCAATGACTATCATAAGTACCTAAAAGTAGCTGTGAAGTTATTCAAGTGCCCTGTGTGTTTAAAATTATTATTTTTAATGATTAATATCGTCGATCAAATGTCGAAACCTCGTTTTTAAATCATCAATTTTCAACACGATACTGCTTAAAATCACAAAATTACTAAGAAATTCCAACTTTAAATACCCTGTTAGGCTCAATCATCATATTTTGGTGTGTAGTATCTCCAGTTCAGAGATGCCCACCCTGTAATAAATTCTCCATTTAATTCTCTCTTGCCTGCAGTATACTCTGAAGTGGTGACCATTAACATTTCGGCTGTTTTTTGAGCGGAATCAATGTTCGTAGACTGTTCCTCTTACCGTATATTTATTGATGGCCTTCCCTAACGCCTCGATAGTTTCGATGTCCAAATGATTGGTCGGTTCGTCGAGTACGAGGAAGTTCGGTCTGCCCATGCACATGCTCGCGAACGCCACTCGGGACTTTTGACCCCCGGACAAACTGGAGACGGTCTGCAGGGCCAAGTCGCCCGACACGCCGAAACTGCCCAATTGTCTTCTGTACTCTTCTATCGGTTTACCTAAGAAAAAAAAACAAAACTGTAGAGAAAATAATGGTTTTTAGCGGGCAAAAATCTATGAAATAAATAATGACATGCTTATGATTTAATCTAAATAAGCTTATAGTTAAAATTATATAGGTATTTGCAAGCAAATAGGGTAGAATATAAAGGTCTTATTTCGCCAGAAATTCCTTTTTTTTTTATTATGACGACCGGTTTCGCGATTACAATCTTAGCGCATCATCAGGTCGAGGACAAAAAGTAAAAGACAAAATTTACATACAAAATACTGAATAAAACCAAATTTGAAAGCGTACTTACGTTGTTAAAAACGAGATTTGTCGAAACAAAAGCACATATAGAACGGTACAGTTAAAATTAAACGAGTAACTTAGGTTTAGGTTGAAACCCTGACAAAAGATGATAAAGGAAACAGTATTGTTATCTTAAATAAAAATGATTATGACACCAAAGTGACTCAATTTATCCAAGAAAATAATTTTCGAAAACAGAGTGCAAGGTTACCATCATTTATCAAAAAAGTGAATGACACTTTAAAATTTAGTAGAAATTTAATAAAAACTCAATTAAAATATACAAATGCTCCTAAACTTTATGGCCTTATTAAAGTTCATAAATCAGATACATATAAATTAGCTAAATGACTTCTAATGATCTGTGTATCCAGAGCCATTTACCAACATACTTTTAACATTTTTATGTTCTCCAGTGGCGTGTGTGCGGGTGTTCCGCTGAATACTTTTATAAAGAAAAATAGTACGCTACTGGTTTTTCTTGTATTAAAAAATATTTTTAAATTCCCCGTTTTATTTGCAACATTTTTAATCCCTTGGACTTTGTCCGTTATATGCACGGTTTTCGCACAAAAAATTAAAAACCATGGACATGTTGCTCAGATTTGATTAGACTTTCTTTATTCTAGTAATTATTCGTTTTTTTTTTTTAGTTTATTGCAATTTTAATAATAAATAATAAAATTTTTATTAATTAATTTAGTACGAAAGCCAGTCCAATTTAATAAAATTGTAATTGAGGATTTAAAACTTTTGCTTCTGCAATCCTTAATTTAAAATACAAGTTTTTAAGTGACAAAAAATATTTAATTTTTTGCTCCTCCAACATCAATACAAGCATCTAATCGACGTCGCATTGATTGGCGGACACGTTCAAAAATTCCTGGTGCCTTCCTGCCGAATCATGTCACAAGATGTTATAATGCGATTACGCAATTCCTCCACATTATCAATTGGATTTCTATAAACCAGTGATTTAAGGTGGCCCCACAAAAAATCCAGCGGATTTAAGTGGGGACCAAGTTTTCAATAATGCCGACCCATACATCAAGTGAAAACTGGTGCTGATGACGGTTTTCTGCCACAGCATATGGGTTCTCATAATGCCATATGTGGTTATTGTGGAAGTTCATAATTGCGTCCCTGGAGAAATTAGCCTTATCGGTGAAAAGTATTTTTCTTATAAATCTTGCCTTATGCGTTCTTGCATCTAACGACACAAAGCCGTTCTTTTCGGAAAATCGCCTGGCAAAAGTGCCTGCACCCGCTGAATATGATAAGGGTATAAAAGGTTTCTTTTAAGAATATTCCAAACTATAAAGTTACCGTCTGAGCAATTTGCTTAGTGCTTGTGGTGGGTTCTTCCTCGAATTCATTGAGCACCTGTTCTACAATTTGAGGAGTAACTGTTCGGGGATGTCCGTTTTCAGCGGTGAGTATTTTAAAGCTGCCGGTTTCACTTAGACGTTGGTGTAAACGCGTAAACATGGAGTGATGAGGAATAACACGATTCGGGTAACGTTTAGCATAAATACGCAAGGCTTCTCGTGCATTTCCGTTAGCCAGTCCATAAATGAAGTGCATATCGCACATTTCATTATTTGTGTAATTGTTAGCCATTTTTTTAACAAATTAATCTTGTCAACAGGCGGACAGTGACAATGATTTAAAATATCACAAAATCTTACAAATATCAACCTTATCGTGGGCAGAGGAAGAGCGTGGTCAAAAGATTAAACTCTTAACCCATTAGATCCCACGGCACCTTTTAGTCAAAAAAATACACGTCATTGTGATAATATCTATACGCTTAACAAAACGATATATAAAACCTATATTCTAATTCTAAAGATAACTTAGATATAGATATGTACTCAAATGAGTACAATGGTAACTTGGCAGACAAAACAACTTTTTTATTTTACAAAAAAAAACTTATTTTAATGACAGTGATACATTATAAAACAGGTTCGTTCCAAACAAAGTGTTACTTGAGATTTTATGCAAGCCCATCTAGCTCTTTGATGACACACAGTGCACCTTAATTGCTTTTCCAGTTTGCGTGGGAAGTGACCACCTTCGTGTTGTCTAATCGTTTGAAGAACTTGAGCAGCAGGTCTCTGTTTCACAAACCGTGCAAGTAATGCAACACAATTTGTCTTTGGAATCCAAGCAAATCCATTTTCTCTGCTGAGGCTAATTGATGTAATCTCCATGAATTTACAACTGACATATTCACCATATGGGTAAACAGGCACCACCACCACCACTTTTTACCGCGAATATTGATTCGGTAATTGCTGACTGCTTGGTCGTGTAGATCGACGCCTCCCATATGCTGGTTGTAAGTTTGAAATAAAAATGGCTGAGAACAGTTGGCCAACGTTTGACTCTTGACAAAGGTTCAAATTTGTCATAATTTGTTGCGAAAGTTACAACGCTATTATCCTTCCACCTTACAAATAAATAATGAGAATCACCTAAATCATAAGAACCACGTTCCTTTTTCTGAAATAGTTTGCTGTTCGTCAGTGGACATTTTTTGGTCCTATTTTCCCTAATAGTGCCTGTGGCCCTCTGGCCTTTTTCTCTGAGTGTTTTTAGAAGGTCAAAACTAGTAAAGTAGTTGTCAAAGAACACAGTATGGTCCGAAGGGACTGCAATGTTTTCTAAGAGGTCTAATACTACCGTTGATCCTAAGGGTAATTTTGAAGCTAAAGCGGGATTTGACGATTTGGCACCGCAATACGTATCAAAGGAATAACTATATCATGTAGAGCTGGTCAACCTCCAGTCCTTATAACCATTTAGAGTAGGCTTGCCTTTTATAAATGGTTTTGAGGGATGGTGCCCAAAATATTTCACCATAGCTTAATCTATTAACAGCTCCTCATGAAAGGACCAAAGGACGCAATTTTGCTAGTTTGTCATTCCCGTCCAAATTATTATTATTGGCCAAATGAATATATCTCTTTATATCTTGAACACGATTTCTAGACATGGAATTTGCTATAAAGGGCACGCCAACGTCTTCATCAAGGCTCCAATAGAGACGCTCACGGGAAAGCTTGTGATATCCAGTAAATAACAAAATTGCAAGGAATAATTTTATGTCGGCTCTAGAAACGACAAAGGCATGATTATTTTTTTTGAGAGGAATATAAGTTTGTGTCTAAACGACATTTTTTTAATATTTTACATTTTTTGGTACTTTTAAATATTCATACATATTTATATAAAATTGTTTATATTAGCCGGTCAAGGTGTTTGCGATGGATTTTAAGCTCACGTTTGCTATAAGTTCGCAAGGTCGAAATTAGTAAATAGTTAAAATTATGATTACGATGCTCACCTTGATTTGTATAATTACCTCGAATTGTTATCTTAAGACTGATATAAATAGTTGTTAATTTTTGTGAATAAACCAGTATTGAATTCTACAATCAAGTGGTTCTCTACTCAACCTATTACGGCCAAGCCACCCTTGCCTGTAAACCTATAGTGAGGCTGCTATAGGGTAATAGGGAATAAAAAAAGGTTTAGGGATAGCCCTAGATCTTTTCATGTACAATATGGTCTACAATCTTGTCATCAAATATTTTTTCAAAGATTTCAATTGGAGTACAATCCTGTAAGTCGCTTTTGACTATTTCTAACCGATCAGCGGCCCCAGGCGTTGATGGTAAAGATATATCATTAATATTTTTAGTCCATCTGGGTTCACTGGATTTTTCTTTTTTTCGCAAAGATTGACCAGCATCTTCTAGTTTGATAGCTGCAGATTTTGGCGCAAAACAGATAACGGCATATCCATTTCTTCATCACTAGTATCTTCATTCTCATCCACATAGTGTACCTCAATTTGACCTAAAATATCCCTAGGAAACTGGCTTACTTTATTCTCTTCAATCAAATCATCATCAATATCCTCTATCAGGATCAGGTGGTATTTTAATGATATCAGCTGGAACGTTCTTATTTGTGGAACAGATATCTTCTAGGGCAGCTCCAAGCCTTTGATACCTTTTACCATAAAAAGTTGAGGTGGGAATTGGCACATAGGCATCGTCATCAAAATCCATTTTTTGTTATCAGTTCTAGCAATAAAAAAAATATTGCTAGGCGACAGAGCCAAAGACATATTTTCTATGTTTTTTTGTAAACAATTTATTAGACCATATTTTATCACATATAAATTTTTTTACTTTAAAAAAATTAGGACCCAAAACATTTTTCCTAAAATAAACACTGAGTGTGCTCAAATAAGTACAGTAAGGTTCGGGGGGCCATTTTGTGACAACAGAATTGTAATATTACTGGCTTACAAAAACAAATACGTTTTAAGATCCCCTAAGACCATTATAATCAACAATGAAACCTAGTGATTTATCAAATGGTAACAAATAACAATAACTTACATTGGGCAGTCACAGGATTTTAACACTAGTTAGACACTGACTATCGAAATCAACAACAACAAAATTCTGCATCGCGATAACCACATTTTTACACGTCTACATGAAATTATACTTGTTTACAGATCCCTATACTTCACGGAAATTTAAAAATTCAAAAATAGATGTCAGCACTAGGTCTTTTTGTTCACTGTACTCATATGAGTACAATGGGAACGAATGGGTTAAAAAAGAATATGATTATCGTTGATTTCCCAATAGAACATCTTTGGGATCAACTTAAAAGGGCCGTTCGTCGTCGTCCTGTACAACCACAAACCTTGCAAGACTTACGACTAGCGCTGATCGAAGAATATGAGGCTATTCTTCAAGAAAGAATAAGGAACCTTATTCATTCGATGCCGCGAAGACTGCAAGCTATTATTGCTGCGAGAGGAGGAAATACACGCTATTAATACTGTTTTTTTGTTAATTAACTTTATGATATACCTAGTGTTTGTTTCTCCTAATAAAAATACGCTTCAAATCAGCGTTTTAATAAAAAATTTACAGCTCGCAGCAGAAATGAGATATTGGAATGAATCAAAAATCGAAATGTTTAGAATACATCAAAGATTACAAGGAACAGTATGTAAACAGAATTATCCACCTTAATTTTCCTACAGGGTCTTTTGAAATTACGAGAAAAAACAACAGTTTGTTTTACTCCTGTATAATATAGCCTAATCGAAAAATGCTACTTTACAAAATGATTTTAAAAAATCACAACAAATGTATCTAAAAACTGATACTGGCAAAATCGTGAGAATCTGATAAAAAATAATCAATAATAATTGTAAGTTTGTGTGCTTTTGTTTTGACAAATCTCGTTTTTAACAACGTAAGTACGCTTTAAAATTTATTTTTATTCAGTATTTTGTCTTTTACTTTTAGTCCTCGACCTGATGATGCGATAAGATTGTAATCGCGAAACCGGTCGTTATAATAAAAAAATGAATTTCTGAAGAAATAAGACCTTTATTTTCTACCCTATTTGCTTGCAAATACCTATAAAATACATCCCAGAACATGGACACCATTCTTTAAACTATTATAGTTAAAAGCTCATTTTTTTTTATTTGTAATGACGTCTTAAATTTTTGCTCCATTGATAAATACAGAAATTTAACCTATATAGGGCCAAGGAGATTTTTCCTTCAAAGATCCAGAGGTTGGAAGTTGATGAAATTAACAGAATAATTCAAATCAAAGTAAAAATCGTGGGGTGCACGATATTTTATAATATGACAATAATTATTCTATTGGCAACTATCTATATGTGAGAGAAATTATAAAAATGAAGTAAAATGGACACGACCTTAGAATTCAATATGTCAAATATTTGTCAGAATGTACTAATTGTATACCAAATACCAAATTTCAACCCAATGGGCCCAATAACAGAAAAGTCACAGTAGTTACGTGACCTATTATACAATTATCTCATAAAATTTATTCATCACATCCTCTACAGGGTGTCCTTTTTAAACTAGTCAAATATGCTACAGTATATACAAGAGCCATAAAAAAGTAGTTTGAGATAGGACATCGACGAATGAATTTTTTAGGTTTTAAACGATAGGTTGTGAAGTAATTTGACCCGTCCAGGGACGGACTTGCAGCACATGCTCGTTACATTTTTTTTAAATAAAAAATGAAGTACGTCACTGTTTTTTTGAAACAAAATACAGCCCTTGCATTTTTGCAGTCCCACGTATCGTTTTGTTGTTTCAAAAAAATAAAATCTATACCAAAATTCTTTACTTTATTTATTTATTTAATATTTCCCGAAAATTGTAGGCAGCTTTTGATGGTAATCTCAATAAAATAAATAATAATAATAACAAAGTGTATATATGTTTTTGTTATGTTTAGTGTCGGTGCATCCCTATTATACTATTTTTAAGGCATGGGAGTCACTTTTCTTAGGAGACCGGATCGGAAGTCAATTTTTGCAGAAGATACCATACTCAATTGCAAATAATGTTATCAGACAGAATATTAGAGATCAGAGAGAACTCCAGCACGATGGCTAGATTAAAGTCGATTGGTAGAAGTGGTCCGGTCTATTGGCCAGCAAGGTCACCTGATCTGACACCTCTAGACTTTTTTGTCTGGAGCCCCATGAAACAGCTTAACTACGCAACACCTGTAACTGACTGATATCTAGTTGCTAGAGTTGTGGTGGTGGCGGACTTTCTGAGACAAAAAAAAAGTTTTGAAGGATCCTTGTATGGATTTAATTTATTTGCACGAAAACCGTGCGTCGGAGCGCAAAAATGCAGTGGATTTGTTTTATTAAAAATGAACAAAATATTCCAAATCAAATCAATTTTTTTTTCGAAAAAACAGTGGCTTATCTTGTGCTGCAACCCCATCCCTGGGCAGGTGAAATGACCTGTAATTCCTCAAAAAGTTGCCTCACCACCTATCATTTAAAACCTAAAAGTTTCATTCGAATCGCTGTAAGCTGTTTTTAATACAGAAGAAAAAAACCGATTTTTTTTTGAGAAAAGTTTCAACCCCCTGTATTTTGGAAATGGCGCTCTTCCGACCACTATTGGTGTCCTCTGTCTCAAACTACTTCTTTATGGCTCCTATGTATACTCAAGCATTTTTGACCATTTGAAAGGGGACTGATTTGATGCAGGGGATCAACCCCAAATTTCAAACAAATAGCAAAAAAATTACGGTAGTTACGTAACCTGAAACTCGAATGTCAAATATCTGCGAAAATTTAATAATTACATCCTAAATAAACCCCAAATACCAAATTTCAATCTAACACGATCAAATAGCAAAAGAAGTGACGGTAATCGCGTGACTTGACGAAACTCAAACTTAAATCTACCTGGATATTGCTGCTGCAACAGTTCCACCGAATTGACGTTCATATCCAGTTGGTCCACGTGGTGCTGACTGAAATAACCGAACTTTAAGTTTCGGTGCACGTGCCTGGTGCCGGCCGACGGACTCAGGATGCCCATGATGATCTTCAATAGGGTGGTTTTTCCCGCACCGTTATCGCCCACCTGAAAAACAACATTTTAATTAAGCTATTATTAATTAAACTCGAAAAATGCATCTTAAAGATGCTCGTCATACACTTTTATAAAAGGTAAAAACACAAAATCTACAGCAACACAGAAATCTTTCTGTGTTGCTTGTTGGGAAATAAATCTCCCAACAGTTAATTTATTTTCTCGGTCTGCTCGATGTTAGGTTATAATTATAGTAGTTCTTGGTAGCTCGGGTCCGCTGTTCTCGGTAACCGCTAACGCTAATACCGCAAGCGCAAAGCCCAATAAACTGGGGAAGGGGATCAGTCGAGTAGTGGTCGCTGCCCTGAAACGTTCGTAAAGCTCCCGTTTTGCGTACGGCGAAAAGTTGAAAATGAGAAGTTGCTCATTATCCTCTGTTTAACCTCTAATGCCCAAAACGGATCTCTCTGTCTCTAACTCTTTATTTTGCCCTAAATTTATTGTCAATAATAGCGGTGACCTAGTGCAGGTTCATTACACTCTCTAAACTCTTTAAATATTTCACTAATTACATAAAAACGTTCCCGGTCGTCGTTTGTTGGTGTGAAGTTAACGTATGGTAACTGTTAACCTAGAATTATAGACATAAGTAAATTGTTGTTAGTTTTTTAAGGAATGAAATTAGTGAGTGTAATAAAATCAGTGAAAGTAGCAAGTGTAAATCAAGTAGAGTTAGTACAAGTGGTTAGAGACAGTTTATGGAGACTGCATAGAGACAGCGGAAAAAGTGGTAATTTAAGTCTACCCAATTACTGTTATTCCAAGTTCCAGTGACTACTAATCTTAGAACATTGAAAGGCTAGAATTAGTAAACAACAACTTTGTTTGAGTCCAACATATGCACGGGGGCAAGAGGGGTGTTTTATTTACAAACATATGTGTCGATTCTCTGTTGTCAAGTCGACACAAATTTCCAACGGAGGAAATTTTTAGCTATATTTTAACAAACATTATAACGTTAATTTAACTTATTTCTGTTATATTTTATAGGAAAATTTAAAATAAAAAGTATAAATACTACAATTAACCTATTTTAAGAATAAATATAATATCCTTAAGCAAAAAAAAACAAAATTATTAACATTCTTATCCCTAAAACTGCTTCTAAAAAATTTGAAGCGACAACACCGGAGCTTAAGCGCCTAAACCATACGCGTTGTGTCATCTGTCAAACGGCTTTTTGTTTATATTCGGGATTCGTGTATTTTCTTTAATTTTTGGTTTAAAAAGGAAAAAAGGCCACGTTTTAGTGTTTTTTTAAATTGCTAGGATGGCAAAAACTTGTGTCGTTTGTGCCGCATCATGATAAAAACGTGATTCAAGCCGATCTTTTCACAAGTAAGTACCGATACTTTCATAACATCACATCATGGGGTAACCATCATCATAAACGTAGAATAGGGGATCTTATAGACATAAACCTAATAAAAATTTGAATGTGAAAGTGTGCGTAAAATACCAACATATTTATATTTTTAAATCTAAATATTTTTTTGAACATATTCATCTATTAATAGGCTATAAAAGATATAAAACTAGAATTTTGTCCCTGGTTTTATTACAGGATTTTATGTTTTTTTTGTTGTTTTGGCAGAAAAAATGCATAATACCAATCTACCTATCTATATATAGTTTGATATCTATGTATAAAGTTAATTTTGTCTTTCTTTAAAATTTGTTCCATAATTTTTTTTTGTTTTACCTTATTGCAACTTACAATAATATATATAGTAATTGGCACCACATATTAATTTATTACTGTAATTTTTTTCTGCTTTTTGATTAAATATCAAATACTTATTATAGATTGCCCAATGATTATGCCCAAAGGGAACAATGGGTTTCATTAATGGAAATCAACACATTTAAAAAGAACATATTTTTTGTTCAGATCACATCCTTAGAAGTGATATAAGGGAGATAATATTATCAGTAGCCAGACTTTATTAAAAAAATCAGCTCTACCTCAAAGGTAATTTTTTTAAATATATTTTTCTAGTATATTTATAGGTATGAGTATATTTTACCTTAGAATTATTGATAAAGGTTTGCATGCTTTTATTTACTACATTATGTAAGCTAAAAAAACAACCTTTTAAAACTTGTGCTTGGGCTATGTTGTAAAACATACAGCTTCTTTACAAAAAGTATTAGTGTTACTCATATAAGATTTATTTATACCTAATACTTATTAAATTAGGTATGTGTGTAAAACTATTTTTTTACTAGGATTTCTGATGCACTGGTTAAAAACACAGCAGCCAATAATTCAGTTAATTTACCAAGTGATTTACCCTTTAAAGCTGCAGGGGTAGCTTTCCTGAAGAATGCAAAAACTTCTTTAGCTTTCAAAATGGTATATAGTACAAACAGTCAAGCTAATATAGACACGTATGGATAATTAAAATAGATTAATATTCTTGATACACCAAATTTTGTATAATTACAGATCTGATCATTCATCATCAACAATAACTGCATCTGAGAATTATAGTTCTACAGTAACCGTGGAGTCTAGGTCAACAATTACTATTTCTCATCCAAGCCGTTTTTGTTTAACTGCTACACATTCCCTGACTCTGCCAAGGAAAAGGTATAAATACACTCAAAATAGACTACTAGTTTTATGCCGTGTATCATCCTATTCTATATATCTTATTTAAAAGTGATATGGTATTTTATTGTATTATATTTGTTTAATTAAATGCAATTAATCAAATGTATGACATTACAAAGATTCTCTATAATAACATACATTTTATTGATCAATTGGATTATCATAATACATTTTTTTAATTTTTTCTTTTTAATTTTGGTAATACTATATTTTTATGTATATTATTCTAGGGTAAAATCAAAATGATATCCTGAGGACCTAAGCACTGATGATTCCACCGTTTCAAGAGCTTAATCACTTGTCACCAGATTATGGAAAAAAAATTAAGAACAAAAAATTAAAATTCGAAGATTGCAACAAGCAAATTTGCGCCAAAGAAATTGAATTAGATGTCTCAAGTCATTATTAAAATACTTACATGAAATAATAACATGATTTTATGGAAAAGCCCAACCTACTACATATTTTATTTGACTTGTAAAAGCACTTGTTTGTATATTACTACTAATAAACTCTCTAATCTAATCTATTGTACATAGTCTTTATTCTTAGCTTTGTTTTTTAGTATAAATTAATATGATATAATATTTGGTATTAGGTATTATATAGGTCACTATTAAATGTCTCAAAACCATTATACAGGCTAAATACTCATAATAAAAATCTTATAACCTACAAAAAACCTGCAACTCCTTCACAATTTGAACATCCTTGTAGTTTTAACTTTTTCCGCTGAAGCAATACTGTCGCTTTGAAAAAGTCAGCAGCATAGAAGTATATATTATGTGATGTAAGTAAGTGATGTAAAACTGAGTTTTGTCCAATATAACAATAACAATAAAATTTTGCAAAATGTTAAAAATTTGTGTCTTAAAACATGATTTATTAAGAAATCTATAATATTATATTAATAAAATATTTAATTTCCATAAAAATGCTTTGACAAAAATGCTGCCTTTCATTAGGACCTTCCTCTAATGAAGTCCATTAAAAAAAACACATAAATAGCTCATAAATGGTAATATTACTTATACTCAAACTCTTTATTTATTAATTAATAAAAATTTATCAGGTAAATATTTGTTGACGACGTCACTGGTAGAGAGTGCTTGTATCTGTGACATAAACAATGCAATCGAGCGGCGTTGCGATGCCATTACCGTTTTCTCGTTTCTTCGTACTTTATTTTCATTTACTTAACTTATATTGACTTCGATATAGAGTATCTTATCAAATTTATTTTTAAAAAATGCTTGATATTTTATTAAAGGGGAGCAGTAGTATTGTTTTGTGCCTTCGGAAACAACTGAAAATTTTTATGATATTATAAAGTGATTTTTGCCATTTCTCTATAAGCACTTGGCATCATTGCATCAGAGATGTTGCAAGCAAACAAACCTGCCCATAGTTCCACGGCATGCTACTTCTAGCCTTTCAATGTTCTAAGCTACTAATAGATGTACATATTTAGAAAATAAATGTGTTTCATTTATTAGATTACAATTAATTCTTCAAGGGAAGAATTATACAGTGCACCGCTTCTTCATAGACACAATTGTGTCCTCCTTGTGTTTGGGGAAGACGCCACAGAGCAAATCTCCCCCGATCAATGCTGTAGATTTTGTGTTTTTTACCTTTTTATATATTAATTAAGTTTTTTAGAAGATTATGAGTTCCTTTCAAGCCCTTACGAAACGCGGTACTTACGATGCAAATTCTCGACTCCATGGTGGCCCCGATGTTCACATCGGAAAAGATCACTTTGTCTTTATTGTACCTGAACGTCACCTCGCTCAGTTGCAAAATCGGCGGGGACAGGGGCTCGGTTTCCGGTAACCGCAGCACCACTTCGGTTTCTTTCGCTATCGGCTTCAATTCGGGCCTAAAAAACATTTTGAAAAACTAAACGAACGAGTCCCTAAACGAACTCACATTTTTTCCAACATTTTAATTTTCGACTGCACCAGAGCCGCCCTATTGGCATTAAACCTAAACCTAAAAAAAATACACATTAAAAAACCGATTGCCCACCATGAACCTTCCAAGTATCTACCTATCGATGAACTCTTGCACGTGCTGTCTCTGTTGCAGCTGCGCCTCGTACTCCCTCTGTTGGTTCTTCAGTTTCTCCGTTTTCGTTTTCTCGAATTGCTCGTAGTTGCCCCGGTACGATTCGATTCGTTGCGAGTGCAAATGGAGAATGTCGGTCGGCACCGTGTCCAAGAAGTTCCGGTCGTGGGACACCACCAGTAACGTGTTCGGCCAGTTTTGCAGGTAGTTTTCCAGCCAAATAATGGCCTTGATGTCCAACATGTTGGTGGGCTCGTCCAGCAGTAGTAAGTCTGGTCTATAGTAATGCGAGATATATGAGTTATGTTAGTTAATTATAAGTAGCAACACGTTTTTATAATTTTTCTGTTTAAAAATTAACAGTAAAAATTGGTGAAATATCAGGTACATACATTTGTTTATTTTGCAAACCTAACCTCAATGCAACTGCAAAGAAACAAAGCAAAACTCAGAAGAGGATTTAGAAAAAAATCTCCCGCATGGAAGCACAATGTCATTCGGTCAAATAGTACAAATACAAAAAGATTTTATTTGTCAGTTTTATAATCAAGTTACATTTTTGTGTTCACTTATTTTATTATGACAAATAGGAGTGTCTCGATTAAAACAACCGTTTCCCTGCACCATCAGTAAACTGTAGTACAAGTGAGACAACCCTTTTAAAGACCTTAAACAACTATTTACATTCCAGTTGCAATACATTTTAAATATTTATGAGCCAAAATTAAAAGAACCTATATTTGAATAGGAATGTAAAAACACTAAGAAAAAATCAAGACATGCACATTCAGTGATATACCCTCAATGGGAATACCAGCTTAGATGCAAGAAGTAGTACAGAAAACTGATAAAAATAAATCAAACACTGGAAGTATTCCAAGTACTGTTATTAAGCTAAAGAAACATTAAATATTAAACAAGGCGTACAGTTAGAAAATTTAAAAATTCTATTAAAAAGCACTCGATCCACAAAAAATTACTTTTAATAATAAGCGTGATAATAAAAAATATACAGTGAGGGCGCGCAGGTTGGCACAAATTTATTTAAAATTCAGGGGTGTGTTCGAAAAAAAAACGCGATTTTTTTGATGATGAATCCAGGATGCTGTCGTTCGGGATAACGTTCATGATACAACCGCGATGCTGCTCGTGCGTTGCACTTTGTTGCTCCCTATGCCAAATGCATATCCACCAATTCTTGATTGGTAAAGTTTCTTCTAAGTTCTAAAGTTCTGTTGTTATGGTATCATGTACAAAAGGTAAACATAAATGCAGCAGATCCTATTTAGGTAATTGATGTTTTTTATAAATTTTAACGCGTCTTAGGGCCGTAGTGGCGTAGTGACGCATTTCCGGACATGGGTTCCTATACTCAAATGGATTCTACTGTTGCACTGAACAACCCCCAGAAGTTTGATCCCATAGTTCTGAAACACCCTGCATAGCAAATAAACAATAATGGGCCAAGCACTGTGCCCCGTAGTATACCCATAAAGACATTCAAAGGATCACTATGAATATTATCTATTTCAACAATTTAAGATCTCTGATGTAAATAACTTTCAAAAATATTCAACAGTACACCCCTGACACCAAACTTCTCAAGTAGCTGGGTGCGAGGCACAGTGTCAAATGCCTTGGCTAAATCGAGAAAGACAGCTATACATTTTTGATCTGAGTCTAAGTTTATTTTTATTTGGTCAACCATCATTAGTGCTTCTGTCCTCCATAAAGCCATATTGATTTTTATTCAGTAGTTTATTTGATAATAAATAGCCATAGAGTCTGATTTTAAGGCATTTTTCAAAAATTGGTGTAACAGTTGTAATAACATTAATGGGTCTATAGTTGGAAATATCTGATCTTGTTCCTTTTTTTATATATGGGAGGTATAACAGCGCATTTAAAAGCTATAGGCACTATTCCCGTGGTCAAGATGAGATTTATTATATGAATTAGTGGTTTTATTATAGTGCAATGTACTTTGTTTATAAGTTCAGAAGAAATTCCATCTTTACAAGGGGCACAATTTTTTTTAAACTTTTAATAAGCTCATTTGATGTGACTGTTGTGAGTGAGTGACATAGAATTTGGTATATTGTAGGAGTTACCCACATCAGATGAGCTGTTAGAAATTTCAGCAGCCATTTTTTCCCACACATTTGCAAAGTACTTGTTACAGTAATTGGTTTGTCTGCAATTATTACGTCATGTTTATTTACTAGAGCCATTTCAGCGTTAGTCTTAGTCTTTTTTTTTTTAAATTGGGGCACCTTTTATTATTTTATGGATTTGTCTAGTATTGTTCATGTTGTTGGTATTGTCCAATATCTGGTTTAAACTACTACTACTAAAACCGAAAACTAAATGAGAATATTTTAACTGCACAATGATATTTGTTTTCGTACTGATTTTTAAAAATTATCGCTGTCACTTGGGATACGGCAGAGAATAACAATTATTTGTATTTTATATATGCATGTCAGTGTTTTGGTATTCAGGTAATTATTAAATGTACCACCATTTTGTAGTAGGTAAAGATATTGAAATTATATTCTAGGATTATAAAGTAGTCGTCAGGAGCTTCAAAATGATGTGCCACAAGACCATCCTTTCCATTTAATTTTTTTTCCAAGATGGCGCCCAGCAGCCATCTTGAAATTTTCATCTGTCAATTTGGCTTTAAAACATTCGTCAATTACATTACCTCAAGTTTCAATATTTTGAATTGGTATGGATTCATAATTCCATTAATTCATATTAAGGACAATGAATGACTTTCTTATTCCAGGCAGTTATTTTCCATAATCCTTTGATTCAATCAATAGAAACACAACAAAGTTTATTTATTTATTTATTTACGGAATCCATTTACAAAAGTGTTACATAGCATACCCATACAAACATATATATTCAGATACAAAACTATCTATAAATCAGTGAAAGGTGTAGATGAGTTAATTAATTAAAGCCCCCTATGAAATAATATTCGTTAACTGCCCCTTAAAAGATGTAATTTTAGAGTCAAAAAAGCTTATCTGTCCTGACAGACCATTAGCACTTCGAGCCATTCGTGTAATTGGCTCATTAATGCCATAAATGGTATGGTGGAATGGGACTGAAAATATTTCTGATTGTCTATTCAATCTGGAAGGCACCCTAAGTTAAAAAAGAGACAATAAAACATAAGTCGAGTAATGTTCTTCATGACTCTAATGTGGGTAAGTTCAGGTTATCCCTGACCCACTGATAGTAATACTCCTGTCTCCTGTAACCACATCTAAAAGCCGTCACCCTTAAAAGTTTATTTTGAGTTTTTTCAATCTGCTCAATGTAGCAGTTATATGGCGGGGACCACACAATTGAGCCATACTCCAATATGGACCTAACAAGAGAGCAATAAAGTAAACAAAGACAAATCAGTTGTAGACCAGCATTTTCATTGCCCTACCAGTCACCTGATTGATGTGACTTTTAAAAGACAACCTGGAGTCAATAAATATTCCTAAATCAGAAACCTCTGTTTTGACACCAATTGCTACATTATTTATTTTATAAAGAAAAGCAATAGGGTTTCTTTGCTTAGAAAAAGTAATTGATATTAAGGGACATTCTATTCAAGTGGCACCAATCAAAGAACAAATTGAGGTCTTTTTGCAGGAGCACAGCATCAGAAAGGGATGTGATAAGCCTAAATAGCTTCACATCATCAGCAAACATTAGCACACGACAAGTTTCAAGTTTCCAAACTAAATCAATCAAAAAGAGGCAAAACAGATGGCACCAAAAATTTCAGAGGAACATGTACCTCCAAGATTAACAATCTGGGCTCTACCTCTGATGAATCCCGAGATCCACTGAAAAAGAGGCCCCACAATACCTAAAGCCCTTCTGCAAAAGTACCTCATGGTTAACCCTATCAAAAGCTTTGGAAAAATCTGTATATATTGAGTCAACCTGACCCTGTCCCTTCTCCAAACAGCGGTAGAGGTAGTTGACATACAGCACCAAATCAGCATCAGTAGATCTGCCTTTTATAAATCCAAATTGCTCAGGATTAAATAAAAATTTAAAACTCCAGGCAATCCTATGACTGACCAGGCAGTCAAGCAGCTTTGGCAACTCAGATTGGTTACACACAGCCCGATAATTGGAAATTTCATTTCTACTACCAGATTTAAAAATGGGTAAATATTAGAGGGTAAAAACGTTGTTCTGTGTTAAAAATTTCGGGAGTTAGGAAGGTTTTTGTTGGGGCACTAATTTTTCTAACAAATTTTCAATTTTCTTGAGAATATTTTCATGAAAAATTAAAATATTTTTGAAGGGGTTTTAGGAAAAGAAAATTCACTTCTTACTGAAAAATTTAAGGGGAAAACGATTTTTGTACCTCAAGAACTTCCTGAGTTAGAGCCAATTTTGTCCACCAGGGTCCAAGACCCATTCAATTTGACGTTTTCGAAACTCGTATTGTCACTTTAAAATTTTTAGTCATTAGTGGACATTTTTGGGCATAACTCAGGAACTGCTTGGAATATTTTCATAATTCTTTTACATCAATATAGTAAGTTTCCTGAGGATGGATTAGAGGGTAAAAACGTTGTTCTGTGTTCAAAATTTCGGGAGTTAGGAAGGTTTTTGTTGGGGCACTAATTTTTCTAACAAATTTTCACTTTTCTTGGGAATATTTTCATGAAAAATTCAAACATTTTTAAAAGGGGCTTAGTAAAAGAAAATGCACTTCTTACTGAAAAATTTAATAGGAAAACGAATTTTGTACCTCCAGAACTTCCTGAGTTAGAGCCAATTTTGTCCACCAGGGTCCAAGACCCATTCAATTTGACGTTTTCGAAACTCGTATTGACACATTAAAATTTTTAGTCATTAGCTGGCATTTTTGGGCATAACTCAGGAACTGTTTGGAATATTTTCATAATTCTTTTACATCAATATAGTAAGTTTCCTGAGGATGGATTAGAGGGTAAAAACGTTGTTCTGTGTTCAAAATTTCGGGAGTTAGGAAGCTTTTTGTTGGGGCACTAATTTTTCTAACAAATTTTCACTTTTCTTGGGAATATTTTCATGAAAAATTCAAACATTTTTAAAAGGGGCTTAGGAAAAGAAAATGCACTTCTTACTGAAAAATTTAATAGAAAAACGATTTTTGTACCTCCAGAACTTCCTGAGTTAGAGCCAATTTTGTCCTCAAGGGTCCAAGACCCATTCAATTTGGTGTAAACTCACATCAAGATTTTTAGTCATTAGCTGGCATTTTTGGGCATAACTCAGGAACTGCTTGGAATATTTTCATAATTCTTTTACATCAATATAGTAAGTTTCCTGAGGATGGATTGAAGGATAAAAACGTTTTTCTGGGTTAAAAATTTTAGGACTTAGGGAGGTTTTGGTTGATTCATCCATTTTTTTAACAAATTTTCACTTTCCTCTGGTATATTTTTATGAATAATCAAAATATTTTAAATAAGATTTTAGGCAAAGAAAATGCAGTTTTTACTGAATAATTTAATAGGAAAACGATTTTTGTACCTCTGGAACTTCCTGAGTTAGAGCCAATTTTGTCCACCAGGGTCCAAGACCGATTCAATTTGACGTTTTCGAAACACGTATTGTCACTTTAAAATTTTTAGTCATTAGTGGACATTTTTGGGCATAACTCAGGAACTGCTTGGAATATTTTCATAATTCTTTTACATCAATATAGTAAGTTTCCTGAGGATGGATTAGAGGGTAAAAACGTTGTTCTGTGTTCAAAATTTCAGGAGTTAGGAAGGTTTTTGTTGGGGCACTAATTTTTCTAACAAATTTTCAATTTTTTTGGGAATATTTTCATGAAAAATTCAAACATTTTTAAAAGGGACTTAGGCAAAGAAAATGCACTTATTACTGAAAAATTTAATAGAAAAACGATTTTTGTACCTCCAGAACTTCCTGAGTTGGAGCCAATTTTGTCCACCAGGGTCCAAGACCCATTCAATTTGACGTTTTCGAAACACGTATTGTCACTTTAAAATTTTTAGTCATTAGTGGACATTTTTGGGCATAACTCAGGAACTGCTTGGAATATTTTCATAATTCTTTTACATCAATATAGTAAGTTTCCTGAGGATGGATTAGAGGGTAAAAACGTTGTTCTGTGTTCAAAATTTCGGGAGTTAGGAAGGTTTTTGTTGGGGCACTAATTTTTTTAACAAATTTTCAATTTT
Source organism: Anthonomus grandis grandis (assembly GCF_022605725.1). Classification (NCBI taxonomy): domain Eukaryota; kingdom Metazoa; phylum Arthropoda; class Insecta; order Coleoptera; family Curculionidae; genus Anthonomus; species Anthonomus grandis. Next base: position 12,895,719 of record NC_065563.1, on the reverse strand, counting down.
TTTGGGAATATTTTCATGAAAAATTCAAACATTTTTAAAAGGGACTTAGGCAAAGAAAATGCACTTATTACTGAAAAATTTAATAGAAAAACGATTTTTGTACCTCCAGAACTTCCTGAGTTGGAGCCAATTTTGTCCACCAGGGTCCAAGACCCATTCAATTTGACGTTTTCGAAACACGTATTGTCACGTTAAAATTTTTAGTCATTAGCTGGCATTTTTGGGCATAACTCAGGAACTGCTTGGAATATTTTCATAATTCTTTTACATCAATATAGTAAGTTTCCTGAAAATGGATTAGAGGGTAAAAACGTTGTTCTGTGTTCAAAATTTCGGGAGTTAGGAAGGTTTTTGTTGGGGCACTAATTTTTCTAACAAATTTTCAATTTTCTTGAGAATATTTTCATGAAAAATTAAAATATTTTTGAAGGGGTTTTAGGAAAAGAAAATTCACTTCTTACTGAAAAATTTAAGGGGAAAACGATTTTTGTACCTCTAGAACTTCCTGAGTTAGAGCCAATTTTGTCCACCAGGGTCCAAGACCGATTCAATTTGGTGTTTTCGAAACTCGTATTGTCACATCAAGATTTTTAGTTATTAGCTGGCATTTTTGGGCATAGCTCAGGAACTGCTTGGAATATTTTCATAATTCTTTTACATCAACATAGTGGGCTTCCTGAGGATGGATTGAAGGATAAAAACGTTTTTCTGGGTTAAAAATTTTAGGACTTAGGGAGGTTTTGGTTGATTCATCCATTTTTTTAACAAATTTTCACTTTCCTCGGGTATATTTTTATGAATAATCAAAATATTTTAAATAAGATTTTAGGCAAAGAAAATGCAGTTTTTACTGAATAATTTAATAGGAAAACGATTTTTGTACCTCTAGAACTTCCTGAGTTAGAGCCAATTTTGTCCACCAGGGTCCAAGACCGATTCAATTTGACGTTTTCGAAACACGTATTGTCACATTAAAATTTTTAGTCATTAGTGGACATTTTTGGGCATAACTCAGGAACTGCTTGGAATATTTTCATAATTCTTTTACATCAATATAGTAAGTTTCCTGAGGATGGATTAGACGGTAAAAACGTTGTTCTGTGTTCAAAATTTCGGGAGTTAGAAAGGTTTTTGTTGGGGCACTAATTTTTCTAACAAATTTTCACTTTTCTTGGGAATATTTTCATGAAAAATTAAAATATTTTTGAAGGGGTTTTAGGAAAAGAAAATTCACTTCTTACTGAAAAATTTAAGGGGAAAACGATTTTTGTACCTCAAGAACTTCCTGAGTTAGAGCCAATTTTGTCCACCAGGGTCCAAGACCCATTCAATTTGGTGTATTTGAAACTCGTATTGTCACTTTAAAATTTTTAGTCATTAGTGGACATTTTTGGGCATAACTCAGGAACTGCTTGGAATATTTTCATAATTCTTTTACATCAATATAGTAAGTTTCCTGAGGATGGATTAGAGGGTAAAAACGTTGGTCTGAGTTCAAAATTTCGGGAGTTAGGAAGGTTTTTGTTGGGGCACTAATTTTTCTAACAAATTTTCAATTTTCTTGGGAATATTTTCATGAAAAATTAAAATATTTTTAAAAGGGTTTTAGGCAAAGAAAATGCAGTTTTTACTGAATAATTTAATAGGAAAACGATTTTTGTACCTCTAGAACTTCCTGAGTTAGAGCCAATTTTGTCCACCAGGGTCCAAGACCCATTCAATTTGACGTTTTCGAAACTCGTATTGACACATTAAAATTTTTAGTCATTAGCTGGCATTTTTGGGCATAACTCAGGAACTGCTTGGAATATTTTCATAATTCTTTTACACCAATATAGTGGCCATCATGAGGATGGATTTAAGGCTAAAAACATTGCTCTCAGGTAAAAAATCGAGCAAAAGAGGGCAAAACTCAACTGAATAGGGGAGACCCAGGATACATGGGACAAATTTGACTAAATGATCTCTAACTTTTTTTCGAAGAAATCTCTATCCATAAGGTTTTATTAATGTAATAAACAAACTTTTGTCATAATATATTACTACATAGCATTATCCAAATAAATTCAAAAATATTTTTAAACTGGGATCAAAAATTTTTGGTCATTTGTCCAATATATCTGAACCAAAAGGGCCATCCCGCACTAAACTATGGTCTGATTCATTTGATTTTGATGAAAATTTATCTTGCGTTTATTATTTAACCAAAATGTTCGCAAGATAACCCTACAATCGCCGTTGATGATTATCTTAAAATAAATAGTCTCACCCTTAACTGGCAACAATTCTACTTTAAGGTCCCTAATCTGAGGGCACCGCTTTTTAATGTGCTCTTCAATAAAACCACTTACTTGCCTTAAAATAACAAGCTTGGATACAAAACCCGCATTGCATCCTAGTTGTAAAAACTTTTTAAGAAATGCGTTGGCAACGTTGTAAAACGACGATATTATGTAATTTTATCTTTAAACAAAGTTACAGCTAGTTAAATCAGCAGCTTAGTATTCGCAAGCACAACACAGACTGGTAACTTCTAACATCCAGTATTTCTCTTATTTCTGGATCCAAATCACTCAATACGATTCCAAAACATGAGCTCACACCACAACACGTCCGTTTCACGTCAAATACGTATTACCCATGAAACTTGATGAGTTTTACGACTCGTAACGACTTACCTGGAAAATAATGCTCTTGCCAATGCCAATCTCATCCTCCACCCGCCGGAAAACGTCTTAGTGGGGTTCTGTTGCATTTGAGTGGTAAACCCTAAACCGGCCAAAATGATCGAGGCCTTTGCAGGCGCCTTATCGGCCTCAATGTTTTGCAATTGCGCGTAAACCTCAGACAATTGCGTGTTTAGATCCGGATCTGTAGAACTTAAAAAAGAAACTGTGATTAATCAAAAGAAAACGATTAAATTCACTTACCCTTCATTAATGGCTTTACTAATTTCTTTCTCCTTTTCTAACAGGTTTTGCCTAACGGTGTCGCACTCTAAAACGCTGTCTATGGCTAAAGTGTCATCCCCGATAACCTCTTGTTCCACATGCAAAATGGATATGTGCGAAGGTATTTTTAAATTCCCCGAGGAAATCATGTTTAACATGGTACTTTTGCCCAGGCCGTTTCTGCCTACTAGGCCGTATCGTCGGCCGAAGGCCAACGTTAAGTCGGCCCCTTGCAATAAAACTCTAAAACAGGACCGTTGTAATTTAGAAAGAAGCTTTTTTAAAATTTTCCATTACCTGTCGCCATAAGCAACATCAAAGTTCTCTATCCGAATGTCTTGGGCCCTATTGTTCCCTTTGGCCTCCAGTTTACTCTCCTTCTTATTAATAACTTGCGAAGCGGTGGCAGTTTGCAGCTTCGGTGGGGCCACAACCCGGATTTCTTTTCCTCTCTTTTCCTGTTTCTCTTGCAGTTTGGCCTGCGCCTTTTCCAGTTTCTTGGCATCCACTTTCTGTCATAAAATCCAGTCACTATAAACACCCTAAATCAACTGTATGTATTACCAAAGAATCATCCCTCGCTTGCACCCAAATACTTTTAATCTCCTCCACGTTATTTTCTTGGTTTTCAGCCATCGATCCCAGGTGTATAGGGCCGTCGAGGATTTTCAGGCTGCCTCCGTTACTTTTGGCATCTTTGTCTGGCCGCAGCATTTTCAGGAGGTCATCGCATACGCTCCTTAAGTTCAAATTTAAAAGTTCAACAAATCCTAACAGTAAGTTAATTATTGAATGATTGACATGATTTCAATTTCATTGAAACTTGAATTTTCTAGCATTATTTGGTGTCCCTATTTTCAAATTCGTATTGACACAAGTCTAAGATATGCCGGCTATACACTCTCTAAGTCTGGGCTAATATTAAACAGTGAACTTGCTGCATAATAATGTAAGAGATATGACATTATTATGACAATAATTGGATGTTTTCTTTTTTCTCTTTATGGGTGTTTTATGTAGTTCTTTTGATATTCTATTGTTCCTATGTGATCGCTAACATGCAAAGAGGATCACGACCAGAAGAAACATTATAAAGTAAATATTGCACCACATTAAATGTGGTGTAATAGTTTCATAGAAGAATTGCACAATAATATACCTACTTATAGAGAATTACTTAATGAAATAGCTTATTCACAATAATGTTATCAATGAGTCTTTCCTGTTAAACTTACTTGATATCTTCTTCAGTTTTATCCGAGGAAACTTCATGTAACACAGCCCCAATAGCATCATAAATTTCTTCACTGTCCTCAAATTCGTCTGCACTGTTCTCTAAAACCCCTAAAAACACGAACGTGTGGTAAAAAACTGAACAATTAACTGGAGAATGTTCTCTATGGGGCTTCTTTTACCTTCCACATATTTCTTAAGATCGTCATCGATAGACGGGAAAATATTCTTAATGTATTCGCTACACGTGCCCATTTTCAGCCCTAAACTAACACCATTGGCCTTTCAATATTGAAAAAATTAGGTCCCAGGGGCCAAAAACGAAAATATAAAAAATTAACAAGACGTTAACCTGCAATTTTCATTTGGTCATCGTCGAACGTCACCAGTCACTTTTTGACGTTTTAAGGTTAATTTTGACAGCTGTCACTTGACAGCGGGAATTATTAGATTAAGATTCCATTCATCAAGTAGACAATAAACTATATAGGCTTATTTATTATCGTTATTTCAATTGACGACTATTTTGTCTCAATAGTATTCACTAATTAATAAGTTTACTGTAAACATCGAATCTATTACTCTAGTTGCCAGACCCATACAAACCATACCAGTGACGGCGGCGCCTGTCACTTTTTGACGTTTTAAGGTTAATTTTGACAGCTGTCACTTGACAGCGGGAATTATTAGATTAAAATTCCATTCATCTAGTAGACAATAAACTATTGGCTTATTTATTATCGTTATTTCAATTCACGACTATTTTGTCTCAATAGTATTCACCAATTAATAAGTTTACTTCATTGAATCTACTACTCTAGTTGCCAGACCCATACAAACATGGCGACTTTAACATAACCTCAAAGAGTCCTCCCTCCCCCACCAAGGTGTAAAATAAAACTAACCAAACCTTATTTAATGTTTATTTTTTTACTGTTTTCTTATTCTTCAGTGCTGGCAGTAAATCGGGACAATTCGCCCTTTTATGCCCCGACCGTTGACAATTTAAACACGCCTGAAACAATATTAATTTACTTAAAAAAAACCCAAACAAACAATTTTCGTCGATATACTACTCACCCCATTAAACTCGAGGACGAGCCCGCACTGATGCCGCACCTGCGCACACCTTTGACAATTATGACAGTGTTGCCAGCTCGGTTTGACACATCTGTCACATTGTTTGCAATGCACGTAAGTTTGTCCATTTTTCGAGGTGCATTGTTCGCAAATATGGCAATGTTTATTCTCTTTTGACACCCATTTATCGCATCTTTTACAGAACTTATATTCGCCTTTAGGCAGCTTTACGAGGCTAAAATAAGAGGCGATTCTAAGACCCTGTTCACCCTCTTTTCCTACACTCATACCTCGGAAGAACATTCGTGAATATTCTAACAGGTGACCCATTTTTCCTGCCCTTGGGGCCCCCTTGAAACAGCGGGTGGTTGTCATAATTTACTTTGTAGTCAAGCATATTGAATTCGGGCAGATAATTGAGGATCTGTGGTTCCATAAAATATGGAAATATCCAGAATATCGGCAATGTTTCTTCGGTCTTATTAGTGCCCATATAAAGTTTATTTATTACGGAAAGAGTGTAGGCAAGTGGTTCGATCCTGCCCCCAAACGGTGGGTCTGTTATAAGAACAGTTCTTTCACCCCTAAACGTATTAAATTTAGATCTTTTCCTCTACTTAAGTATATAAAATTCTTACCGAGTATTTCTTAAAAAATCCTCGAAAACACCCTGAGCCTCATCAAAAAAGAAATGATTATTGAAAGAATTGTACCAACAAAACTCCATGGGGCCAAAAAAGCTATGAAATCTATCGTCTAAGTCCAGTAAGATACTCTGCATGTCATGCCCGACATTAGACTGGATATATTCATGTATCCTCGGGGTGCCCACACAAATCACATACTGGTAACCCAACCTCCGGAAAGTTTCCACAATAAATTCAACTGAAGTTTTAGAAAACAGATATTGGGCCTCCTTTTTAGTCTCGTCCAAAGGTTTTAACATCTCCGAAGGATGCTCTAGTTGATAATCAGTTAAACCGATAATAGCCGAATGATTTTCATGCCTTTTATCCTGACAAGCATTAAATAACAGCTTACAATCGTGACAGAACCCTCTGTTACTTCTTCCCAATGATTTAATCTGCAACAGTGGAACACACTTCAAAAACTGTCAACTTGCAGCATATTCAAATAAATCCCAGTAAAAAAACTCCATCTCATCGATGTTTCTAAACATGTCAGTATTCAGAAGCCCCGAAAACAAGCAAATAAGCAAAAAAGAGGCCCCGAAAGAATTGAAAAGTGAACTGCTAGGGAAACTCGTTGAAAAATCTTTTGCGGCAGTTAAGATCATGCCGGCAAATCAACAATTACTACTCGGTGCCACCACAGGATGGATTTTGGGGCTGTTTGCCATGAAAATCGGTAGAAGTTTGGCCTTGGCGGTGGGAGGGGGCCTCATACTGTTGCAAATAGCTTCAGAAAGAGAATATATAACAATCAATTGGAATAAAATTAATGGTGGAATTGAACCGGTTAAAAATGATGCACCATCGAGGGTTCAAAGCATTTTAAGTAGGAGACAGTCGAAAGACGTTAACGGACTGCAAGTGGTGCCGTATTGGATTAAAAAAATCATGGAGTTCGCTAGACAAAACGTTAACTTATCCATGGGGATCTTGGGGGGGTTCTTTATAGGGCTAGCAACATGTTAGATAAGCCAAAATAAACATTCACACTAAGCCGCTGTGTTATGATTGACTTACCTTATTTAACAACACGTACACTTTCTTATGATTAATGCCCTTAAGGAACTTTTTTTGTTCAACTTTCCTCGCCTCTAGTTTTTCAGTAGACTGTAAATTTGAGGATTTATCGGCCCACTGGAAGAAGCCACAATGTTTTCTGTCCCTATAGGCGGAACAGGCGAAGAATCGTTTCACTTCTTCAGTGTTGTTTTTGGAAAATAACAAAGTGGGGCCATGGGGACACACTGGATGCGACTTGGGGTCCTCTACGATCACTTTTATACTATAGTTCTTGTCGATATCATTTGAAGATCTTTTCATTGTTATAAAAAAGGCTTTTTTAGGTTCAAAACATGTACCCACTTCTCTTAAAAAATTAAATATGTGAGGTTAAGTCTCTTAACCTCAAATGTCATGTCAAATGCAATCAGCTGATTTGACTTGTTGTCATAACCTCACTTTTTTGCATGTTTTGAAAGCATAAATACAACAAAATGTTAATATTTTAAAAGTGCACGGAAAACAGACCAAGGATTTTCCTCTTTTTCTCCATTTTCCTCTTTGTGTTCTGTGTAAAAGTGTTCAGATGATCCAAAACGTCCTGAAAACAACATCTAAATACCCCAAGCCGTTAGGTCCTTAAGTGTGTTTTTACCTCACTATTTTTTCAAAGAAGGTAAAGAAAAGAATAAGAACTAACAATCAATTGAGATCTGATCCAAAAATCAGTGTTGGGACCATTACTGTACTCACTGTATGTTCTGAGTTTACGGGTAGCAGGGTTAGACCCCCAATATTATACATTTGCTGACGATACTGTATTATTGTATTCGGATAATGATTGTGATAGATTGGTTAATAGGGTAAATGATGATCTAACTAAATATAGTCAATGGTTACTACAAAATAATCTTAAAATAAATTTGGACAAAACCAAATATATCCTATTTAAACAGAAAAATAAGACAATAAATCAAGTTAGAATATGTCTAAATGGTGCGACTTTAGAAAATGTAAATAATATAAAATATTTGGGACTTACACTGGATGAGAATCTTAATTGGAACGCTCATGTTGACTACTTAAAAAGTAAGATAATTCCCTTTACAGGAGCATTTTATAAATGTAAGCACTTCTTAAGTAACGCAGCTAAATATAAAATATATAATGCTTACTTTCTTTCAAACTTGCGGTACCTAATTCCAGTGTGGGGAACCTGTTGTAAGTACAATTTTCAAAGAGTTGAAATTTTGCAGAGTAAAGTACTCAAGATTTTATTTAATGTTGATAATTTTATGCATGCGGGGGACATATTTGAAATATTGAAAATCCACTCAATTAGTCACATACTTAAAATAGAACAAGCAAAATTAATATTTAAAATAATTAATAAGCTACAAAAATCAAATTACACTATTGTTTATTCTAGTGAAATACATGCACATAATCTAAGAAACAACAATATTCGACTAAGTAGTGCTAGAACAAACATTGCCCTTAGAAACCCAATCAACGCAGCGACACAAACCTATAATGATCTGTCTTATGAAATAAAACAAGAAGTTTCTTATTATAAATTTATTAGAATGGTTAAGCAATCCCTACACTATTAACAAAGTTACTAATATGTAATTCTATGGCCACATTGTTACAATAACATATTTCTTTTAAATGTAACTTCGGTACCAATGCTAATATAAGCATTGCTTAGAAGTTTATTCATATATTGGACTTGTGTGTTTATTAAGTTTATGTATTAAGAAAAAAAAAATGTAAAAAAAAAAATCAATTTTGTAACCAGATAATTGCTTTAATATATGAAGTGTTTTCAAAACAAAATTAAAATAAAATTAATGGTGGAATTGAACCGGTTAAAAATGATGCACCATCGAGGGTTCAAAGCATTTTAAGTAGGAGACAGTCGAAAGACGTTAACAGACTGCATGTGGTGCCATATTGGATTAAAAAAATCATGGAGTTTGCCAGGCAGAACGTTAACTTATCTATGGGGATCTTGGGGGGGTTCTTTATAGGGCTAGCAACATGTTAGATAAGCCAAAATAAACATTCACACTAAGCCACTGTGTTATAATTGACCTACCTTATTTAACAACACGTACGCTTTCCTATGATTAATGCCCTTAAGGAACTTTTTTTGTTCAACTTTCCTCGCCTCTAATTTTTCAGTAGACTGTAAGTTTGAGGATTTATCGGCCCACTGGAAGAAGCCACAATGTTTCCTGTCCCTATAGGCGGAGCAGGCAAAGAATCGTTTCACTTCTTCAGTGTTGTTTTTGGAAAATAGCAAAGTGGGGCCATGGGGACACACTGGATGCGACTTGGGGTCCTCTACGATCACTTTTATACTGTAGCTCTTGTCGATAGCATTTGAAGATCTTTTCATTGTATATGTTTGTTAGAAAAATGGCTTTTTTAGGTTCAAAACATGTACCTACTTCTCTTAAAAAATTAAATATGTGATGAGTGAGGTTAAGTCTCCTAACCTCAAATGTCACGTCAATCAGCTGATTTGACTTGTTGTCATAACCTCAGTTTTTTGCATGTTTTGAAAGCATAAATACAACAAAATGTTAATATTTTAAAAGTGCACAGAAAACAGACCAAGGATTTTCCACTTTTTCTCCATTTTCCTCTATGTGTAATGTGTAAAAGTGTTCAGATGATCCAAAACGTCCTGAAAACAACATCTAAATACCCCAAGCCGTTAGGTCCTTAAGTGTGTTTTTACCTCACTATTTTTTCAAAGAAGAGAATATATAACAATCAATTGGAATAAAATTAATGGTGGAATTGAACCGGTTAAAAATGATGCACCATCGAGGGTTCAAAGCATTTTAAGTAGGAGACAGTCGAAAGACAGTAACGGACTGCATGTGGTGCCATATTGGATTAAAAAAATCATGGAGTTCGCTAGACAAAACGTTAACTTATCCATGGGGATCTTGGGAGGGTTCTTTATAGGGCTAGCAACATGTTAGATAAGCCAAAATAAACATTCACACTAAGCCGCTGTGTTATAATTGACCTACCTTATTTAACAACACATAGGCTTTTCTATGATTAATGCCCTTAAGGAACTTTTTTTGTTCAACTTTCCTCGCCTCTAGTTTTTCAGTAGACTGTAAATTTGAGGATTTATCGGCCCACTGGAAGAAGCCACAATGTTTTCTGTCCCTATAGGCGGAACAGGCAAAGAATCGCTTCACTTCTTCAGTGTTGTTTTTGGAAAATAACAAAGTGGGGCCATGGGGACACACTGGATGCGACTTGGGGTCCTCTACGATCACTTTTATACTGTAGCTCTTGTCGATATCATTTGAAGATCTTTTCATTGTTATAAAAAAGGCTTTTTTAGGTTCAAAACATGTACCCACTTCTCTTAAAAAATTAAATATGTGAGGTTAAGTGTCCTAACCTCAAATGTCACGTCAATCACCTGATTTGACTTGTTGTCATAACCTCACTTTTTTGCATGTTTTGAAAGCATATAATACAACAAAGTGTTAATATTTTAAAAGTGCACAGAAAACAGACCAAGGATTTTTCTCTTTTTCTCCATTTTCCTCTTTGTGTTCTGTGTAAAAGTGTTCAGATGATCCAAAACGTCCTGAAAACAACATCTAAATACCCCAAGCCGTTAGGTCCTTAAGTGTGTTTTTACCTCACTATTTTTTCAAAGAAGAGAATATATAACAATCAATTGGAATAAAATTAATGGTGGAATTGAACCGGTTAAAAATGATGCACCATCGAGGGTTCAAAGCATTTTAAGTAGGAGACAGTCGAAAGACGTTAACGGACTGCATGTGGTGCCGTATTGGATTAAAAAAATCATGGAGTTCGCTAGACAAAACGTTAACTTATCCATGGGGATCTTGGGGGGGTTCTTTATAGGGCTAGCAACATGTTAGATAAGCCAAAATAAACATTCACACTAAGCCGCTGTGTTATAATTGACCTACCTTATTTAACAACACGTACGCTTTCCTATGATTAATGCCCTTAAGGAACTTTTTTTGTTCAACTTTCCTCGCCTCTAGTTTTTCAGTAGACTGTAAATTTGAGGATTTATCGGCCCATTGGAAGAAGCCACAATGTTTCCTATCCCTATAGGCGGAGCAGGCGAAGAATCGCTTCACTTCTTCAGTGTTGTTTTTGGAAAATAACAAAGTGGGGCCATGGGGACACACTGGATGCGACTTGGGGTCCTCTACGATCACTTTTATACTGTATTTCTTGTCAATATCATTTGAAGATCTTTTCATTGTTATAAAAAAGGCTTTTTTAGGTTCAAAACATGTACCCACTTTGTTCTTGTTCTTATTGATGGCTTTGCTGCAAGGCAATTGCCAGCTCGATTTGTGTGGGGTCCCTTGTCGTCTGGCTCGGAACCATTAAGGGATCTCCCGACTTATCTCAGACTATAAGCCTTGTTCTTTGTATCTTATATAGAAAACAAGAAGAAAAATATATTGATATTCTATGATCAATAAACGTTTCAAATAAAAGCTAAAATGGAGGGCATTAATAGAACAACAAAGGCAAGAGAGGAAACATAAATATCACTAATACAACTAAGGATTCAGGAATATGCAGGAAATAAGCAGGTTGAGCTTTAAAGTTTGATTTTATTTTTATTTAGGAAATGCATGATTGTTTCTATAGTTTCGCTATTTGACACATTAAGTATATCATGAATGGATAATGGTGATAATTTCATTCTTTGAACAAAAATTTTATACATGTCCATGTTGTCTATAGAATTTAATGGACATTCAAATAAGATGTGATTTAAGTCATCATACCTTCCACAGTCACATAAAGGATCATCTTTGATATTTATTTTAAATAGATGTGAGTTAGTAAGACAATGACCAGTTCGCATTCTGATAATGGTGGTGATGTGTCTTCTATCTACATATTTAATATTGGCAAACCATCTTTTGTAGGGGAAGTCAAATTGAATTTTACTATAATTGTAATGTTTAGTCTCAACTAAATATTTCCATTTGTTTGAAAAGTTATTTTTTATTTTATTTTTGAGTACCTTAAGAATATCATTTATGTCAATGAGCATTTTTCTGGGGACATTTAGGTTGGATCCAATCTTCGCCAAAGTATCCGCTTCTGAATTTCCCAGTATATTTTCATGACCCGGTATCCAGGCAAGCTGGATGTCAAAGCCCTTTTCATTGGTTGTACTAATTAGTTGCTTTGTTATGATAATCCAGCGATCTATCCTTGCAGATAAAAGATTACTTCTAAGTTTTGTAACTGCGCTCAATGAATCCGAAAAGATGATAGCTTTCTTTATTTGTTTTTCTATTGCAGTTTTTACCGCATCATAAATTGCAATAATTTCCGCTTTATAGATGTTGAGACAGTCTGGTAACCTTGATGAGAATTTATAATTTGAACTGGGAATGGATATTCCGAACCCTACCCTGTTACCCTGTTTAGAGGCGTCGGAAAAAATAAAAGTATATCCTTTCTCTTTAAACTTGTTTGATCTTTCAATGAATTTTTGGCTTGTTGAAATGTCGCCTTTTCTTATGTTAAGGTTAATTAATTTTAAGGGTGTAGTCAATATTTTAAAGTTGCATTCGTAACATGGGAAGGTTGCTCCTCTACTGATTAATTTAATATATGGTCGAAACTCCTGAAGTGCCAAAATTAAATAGGGAGTTTTATCCCGTTGCCAGAATTCCGGTCTATGTATTAGCTTCATTCTGGTATTATTTAAAAGCTGTGTGATGGGGTGATTTGTAATAGTTACGAACTTCGATATCAGTTTCATAGCTAAAAGTTTTCTTCTGTGTTCCAAGTCTATCATGGATGCCTCTGCTAATAGTGCTGCTCTGGGGGTGGATTTCATGCATCCCAAACATATTCGCAAACCCTCAAAGAATACAACATCTAACATGTTAAGTATCGTCCCGTTACAGGGTTTAATAAATGTGGATCCAAAATCTAGGTGAGATCTAACTAATGCAAAAAAGATTACTAAAAGAGTGGTTGGATCTGCACCCCACCATACTCTACATAATGCCCTTAAAACACTGAGTGATTTTTTGGCTTTGTTGACTATGTTTTCTATATGTATCTTCCATTTCAGGTTGTTCTGTATCCACATGCCCAAATATTTTACTCGGTGTTTAAAGGGGATAACAACATTGTTGATAACAATTGGTGGAGGGTTAATATTGTTCTTTCCCCTAGTAAACCACATTGCTTCGCATTTATTAATTGAAAGCACTAAGCTATTTTCGTTTAAAAATGTATTTATCTTTTTAATAGCATGAGTAATTTTATCAACCATAATGGACACATTTTTTCCTTTTACCATAATGACCAAATCGTCAGCATATCCTGTCAACTCAACATCCTCCAGATCTAAAAGAAACACTTCTCTAATATAGATGTTGAACAAGATCGTACTTAAAGGGGATCCTTGTGGTAATCCTGTTGTAGTTAATATTGGTCCCAAAAATGACCCATCATTGCCCCTACAATATAGAAGTCTATTTTTGAGTAGAGTAAAAATGGTATATGCCAGATAATTGGGAGTATTTAACATTCGCAATTTATTATATAGTTTATAGATGTTAACATTATCATAGGCTGCTTTAATATCCAAGAAAACTGCTAAGGCCGATTCTGAATATTGAAAAGCATTAAAAACATAAGATGTTAAAAAAGCTATGTTGTCATAAATTCCCTTCCCCTTTCGAAATCCAGTTTGTTTATTAGTAAATTCTACTCTATGTTCTAACATCCAATCTAGGCGAGTTTTGATCATGATTTCCATGATTTTAGACCCACATGATGCTAGAGTAATTGGCCTATAATTTTCGGGTCGTTTAGGGTCTTTATTAGGTTTAAGGAAGAAAATGATGTGAAATTGTTTCCATGAATCTGGTAAAGGTTCTCCCTGTAAAATTTTATTGTATATGTTAAGGAGGATTTGTTTAGCTTTAAAAGATAACTTAGAAAACATTTCATATGAAAGGTTATCCATGCCTGGTGCAGACGATTTTTTATTTTTCAGTGCATAATGTAGTTCGGTTAGGGTAAAGAAGGAAATGGTTTCCTTTTGATTTGGGGGCATTAATTGAAAATTGGGGTCAATATTTATAACCGACATATTTCTGAGAATAGATTTCTTGAGATTATCTGGAATATTTATTTTGAATTTATTTGTTTTATAGTTATTATTGAAATTTCTTATTTTATTCCAGACATATTTAATTTTCGAGGTTCTATTTAGGGTTCCACAGAATGTTTTAAATTTTTCTCTTTTTTTGATTTTTAGTTTTTTCCTAGTTTGAGCGATGATTTTTTTTGCCTTAATATAGTTTTCAATTGTTGGAAGTTGGTTAAATGTCAAAATTGCGTTTTTCCTTTCTTCAACCCAGCATGAACATTCCCTATCCCACCAGGGGTTCCCTCTCCTAATGATTGAGCCAATTTGCTTCACTGGAATGACCTGGTCTGCTACTACATTGATGATGTCAATTAATTCATCATATTTTAGATTATAGCTTGAATTACTTATAGATAACACAATCTTGTCATGGTATGCATCCCAGTCGGCTTTATGAAAATTCCTAGCATTAAATGACTTTACAATATAATTGTGAGTAAAATTGTTATTGTCATTATTGACTATAAGGCAGGTAGGGAAATGATCACTATTACCACAATCCATGGTGGTATACCAATTGGCCTGTAACGCTAAATTTGCACTGATCATTGTTAAATCAACAGCACTTGATAAATCTTCTGCTAATTGAAAACGAGTCCTAGAACCATCATTCATGATCACTAGTTCATTCTCGAATATAAAATCATTTATTATGTTTCCACCTTTATTGGGAGTACAGTTATCCCATAAGGGGTGATGAGAATTTAGATCTCCCATAATGATGGTATTTTTTGGATTATTATTTATGAGTTTTTTCAAAATGTCTGAATTTAAGTTGATATGTGAGTTACAATATATATTAGTCAACTGGACATTACTTATTTCCACTATGATATATTGAATATAATCTGATGAATAGGTTTCAATAGTTTTAAAAATTATATTTTTCTTAATGCAAGTTGCTACACCTCCATAGCCATCATGTCTATCCTGTCTTATTATGTTATATGATTTTAAATTGAAATGATGTTCTGATTTTAGCCAGGTTTCATTTAAGAGCAGAATGTCAGGATTCTCTTTAAAAATTAAATTCAGTAAATTTTCCCTATTGGACTTAATACTTCTCAGGTTCCATTGAATAATTTTTAGAGTAGAGTTGATGAGGTGTTTGTTGGAGTTTTTTATTATCATTATTTAATAATTCGAATCTGAGTGTGAGTCGGAGCCTAAGTCCATGTGATTTTCATAATTTGGATTAAAAAGAATGTCTTTAATAGTTTTTTTATTTTTTTCTGACATATTTAAAATAGTATGTATGATGTTTTCAATATTTTCAGGGTATGTAGAAGTATGCGATTCAAATTTACTTTGATTGTGAAGTGCACTAGTGCTAGGCATTGGTGAGTTTGTCATGGCTTGCGTATAAACTGTCATATTTTGTTTTTGTGATTTATCCTCTTTTTGGGGTCTTGAGTTGGGAAAAATCAGATTTTCTTCATGAGCTTTTTTGTCATATCCTTTATGCATTATTCTCTTTTTTTTAGAATTTTCAGTTAATACTTGTTGGAAAGAACGTTTAATTGGGTCCGATTTGTAATGTTCAGTTCGTCTTTGTGAGGGGGTTATCAAATTATCTTGGGAATTACCTTTATTTTTATTATTATTTTTTATATTGGGAAAGTCATTTGGACGATAGATAAATTCATCTCTCGGAATGTATGTTTTTTTAATACTTTCACTTGCGTCATAGAAAGTTATATTCTCATATGCCATTAATTCTTTAATATTTTTTTGTCGCATATACTCCGGGCATTTTTTATCTGTTGATTTATGATTGTCTTTACAATATAAACATTGTGTATTGCAGGTAGAATGTTCTTCTTCACTATTTTCATTTGTTTCTTTCGCACAATTAAAGCATCTTTCTTTACCCTTGCAATTATTGCGGGTATGTCCAAAACGCAGACATCGAAAACATTGTGTAACTGGTGAAATATAAATGGAAATTGGTCTTTCTAGTCGATAAAAGGTTATTGATTTAGGTAAATACACACCCTTAAATGTAAAAAGTACAGTTCCTGTGGGTTCATAATTTGTTTCGCCATTTTTAATAATTTTACGATTGAGCCTCTTGGCGTCTAATATTTCCACATGACTATTGGTTTTACAACATTTTAGTAGTTCATCCTCACCTATTTCGAGGTCAATTTGTCTTACTAACCCTTTACATGATACAAAGTTAAAAGGTATGAATATTTTATAGCCTTTGTCTAATAGAGTTTTATTTTTCATAAAGTTGTTGGCTGCTTGAAAATTTATAAATTCAACTGAAATCCTATTCAGACCTTTGTTTTTAATACTTTTTAAATCAGTAAGATTTAAGTTAAATATGTCCCTAGCAATCTTAATATTATTGTATCTGCCAACATTGAAACCTAGTTTTTCAGTAGATTCTAAATAAACTATAAATGGTCCAAGATCCTGTTTTGAATAAAAGACCGGTTTTTTGTCAGAAATGCTGAAATTATTTACATTGCTAGTCTGATTATCTGTAGGTATGAGCAGCGTATTTTGGGGGGGGCCGCCCCCCCCATTTTCATTCATTGTTTTAAAGCAGAGAAACTATTAATACAAGCATGCACTAAACTATATATAAAGATGAGAATTGTAAAAAATGAGAGCTGAAGCAAAAATTCGTTTAACAAAAGATTTGCACCTCGAAGTAAGCTCAACTCACCTTTTTGAGACGCCAACACTACACTAAAGATTAGTAGGAAAAACCAAGACACAGCCTCCACGAAAGCCAATCGTCGAATGTGTACCCACTTTTCTTAAAAAATTAAATATGTGAGGTTAAGCTCCTTAACCTCAAATGTCACGTCAATCAGCTGATTTGACTTGTTGTCATAACCTCACTTTTTTGCATGTTTTGAAAACGCATAAAACAATAAAATGTTGATATTTTAAAAGTGTTCAGATGATCCAAAACGTCCTGAAAACACCATTTAAATACCCTAAGCCGCCCCATTCCGTTAGGTCCTTAAGTTTGTTTTTACCTCACTATTTTTTCAAAGAAGGTAACCTAAAAAGCCTCCTTTATTTGCTCCTTATACTGCATTTAGAAGTGTTTCAGATATGGAAGGGAGCAGTAAACCAGTGCAAGAAATCACTGAGGGACAAGCGAAAGTCCAAACTAGCGGCAGCGTGTTTTACAATCCCGTTCAGGAGTTCAACAGGGACCTCAGGTAAGTTTTGTGGTCAGCATAAGGTCGAAAATAACCATGGATTTTTAGTCTCAGTGTCATATCAACTTATGCCAAAAACTTACTGAAAAATAATGAGGACTTTGAGTCGGCTGGTACTCCTTATGCTAACGGAATAACCATTTTAGAAGCCTTATCGGCAACGGGCTTGAGAAGTATCAGATACGCTAAAGAAATACCGGGAGTTAAACATATTGTGGCCAATGATATTTCGGCAAAGGCTGTAGAAGATATTCGGAACAATATCGCCTTGAATAATGTTCAAAATGTTGTTAGGGCAAACTTAGGTGACGCAAAGTAAGTTAGGCATGTCTGCCCTTAATAGTTTCTTGATACATTTGGGTTTTTTTTTAAGCATGTTAATGTACCAGCACAAAAAAGACCATCAATTCGATGTGGTTGACTTGGACCCTTACGGGTGCCCCTCAATCTTTTTAGACTCGGCAGTTCAATCAGTTAAAAATGGGGGGCTACTGCTAGTAACCGCCACGGATATGGCCGTTTTGGCAGGCAACTGCCCTGAGACTTGTTATTCCAAATATGGGGCTATATCGTTAAGAATGAAATGCTGTCACGAGATGGCACTTAGAATACTACTGCAATGCATCGAGGCACACGCCAACAGATATGGCAGATACATTGAGCCAGTTCTGTCTCTGTCAGCTGATTTTTATATAAGGGTTTTTGTTAGGGTTTACAGTGGGGCACAAAAATGTAAATTCACCATAAGGTTTGTGATGGCGCAAGCAGCTTAAGGTTGAGGTTATGTGATTTGATTTTTTATTTTAGTAAATTATCACATGTCTATCACTGTACAGGGTGTGACAGTTTCGTTTTACAGCCCCTAGGGATCACTAAGCAAAACGAGAAGAATAACCAACTAGTGAAGTTTTGTTTACCGGCAGGGCCCCCCGTGGGGAGTAAATGTGAACATTGCGGTGGATCTTACCATGTGAGTTTTAAGGTTTTTTTTTTGTGTATTTTGTCAAACTTCTCTTGCTAGATCGGGGGTCCCATATGGTCAGCCCCCCTGCACCAGCCCGAATTTGTTAAAGAGGTCCTTAATTCGGTTTCTCCCGCCCTAAACACTTTTAAAAGAATCCAGGGAGTGTTGAGTATGATTCTCGAGGAACTTAGCGATGTGCCCTTGTATTATACTCTGGAGAGGTTAGCCGGAACTATTAGGGTGGAGACGCCATCTATGATGGCCGTTAGGTAAAAACCAAAAATATTATTATTATTATTATTAAATAAGTCCAAAACTGTCGAGACTTTCTTCAAGGATTTTGGGTTTCATTTGTCAATGGAATTTTGAAATTAAGATGTTGACAAATTCGAAAGATTCCAAATTTAATAAACTGGAAAAAATCAATTTTTTAAATTCCCGAACAATTAAAATCTTGATGCTTGAAATTTACAGAATTCCATTAAAAACAATCTTGTCAATCGACACTATTATTTTATTTCAATGTACAGATCTGCCCTGGTAAATGCAGGCTACCGAGTATCCCAAACGCACACGCACAAAACCTCAATAAAAACCGACGCGCCCCCCAAAGTCGTCTGGGACATAATGAGGTGCTGGGAGAAGCTGCACCCCGCCTCAAAGAAACGCCTTCAAGACAACAAAGTGGCCGCCACCATATTGGACCAAAGCCCCGACAGGCAGCACACCTTCGATATCAACCCGAACGCTTATTCAGCGGCTAAAGAAATGGGCCTGCTGAGGTTCCAGGCGAATCCGTTACCTTTTTGGGGCCCTGGGTCCAGAGCGCAAGCCATGTAAGTGGTAATTTTCGAGGTTTGTTTAATGTAATTTTTTTTTTTTTTTAATTTAACTTAGGTTAGGACAAAACACGATGCTTAAAAGCCACAAAAATCAAGGAAAAAGAAAAAGACCTGACGAGGAGCCGCAGGAAGAAACCAAACATGATTGAATAAATTGTATAATTTCTTAAAAGTTATGTTATAAAATTAAATAAATCTTAAGTACAGTGTAACAATTATTTCAAACACTTACATTAAACTCCAAGACACTCAAAGGTTTATTTTGAACTTCACCGATTTTCCTCAATACTTTCTGCAGTAAAGTCGCCTGTACAATCTCGACGGTTCCAGAAGCGTCCACACTCTCCCAATTGTCCTCACTGTCACCATTAAACAGTTGTGAAAACCTTTTGGACACACTGTTCTGCATCGCCTCGTTTTCATACCTCTCCTCGCCAAAACCGCTCCTTTTCGCTGCTTCTCGGGGATTAAGGGTTAAAAGGAACACCTGGTCGGGCTTCGGCAAGCCAATTTCCGGGCCTTTACACCAGTTTAAGTCCATGCCTGGAACTAAACGGATGGACATTAAACTGACAATGATGATCGACTCTTTTTTTTGTACCTCCTTTTGCAGAAGAAAACGCTATGCCAGAATATGAGTACCTGTCAACAATCAAAGTGGTTCCCTCACTTATCAGACTTTTGATTTCCTCGGCTTTTTCCCACCTGTTGGCCGCGAATAGTAAATGTATCGCGTGATCGTCCAAACGGCAATTCTTGTTTTGTAAATATTCGCTGATAAGTTTGCCGATTAACGTGGTACGATCCGGGAAGTTCATTAATTCGGCCTTTATGTTTTGCGCCTTCAGGGACTGCACTAGTTTACGACATTGGGTGGATTTACCCGATCGGTCTACACCTTCGATTACTATTAAGGCTCCTCTTCTTAGGGGCGACATATTTAGGAGAAAATAAATAAAATTTTACAACAAACAGTAAGTAAACATAACCTAACTTTGTAAATTGTAAACATAAACAGGCAGTTGACAATTTGTTAGGTTATGGCATAAATTAGTTTGACGCAAATAGGGGGCACCTCTAATATATTAATCAAAATACGGAATTTTTAGACTACTCTTAACTAAAAATCTATTACTCTTTATATTCCATTCCCAAAATATCCTAATACATCCAATTACTGGCAATAGGGTCACGTAAAAAAAATGAGGTTATAATACGAACCATAACATAACCTAAACCTCACTTTTCGATGCTGTCATTCTATTGACGCCTTGCACTCAGCAGTCTTTTTCACAAAAAAAAAACAGTTAACTCTCATGGTAATGGCGCTGAATTTACAAGTAAAAGTGCACCCGGCGGTCCTGTTTCAAATCGTGGACGCTTACGAAAGACGTAACGCCGACTCGAACCGCGTCATCGGAACCCTTCTGGGTACCTCGGACAAGGGCATCGTGGAGGTTACCAACTGTTTTTGCGTGCCCCACAAAGAATATGACGACCAAGTGGAGGCCGAACTCTCGTACGCCATGGACGTGTACGAGTTAAACAAGCGAGTAAACTCCAACGAGAATATTGTGGGATGGTGGGCCACCGGACACGAAGTGACCAACCATAGCGCCGTAATTCACGACTACTATGCCAGGGAGTGTGTGAATCCCATCCATTTAACCGTCGATACGAGCCTGCAGGGAGGCAGGATGGGCCTTAAAGCTTACGTCTGCGTGAACTTTGGAGTTCCCGGTGGAAAACAAGGGTGCATGTTCACGTCCATCCCGGTCGAAATAACTTGCTACGACCCGGAAGTGTTTGCTTTGCAACTGTGCCAAAAGACCATAAGCAGTACCGGACGGCCCAGAAACGTGAATCCCGCATTGGACCTCGCTCAGGTGGCGGAGGCGGGCAACAAAATGGGCACCTTGCTGGATCAGGTGTTAAGTTATGTGGAGGACGTACTGGCGGACCGGCAGCCGGCCAATAACGAGGTGGGAAGGAGCCTTTTGCATCTGGTTAACTCTGTGCCCCACATGAGCCCCGAACAGTTCTCCGAGATGTTTAATAGCAACGTGAAGGATCTCCTTATGGTGATTGCTCTGTCGCAACTGATTAAGACCCAGTTGCAGCTTAACGAGAAGCTTACATTGTTGACCTCTGTTTAAGATGGAAGTTAATGGGGTGTAATTAAATTTTTATTTTGATGTACTTTGATTTATTTATGACCTCAGATATCGGCTGGTATAATATAATTTGTAATAAACTTTTGTTTGCTTTATTGTTTCTTTATATTGATTTATTACTCGTGCAAAGGCAAGAAAAGTAATTAAATATAGACATGCTTACTTAGGATTAAAAGATGCAGAGTCTATACATAAATATTAGCAAAAAGGAAAATAACATAAAATACACATTATATCAGATTGTTTGAGGTTAAGCACAAGAAGAGCTTCGGATGTAATATACTTAAATTGATCTCGGGAAGTAATTTGACCTATAAGAACACTTTTTTATACTTTTTGGTATTAGATAGATAAAACACATATAATTCTTACTAAGAAAGCCTGAAAAACAGACATACCTACAATATTAAGTTCTATATCTAATTTATAGAACTTACAACGATAGCAACATTTAACAATGACAGAAATTGTCAGTCAAATTACAGAATTTTAGAGACTAGATGCTACTCGAGAATAGACAAAAAGTATTCATCAACACACTGGATGGCAACTGGTTATACAGTTTAATGCCTATATAAATTATTGAGTCCTTTATGTGAGGAATAGGCAAACATAATAATAATAGTAAAATACATTATATTGCACACACCCAGTTTATAGTTGGCAAAGTTTAGCCATAGGGGCCTTTTTTTCACCTAAACTTGTTTGTATTTTTTATCATCAATGGGGTCAGAGCAAGAACATACTAGAACAGTCATAAACTATCCTTCTTCAATAACTGTAGGAAAGACTGAGAAAGAAAATACTAATGGTAATTGATTTATTTGAAAGTGTACCTATGCAACGTTGATTCGGTTTCAGTGGCTTCACCTTTGTTTACCTGCTGTAATGCTAGTATAGGAAAATAGCTGTGATAAAGTGAAAGGGAAATTTTTGGGCTTAGTTGCGGGTTTTGTTGCTCGTCTCTAGTATTATAAATAGTCATAGCTCTACGTTCTGTTTATTTTATTTCATAGATAAACAGTTTATAGAGGTTATAGGTGTTTTATTTGTTCTACAATTACATTTGACAGCTGTCAAACGGAATGACAGCTAACAGAGTGAGTCAAACTTCATACGCGGCTGTCATTTGTCAAACTTCCCAAGCAGGGGCGTACTAAATAAACAGTCAATCCAAATAAACGTCTTGTTGTTTGTCTCTAATATTAGCTCTATGCTCCGTTTATTTGTTCTACAATGACATTTGACAGCTGTCAAACGAAATGACAACTAACAGAGTGCGTCGAACTTCATACGCGGCTGTCACTTGTCAAACTTCCCAAGCAGGGGCGTACTAAAGAGTGCGGAACTAACCCAGTCATTTCGTCAAATATTCTAAAAATATACACGTGTAAACTCGTCAGTAAACATTTTTTTTCCAGAGTGTTAAACCCAATACGAGCGTAGCGAAGTGAGAGAGAGAGAGAGCGGTTAAATGTAATATCCCGAGAAGGTGTTTAAAAACAGCCGAATTTCCTCTACTGTTACGAAAATAGTTCGAATTCACACTCGATTTTTTCGCAAAATATGCGGTTTAAAATGCTGACCGATAACTTTGTCTGAAGCGATAGTGACCGGCTGCAAGTAACACACATAATGCACCTTCCTGCTTTAATAATTGTGTTTATCGTTATTTGTGCCGTAAATAATGGTAAGTATTTTATTCCATATTAATTTCCTACACCCCTGAAGGCACCTACTTATTAAGTTTGCTTCATGACACATAACCTACAATTTAAAAAAATTGGCAACGCTGGTGAGTATAAGAGAGAGATAGAGTCTACTGGGACAACGTTGCCGCCTCAATCAAAAACTAACTTCTTACAGGCACGACAACGATCACGTGCTACTACTGCCACCAAACGTCAAAAGCTTGCAATAGCGGATACCCGGAGGAAATCCACCAGAAGAACTGCTCGGAGGACAAGTGTGCCACGATGCAATATGAGAGTGAGACACACCATACGTGTCTTGTAACGTTTTAATGATTCGACGTCCTTTTCTAGCTCAAATGCCGAGCAGGAAGGTGCTGGCCACGGTAAGGGACTGCGCCTACTTAACAGAGAGGGAGCTGCTCCACATGGTCTCCCCCGATAAGTCAAAGTTGGCCACGCTCATCAGATTCGAGGAGTGCGCTACGAATTTGTGTAATTTTTCTTTAAAAGTTCTCTCGGAAAAAATTCTGGTTATTGTATCGTTTGTTATAATAAAATGTTTTATGTGATGTACCTACGCCCCTGCGTTAGCATAAGTGACAGATGAGCACCGGTCAACTGTCAAAAATGTTTAAGGCAGGGACACACTTGATGTTGTATATCAATAAATAAATAAATGAATTTTTCAAAGTATTTAATTATATGTGGCGACGTAAACTAACCCCATTCAACTACAGTGTAAGTATAAATTCGATTTGTCTATTTTCGGACCGTTGATTGATTAGCTTGGTATGGGCAGCTGCCGAACGGAAATTGGGGCTATTTTCCTCATCATTATTTCATTAATTAGGTCCTGTTTGGATAGGTTAAACGTTATGGGTAGAAAAATCATGCTTCACTCTTCGGCCACGCCCTAAATTGGCTTGAAATGTCAGTTTTCTTAAGCCCACTACAGACGAGGATAACCAATTTATTAGAGTCGTGCAAATGAGAGGGAAAATCAGCAAAACAACCGCATTTAATTTATATCAGAGGTTGCAAGTGTATCCCGGTGCGTAAATAAAAAGTTACAACAAAAACTAAACGTTTTAGCGTCATTGACAACTGACATACAGTGTCATCTGTCACTATACAAGAATTGCGACGTTGTCACCTGTTAATCAATAATCGAATTTGACTTTTAGGGTTAATGAGTTATAACAGGCATTACGCATGAGCCGTAGGCAAAGTGAGTAAGACTCCTATGCTAATCCTATTAATAAGACAAGATAAGACGATCTTCAGCATATCCAGTCTGGATCATCTTGTAGATCAAGATCTCCTGGTAGAAATACTGTGAGATTAAAATGGACTAGTTGCTGGATATAGAAGCATAGTTGCCTGATCATCGTTTAAAGCAATTGTCCATGATTTGTGTGACTGAGAGAGAGAATCTTTATCAAAACAACCTTAAAAATGTTCAGCAGTATTTTCTTTAACGGTTTAAAATAACCATGGAATGACGTCACACTCACCTTAAATTAATAACAACATTGTAAATTAATCAAGCCTATAGTGCCATAAATATGCTCCTATAGTGATACAATCAATAAATTATTATTAGAGGCTACCGATAATAATTCCTTAATAGATTAACAGACAGTTGTTCGTCTGCTCGGTCAAAATGAAGTTTATCTCTTTCCTGTTCATCGTTCCCCTCGTAACCTTGGGGGTATATTCCCAAAGGACCATATTGAATTGCCACAGGTGCTTCGGCAACAGCTACTGCAACGATGCCGACCATCCAGACTTTAGGGCCAACGTGGCCAACGCCACTTGCAACTTCACGTAAGTAATATACGCATTAATTTATATAGTAAAATAAATAAATTACTTCTAGTAACACCCTTGGCCTAGACCCTTCTTTAGACCATCCCCTATGGTCCCACCTGCAGGAGGCGCTAAATAAAGAAACCGCTTTGATCGGTGAAGAGGCGTCCCCCCATACCTTCGAGGGAAACTGCGTCACCGCCACTGTATTCGAGCGTAAGCAAACTCCGCAACGAATATTTTATTTATTTATTTTAATTTTTTAGCCCACGACACCCACACTCTACGCTCGTGTATCATAAGGGATGTTACGGCCGGGGCCAATAGAACCTTATGCGAACTACTCGCCAGCGCGGTTCAGACCCAAAACGTCCATAATGGTACTTTTTCGTGTAGGGAGTGTAATCGTACCAATTTCTGTAATACGCACACGCTTAGGGTCGGAGATGGGGTGGGGGGAGGCGCCGGCACATGCGCAATCTCCCTGCTACTTATCGGTGTGATGAGTGCCATAAGGATTTTTAGTGTTTAGCAGGACGGTTCTGCTTAAAATAATAATTAAGGCAATAAATGCATTTTAGAAACATTGGAGAATTTTTTTTTTAAACCCACTTTTTGGGCTCATTTTCCCTCTCACTCGCACAAATCCTAGACGATCGCAATAAAATTATGATCCTCGTCTGTAGGGGGCTTAACTATATTAGAAAAGTGATTTTCCAAGTCTATTTAGGGCGTGGTCCAACAATGAAATGAGGTAGAAACTTACAAAATGTGTCCTTCAATAACCCACTTTTAGGGCTGTTTTTCCTTCTCACTCGCACAAATCCTGGACGATCGCAATAAAATTATGATCCTCGTCTGTAGGGGGCTTAACTATATTAGAAAAGTGATTTTCCAAGTCTATTTAGGGCGTGGTTGAAGATTGAAACGAGGTAGAAACCCAAAAAATGTCTTCTTAATTAACTCACTTTTTGGGCTGGTTTTCTCTCTCACTCTCACAAATCCTAGACGATCGCAATAAAATTATGATCCTCGTCTGTAGGGGACCTAACTACGTCAGAAAAGTGACTCTGCAAGTAAATTTAGGGCGTGGTCCAACAATGAAATGAGGTAGAAACTTATAAAATGTGTCCTTCATTAATCCACTTTTAGGGCTGATTTTCCCTCTCACTCCTACAAAACCTGGACGATCGCATTAAAATTACGATCCTCGTCTGAATTTAGCTTAATTACATAAGAAAAGTGACTTTCTAAGTCTATTTAGGGCGTGGTCGAAGATTGAAACGAGGTAGAAACCCAAAAAATGTCTTCTTAATTAACTCACTTTTTGGGCTGGTTTTCTCTCTCACTCTCACAAATCCTGGACGATCGCAATAAAATGAACATCTTCGTCTAAAGTGAGCTTAACTATATCAAAAAAGTGACCTTCCAAGACAATTAAGGGCGTGGTCGAAGATTTCAACGAGATAGAAACCCAAAAAAATTCTTCCTCATTAACCCACTTTTCGGGCTGATTTTCCTTCTCACTCCTACAAAACCAGGACGATCACAATAAAATTACGATCCTCGTCTGCAGTGGGCTTAAATACGCCAAAAAAGTCACATTTCAAGCCAACTTAGGGTGTGGCTACACGTCGAAACACGACAGAACCCATCCACGTCTTCTCTAACTCACTTGCTGACCCTCCATCGCACTCTTACAATGAAACTATAACAATTTATTCAGAAATGACCAAAGAACATTTCCATCGCACCCCCATCTACTTCCGGTTCTTGTTCCTCAAAACGAACACCCCCTCCAGCTTGCCGGGCAACACTTTAGGCCTCTTCCTCGTCGACTTCATCACCTCGAAAGTGGTGTAACTCTGGAACTTGGTGATCTTCGTGATGGCGTATCGGACCTCGCACTTCTTCGCGTCGCCCATGTCCTCCTCGATCCCGCTCACTTCATCCGGCTCGTTACTGCTGCTACGACTCTCATTGCACTCGCAAATCATTATGTTCTTCTTCTTGTTCTTCTTTGTTTGGCAACAGTTGCAACTCGGTCTCTTTTTATCGCACACGCATGAAGACATTTTTTTGTTCCGCAGCTGTTGTAGACAGGGACAAGAGGTCGAGCTGGAATCTCTCTTAGTAGTAGTAGTAGCAGTAAGAGTTTCACAATTGGCAACCTGGATGCGTAAAGTTTTCCCAGTTTTACTGGATATGCAGGTGTAGGAGGTGGAGGAGTCTTTTGTGTCCGACGAGGAGGTTTGACTGCCGCAGCAGCTGCACGGTCTCGATTTCGTTCTGGTGATCAGGCTGCTGGAACTTCCGCTTGAGCACGAGCAGGAGCTCTTTGAGTGGTCTGCAAGAGATGTAAATAACAACGAGCTTTAAGAAGAAGAAGAAGAATTTTACCTTTTTTCTCTTTTTGGGCAGTTTCCGCTTTCTTATGCTGATGGTGATCGTGCAACGACGCTGGACCATCGGACGAGTGAGCGTGAGTTGATGTTTCTTGATGGGACGACTCATGATGATGATGATGATGATGTGAAGATTCATGAGTAGAGGGAGCATGATGTGTGGAGGAAGGATGATGGTGTGAAGACTCATGGACGGACGGAGCATGCTGTGATGGTGCGTGATGATGAGAAGGTTCATGAATAGAAGTTGCATGATGATGTGAAGGTTCATGAATAGAAGTTGCGTGATGATGTGAAGGCTCGTGGACAGACGGTGAATGATGATGATGATGCGTTGATTCATGGATAGATGGAGCGTAATAAGAAGGCTCGTGAGTAGAGGGAGCATGCTGTGAAGATTTATGTATGGAGGGAGAATGATGGTGTGAAGGCTCATGAACGGACGGAGCATGCTGTGATGGTGCGTGATGATGAGAAGATTCATGAATAGAGGGGGAATGATGATGTGAAGACTCGTGGACAGATGAAGGATGATGAGGTGTCGGCACGAACGCTTCACCACCAAGCTTACATGGGTTGGAAGTGACACAAGGACCACAGGGAGTCGTTGTGGGAGGTTGAATGGGCCCCGGGGGGGATACGAAAGAGACGTAAGCGTCGAGGGAAGGGTCGTAGAAAGAGGGAGAAAGACACGCGGCGTGAGGAGGAAGGCACCCCGCAGGCTTAACGCACTCGCATTCCGCTTTGATGGGGTGACACTGGCAGGACTGTTCGCTGCTGGTCTGCGATTTGGCCTCGGAGCTGGAGGTGGTGGGCAGGTGAGTTTCCACTTCGCTCTCCTCGGTTTGGAAACCGGAGTTTTGGGACTCGGCCTCGGTTTGCGCCGTTCCGGTGGACTGGGTGACTTCCGTTGAGGCCGACTCTTCTTTGCTGTGTGAGAGAGAATTTTATTCAACTTCAACCTATTTTAGTATTATTTATTCTTGTTAGGAAACTAGGCTAATCAACAGCTATGCTTTAGTTTATCATTAAGTACGTCAACCTTAAATAGTCATATAGAAAGCATTTAAGGAATATTTCAATGAGTGCGACGACATTTTTGAAGTATTTTGCTATGTGAAAAATGATTAAGATCATCTTTGACGACCTGTAAAAAGTTCTCCAGTGGTACCATCAACTTGAAATAAATTTTTTAATAAAAAGTGAAGTTTTTTTAACAGTTTGTTGAAACTTTGACTAAATTCTAACAATTTTTGACAAAGTTATGAACGTTCTTGTACTGAAGGTCCAAAAAAACTGAAAAATTATTACCATCAACTTTGACGGCCTGTAAAAACTTCTCCAGTGGTACCATTAACCTGAAATAAATTTTTTAATAAAAAGTGAAGTTTTCTTAACGGTTTGTTGAAACTTTGACTAAATTTTAACAATTTTTGACGAAGTTATGAACGTTCTTGTACCGAAAGTCCAAAAAAACTAAAAAGTTGTTACGATCATCTTTGACGGCCTCTAAAATGCCCTCCAGTTGTACCATCAACTTGAAATAAATTTTTTAATAAAAAGTGAAGTTTTCTTAATGGTTTGTTGCAACTTTGCCTAAATTCTAACAATTTTTGACAAAGTTATGAATGTTCTTGTACTGAAGATCCAAAAAAACTGAAAAAATATTACCATCAACTTTGACGGCCTGTAAAAAGTTTTCCAGGAGTACCATCAACCTGAAATAAATTTTTTCATAAAAAGTGAAGGTTTCTTAATGGTTTGGTGAAACTTTGGCTAAATTTTAACAATTTTTGATGAAGTTATGAACGTTCTTGTACCGAAAGTCCAACAAAACTAAAAAAATATTACCATCAACTTTGACGGCCTGTAAAAAGTTCTCCAGTGGTACCATCAATCTTAAATAAATTTTTCAATAAAAAGTGAAGGTTTCTTAATGGTTTGTTGAAACTTTGACTAAATTTTAACAATTTTTGACGAAGTTATGAACGTTCTTGTACTGAAGGTCCAAAAAAACTGAAAAATTATTACCATCAACTTTGACGGCCTGTAAAAACTTCTCCAGTGGTACCATTAACCTGAAATAAATTTTTTAATAAAAAGTGAAGTTTTCTTAACGGTTTGTTGAAACTTTGACTAAATTTTAACAATTTTTGACGAAGTTATGAACGTTCTTATACCGAAAATCCAAAAAAACTGAAAAATTATTACCATCAACTTTGACGGCTTGTAAAAAGTTCTCCAGTGGTACCATCAATCTTAAATAAATTTTTCAATAAAAAGTGAAGGTTTCTTAATGGTTTGTTGAAACTTTGACTAAATTTTAACAATTTTTGACGAAGTTATGAACGTTCTTGTACTGAAGGTCCAAAAAAACTGAAAAATTATTACCATCAACTTTGACGGCCTGTAAAAACTTCTCCAGTGGTACCATTAACCTGAAATAAATTTTTTAATAAAAAGTGAAGTTTTCTTAACGGTTTGTTGAAACTTTGACTAAATTTTAACAATTTTTGACGAAGTTATGAACGTTCTTATACCGAAAATCCAAAAAAACTGAAAAATTATTACCATCAACTTTGACGGCTTGTAAAAAGTTCTCCAGTGGTACCATCAATCTTAAATAAATTTTTCAATAAAAAGTGAAGGTTTCTTAATGGTTTGTTGAAACTTTGACTAAATTTTAACAATTTTTGACGAAGTTATGAACGTTCTTGTACTGAAGGTCCAAAAAAACTGAAAAATTATTACCATCAACTTTGACGGCCTGTAAAAACTTCTCCAGTGGTACCATTAACCTGAAATAAATTTTTTAATAAAAAGTGAAGTTTTCTTAACGGTTTGTTGAAACTTTGACTAAATTTTAACAATTTTTGACGAAGTTATGAACGTTCTTGTACCGAAAGTCCAAAAAAACTAAAAAGTTGTTACGATCATCTTTGACGGCCTCTAAAATGCCCTCCAGTTGTACCATCAACTTGAAATAAATTTTTTAATAAAAAGTGAAGTTTTCTTAATGGTTTGTTGCAACTTTGCCTAAATTCTAACAATTTTTGACAAAGTTATGAATGTTCTTGTACTGAAGATCCAAAAAAACTGAAAAAATATTACCATCAAC
The DNA here is from genome assembly GCF_022605725.1 of Anthonomus grandis grandis. Classification (NCBI taxonomy): domain Eukaryota; kingdom Metazoa; phylum Arthropoda; class Insecta; order Coleoptera; family Curculionidae; genus Anthonomus; species Anthonomus grandis. The sequence continues at coordinate 12,865,348 of NC_065563.1, read as the reverse complement.
TTTGACGGCCTGTAAAAAGTTTTCCAGGAGTACCATCAACCTGAAATAAATTTTTTCATAAAAAGTGAAGGTTTCTTAATGGTTTGGTGAAACTTTGGCTAAATTTTAACAATTTTTGATGAAGTTATGAACGTTCTTGTACCGAAAGTCCAACAAAACTAAAAAAATATTACCATCAACTTTGACGGCCTGTAAAAAGTTCTCCAGTGGTACCATCAATCTTAAATAAATTTTTCAATAAAAAGTGAAGGTTTCTTAATGGTTTGTTGAAACTTTGACTAAATTTTAACAATTTTTGACGAAGTTATGAACGTTCTTGTACTGAAGGTCCAAAAAAACTGAAAAATTATTACCATCAACTTTGACGGCCTGTAAAAACTTCTCCAGTGGTACCATTAACCTGAAATAAATTTTTTAATAAAAAGTGAAGTTTTCTTAACGGTTTGTTGAAACTTTGACTAAATTTTAACAATTTTTGACGAAGTTATGAACGTTCTTATACCGAAAATCCAAAAAAACTGAAAAATTATTACCATCAACTTTGACGGCTTGTAAAAAGTTCTCCAGTGGTACCATCAATCTTAAATAAATTTTTCAATAAAAAGTGAAGGTTTCTTAATGGTTTGTTGAAACTTTGACTAAATTTTAACAATTTTTGACGAAGTTATGAACGTTCTTGTACTGAAGGTCCAAAAAAACTGAAAAATTATTACCATCAACTTTGACGGCCTGTAAAAACTTCTCCAGTGGTACCATTAACCTGAAATAAATTTTTTAATAAAAAGTGAAGTTTTCTTAACGGTTTGTTGAAACTTTGACTAAATTTTAACAATTTTTGACGAAGTTATGAACGTTCTTATACCGAAAATCCAAAAAAACTGAAAAATTATTACCATCAACTTTGACGGCTTGTAAAAAGTTCTCCAGGAGTACCATCAACCTGAAATAAATTTTTTAATAAAAAGTGAAGGTTTCTTAATGGTTTGTTGAAACTTTGACTAAATTTTAACAATTTTTGACGAAGTTATGAACGTTCTTGTACTGAAGGTCCAAAAAAACTGAAAAATTATTACCATCAACTTTGACGGCCTGTAAAAACTTCTCCAGTGGTACCATTAACCTGAAATAAATTTTTTAATAAAAAGTGAAGTTTTCTTAACGGTTTGTTGAAACTTTGACTAAATTTTAACAATTTTTGACGAAGTTATGAACGTTCTTATACCGAAAATCCAAAAAAACTGAAAAATTATTACCATCAACTTTGACGGCTTGTAAAAAGTTCTCCAGGAGTACCATCAACCTGAAATAAATTTTTTAATAAAAAGTGAAGGTTTCTTAATGGTTTGGTGAAACTTTGGCTAAATTTTAACAATTTTTGACGAAGTTATGAACGTTCTTGTACTGAAGGTCCAAAAAAACTGAAAAATTATTACCATCAACTTTGATGGCCTGTAAAAACTTCTCCAGTGGTACCATTAACCTGAAATAAATTTTTTAATAAAAAGTGAAGCTTTCTTAACGGTTTGTTGAAACTTTGACTAAATTTTAACAATTTTTGACGAAGTTATGAACGTTCTTGTACCGAAAGTCCAAAAAAACTAAAAAGTTGTTACGATCATCTTTGACGGCCTCTAAAATGCCCTCCAGTTGTACCATCAACTTGAAATAAATTTTTTAATAAAAAGTGAAGTTTTCTTAATGGTTTGTTGCAACTTTGCCTAAATTCTAACAATTTTTGACAAAGTTATGAATGTTCTTGTACTGAAGATCCAAAAAAACTGAAAAAATATTACCATCAACTTTGACGGCCTGTAAAAAGTTTTCCAGGAGTACCATCAACCTGAAATAAATTTTTTCATAAAAAGTGAAGGTTTCTTAATGGTTTGGTGAAACTTTGGCTAAATTTTAACAATTTTTGATGAAGTTATGAACGTTCTTGTACCGAAAGTCCAACAAAACTAAAAAAATATTACCATCAACTTTGACGGCCTGTAAAAAGTTCTCCAGTGGTACCATCAATCTTAAATAAATTTTTCAATAAAAAGTGAAGGTTTCTTAATGGTTTGTTGAAACTTTGACTAAATTTTAACAATTTTTGACGAAGTTATGAACGTTCTTGTACCGAAAGTCCAAAAAAACTGAAAAATTATTACCATCAACTTTGACGGCCTGTAAAAACTGCGATGACATTTTTCAAGTATTTTGCTGACTGTTGGTAATTAGGATAAGTGTGTTGAATAATATGTAATATGGAGACAACAAGTTGTTAATTTAGTCCGTGGGGACCAGTAGAACTTTTCTTACTTTTGTTAAAATTCATAATCTAAAACTCAATATTTCAAAAATTTTCAAAAAATTAATAATTATACCCTAAGGCAAACCCAAATACCGAATTTCATTCAAATCGGGCAAATACCAAAATTACCACATAAAATAATAATACCCATTAAATCCCGATTTGATTTTTTTCTTATCATTAGGACCCACTGTGTTGTAATTTTTGTCTAGCTAAATGCCTTGTATAGACCACTGTGTCGCATGAATATTATAATAATACACGGTAAATTCTAAAACTTTGCCGAATTGTCACGGCTAATAGAAAACGATTTGGTAAAAGATATGCACATATTCAGATTCTCCAGAGTCTCTTGAATAATTCCATACCAATTTCAGGAAGTTCTGGGCTATTTTAAGCATTTTATCAATGAAATTAGGAAGCAAGTCCGGGCCGCCGATTCATCTACGTTGACGCCATGTTGTCATAACCGCCATTAAAATTGGGCATAAACGTCAAAATCGACCATTTTCAGACGGTGTTTTAGGGTATAAAAAACGGTTTTTACCTTATGATTTGTACATGGAAAAACAGTATAAAGCCTTAGGAACAGATTAACATCAATTCTGGACCGATTCCAATCGGTTTTAGTAGTTAAATTTCGATTATAAAAAGGGTCTCTTTTCGGCCGTTTTCGTTGCCATGGAGACGCGGCCATGGCTGGCTTTGAGAATAGCCGGTGCGCAAGGTGATGTTGTCAAAACGGCCGCCATTAAAATTGGGCATAGACGTCAAAATCGACCATTTTCAGGCGGTGTTTTAGAGTATAAAAAAAGGTTTTTAACTTATGATTTGTATATGGAAAAATAGTATAAAGCCTTAGGAACCGATTAACATCAATTCTGGACCGATTCCAATCGGTTTTAATAGTTAAATTTCGATTATAAAAAGGGTCTTTTTTCGGCGTTTCGTTGCCATGGAGACGCGACCATATAGGCTTGTTGACACAGACCTTGTCCCTTTTACATTGGGTGCTGGACCACTTAGTTATTTCACCATGAGGGCTCCTACCGGTGTGTTGACGGTAAGACTGCCTCGTTGTAGCGGCTTATTTTTTGGGGTTTGGCGTAAATAATAGCGTTTTGCGAAAAAACGGTGGTATTTAAAGAAAAACGGTTTTTAATGAATTACAGTTAGATAGTTTCCGGTTGTCTCAGGAAAAAAATGGTTTTCGTAGGTGTCATAGGTATGCCGGTATTAAGCGTCAAAGACAAAAAAAGGTGTAGAGCAAAAACTACTCTACGTAGACGAGTGCAAATTATGTCAAAAATTAGGTTTTAGAAAATTGTTAAAATGCTAAAAGTTTGAATCTCTTAGGTGCCGCCAATAAAAAGTTATTAAGAAAAATCGGTCAAAAAAGGCTCAGACCAGGGTTCATATTTGTTTATGCAGCTCGCCCTGTATAATACCTAGCGACGTGAATAATACCTCTATTTAATCCTAAAGGATTAAGCTTTCAAACAGTATAAACAAAAAAAAATAAAAAAAATTTTAGTAGTAGAAAAAAAATTATTTCTCAAAAAACTCACTTTTTTCCCAAAAAAAAAAAAAAAATCAAGTTTGAGCTCGTTTATCTCGGAAGCAGTCACTGTTTGCCAAAAATAGTTTCAACAAAAAAGACAGCCACATTCACGTAGAAAAGCGCCGTTTCATCCGCATCATCATGAAGGTCACCGTTAAGGCCCCACAACCGTTTAAGTACCGCGCAAAAAGTTAAAATTTCATTCACCCAAAAATCCCACTTCTAGAGGGTTTATCTTAAAAAGCGCCCTTTGGGAGCAGCCTTTCATAGAGGCCTTTGAGGTCATTGAGTTTCAGAAAATTCGACCCGGTCAGTTTTCACAAACCGTTGCCGCAACCGTTTTTTGCCACGCCCAAAAAAAAACCTTCTCACATTAAACAGTGAAAATTAGTAAAAAAAATTCGCCATAGAAGAAAAGTTATTAGCGTTTATGTGACGCAGGGTCCATAACGTAACATAAGTTAGTGGAAGAACCAAGAAGGTTTTTGTTTCATTTAACAGAGGGAGGATGCTTACGTGACGGCACTGACGTAACTATCTTCCTTCTCCTCGGTCTCCCTGAAAGACAAACCAAATTTAACCCAAAAAGGGAAAATTGTGACGTCATCGTAATTGCTCACGCAGATTGCTCCTCCGGATATCCGGTGACCACGGACTCGCTTCGTTCTGGTTCGTTGAAACTCTCGCTCCGTACGCTGGGGTAGGGAGAGGACACTTGCTCGGAGGGTTCACTCCTGTAGCTGGACACCTCTGGATCAGGTTCAGGGCTGAAAATAGTACGTAAGCACGAGTCTCGAAAGGGAAACCGTGCACTTACGGGGGTTTGATGCTGTGCACGCTAGCCGGCGGTTCTTCTGGACAAACCTCTGCCATGCTAAAGAGCGCCTGTAGACCAGCGAGGATCTGCTCGTCTACAGTGGGGCCGAGTAGGGCCCCGTAGATGTCCGGACCACACTCGCACTCCTGAAACAATTAGACACTTTTTATAATGGATCAGAAGGTGCTGGATTAACGTACCTCTGGTCTCGGGTATTTCTTCTTCATCGCTTGACCCGAGGTGCCTCCTCGGTTCGTATCGAAACTCCTTGACCTTTAAATAAAATAAATAATTAAAAAGGAAATTGTGGATAACTTCGGTTTTATTACCGGGAGTGCACCGGTGCGGTCCTGGGGCTCATCGGCTGCTGTAAGCTGCGACTGCGTTCGCTTCTCCTGCTACCCGAGTAGTACGAGGACGAACTGTACCCTGAAAGTTTCACAGTAGTATTTTGGAAACTCTTATTTGGGAAATTATTACCTGAAGTTCTCTGGGACATTTTAGTAATAATTAATGCGTTTACACTGTGAATTTTCCTTGTGCGGGTACCGAAAAGGGTTTGAAGGGTGTCACTTTTTTTTTTTTTGACATAATAAATAACCTTCGATTCGGCCCGGGATCTAAGAAAACCGAACGTAAAATAATAGTAAAATGCCAAAGGAGCAAGAGAGAGAGAGTGAGTGTGTATAATGTATATGTGCCTCGGCCCCACTGACACAGTGACTTCTCTCTTCGCGGTGAATTTACTCAGTCAGTGTGCCAACCACCACACGTAACCCGCTTCTTCTTATCATACGGCGGGTCAGGAAGTGATCGGATCTCAGCTGTTCTTTTTTCCTCCATTAATCCGTTCGTTGTGTGCGTTTTATGACGTGGAGGTTGACCAGCAATCGGGAGTTTCGTCGATGTTCCATATGTGCGGTGAAGTCATGACGTTGCCTTAAGTAGGTAAGTTCCGTCTGTACCTTCATTAGAGCTGTCTGTTTAATAGTCGAGTAGATTCATTTCAGTACAATTTCTTGTGTAAGTCTTGTTACATTTGCCCTCCCCATCGAGTTTCACGATTTTTGTGATTAAATTAAGAGACCTTTTGACGTTCTTACTGATGACCATGCACTTAGTACAATTCAGGGCTTGTCAACAATGTACACAGAACTTCGGCCATTGAAATAATTGTACTAAAACCATCTTAAACAAGCAATTTTCAATTTTTATCAACATTCTCTTCTATAGACTTTGTTCTACTATCGACGACTATAATAAAAACGTTACTTTACTTCAGGTTGGAATTCTCCTGGACACACCTTCTTCCGGATCGTTTTGTCATGCCCGAAAATTGCAAATCGATGATGACTCTAAGGGACGCCAACAACAACAACACGTACCCGGTTCCAGTCAATGGGAACGTTAACAGGAATGGAAACTTACCCGGGAAGAAACCGAAGAGCATCCAGGTCACCGCCAAGGTCCTGTTTGGGTCCGTGCACGCCATTAATCGCCTCAAGGAAACCGAAAAGAATGCAAAAGAGAATAATAAGCGGCTCTAAATGGGGGCACAAGGAGTAGGTATCTCTCCTAGAGAGAGGGTTGCCTATCTGCATCGAGATATTGAACTATAGGCAACCGGCTTAATTAAAATAAAAATGATTTATTTACACAATATGTTTGTATTATAATAGACTTTATATTATTTATTGTATTACGTTTTAAACTTGCCTATATATAACAATTATATTTTATAAATAATAAACACATGATTATTTTAATTATTTTCAATTCTATCCTGGACCAGTTCGGACGTCCCTGCATTTTAAGAATCTATCTCATAAAGCCATCCTTGTCTCGCTCACTATAAAAGACGCGAACAGGGAAGCCGCATAATCGCCCTAGGACGGTTGACGCGTGCCAACTGTTCCCGCATAAAGAGCATTAATTAATGTTTAATCAACTCGCTTATTAGGATCATCTTTGACGGCCTGTAAAAGGTTTTTCAGTGGTACCATCAACCTGAAATAATTTTTTTAATAAAAAGTGAAGTTTTCTTAATGGTTTGTTGCAACTTTGCCTAAATTCTAACAATTTTTGACAAAGTTATGAACGTTCTTGTACTGAAGGTCCAAAAAAACTGAAAAAATATTACCATCAACTTTGACGGCCTGTAAAAAGTTCTCCAGTGGTACCATCAACCTGAAATAAATTTTTCAATAAAAAGTGAAGGTTTCTTAATGGTTTGGTGAAACTTTGGCTAAATTTTAACAATTTTTGATGAAGTTATGAACGTTCTTGTACCGAAAGTCCAAAAAAACTGAAAAATTATTACCATCAACTTTGACGGCCTGTAAAAACTTCTCCAATTGTACCATCAACCTGAAATAATTTTTTTAATAAAAAGTGAAGTTTTCTTAACCGTTTGGTGAAACTTTGACTAAATTTTGACAATTTTTGACGAAGTTATGAACGTTTTTGTACTAAAGGTCCTAAAAAACTGAAAAATTATTACCATCAACTTTGACGGCCTGTAAAAAGTTTTCTAGTAGTACCATCAACTTGAAATAAATTTTTTAATAAAAAGTGAAGTTTTCTTAATGGTCTAATGAAACTTTGACTAAATTTTAACAATTTTTGACGAAGTTGTGAACGTTCTTGTACAGAAGGTCCAAAAAAACTGAAAAATTATTACCATCAACTTTGACGGCCTGTAAAAAGTTCTCCAGTGGTACTATCAACCTGAAATAAATTTTTTAATAAAAAGTGAAGTTTTCTTAACCGTTTGTTGAAACTTTGACTAAATTTTGACAATTTTTGAAAAAGTTATGAACGTTCTCGTACCGAAGGTCCTAAAAATGTGAAAAATTATTACCATCAACTTTGACGGCCTGTAAAAAATTTTCTAGTAGCACCATTAACTTGAAATAAATTTTTTAATAAAAAGTGAAGTTTTCTTAATGGTCTAATGAAACTTTGACTAAATTTTAACAATTTTTGACGAAGTTATGAACGTTCTTGTACTGAAGGTCCTAAAAAACTGAAAAAATATTACCATCAACTTTGATGGCCTGTAAAAAGTTCTCCAGGAGTACCATCAACCTGAAATAAATTTTTTAATAAAAAGTGAAGTTTTCTTAACAGTTCGTTGAAACTTTGCCTCAATTTTAACAATTTTTGACGAAGTTGTGAACGTTTTTGTACCAAAGGTCCAAAAAAACTGAAAAATTGTTACGATCAACTTTGACGGCCTGTAAAAAGTTCTCTAGTTGTACCATCAACCTGAAATAAATTTTTTAATAAAAAGTGAAGTTTTCTTAACGATTTAATGAAACTTTGACTAAATTTTAACAATTTTTGACGAACATATAAACGTTCTTGTACTAAAAGTCCAAAAAAACTGAAAAAATATTACCATCAACTTTGACGGCTTGTAAAAAGTTCTCCAGTGGTACCGTCAATTTGAAATAATTTTTTTAATAAAAAGTGAAGTTTTCTTAACCGTTTGGTGAAACTTTGACTAAATTTTGACAATTTTTGACGAAGTTATGAACGTTCTTGTACTGAAGGTCCTAAAAATGTGAAAAATTATTACCATCAACTTTGACGGCCTGTAAAAAGTTCTCCAGTTGTACCATCAACCTGAAATAAATTTTTTAATAAAAAGTGAAGTTTTCTTAAGGGTTTGTTGAAACTTTGACTAAATTTTGAGAATTTTTGACGAAGTTATGAACGTTCTTGTACTGAGGGTCCTAAAAAACAGAAAAATTATTACCATCAACTTTGACGGCCTGTAAAAAGTTCTCCAGTGGTACTATCAACCTGAAATAAATTTTTTAATAAAAAGTGAAGTTTTCTTAACAGTTTGTTGAAACTTTCACTAAATTTTGATAATTTTTGACGAAGTTATGAACGTTCTTGTACCGAAGGTCCTAAAAATGTGAAAAATTATTACCATCAACTTTGACGGCCTGTAAAAAGTTCTCCAGTAGTACCATTAACTTGAAATAAATTTTTTAATAAAAAGTGAAGTTTTCTTAATGGTCTAATGAAACTTTGACTAAATTTTGACAATTTTTGACGAAGTTGTGAACGTTCTTGTACAGAAGGTCCAAAAAAACTGAAAAATTATTACCATCAACTTTGACGGCCTGTAAAAAGTTCTCCAGTTGTACTATCAACCTGAAATAATTTTTTTAATAAAAAGTGAAGTTTTTTTAACGGTTTGTTGAAACTTTAACTAAATTTTGACAATTTTTGATGAAGTTATGAACGTTCTTGTACAGAAGGTCCAAAAAAACTGAAAAATTATTACCATCAACTTTGACGGCCTGTAAAAAGTTCTCCAGTGGTACTATCAACCTGAAATAAATTTTTTAATAAAAAGTGAAGTTTTCTTAACCGTTTGTTGAAACTTTGACTAAATTTTGACAATTTTTGAAAAAGTTATGAACGTTCTCGTACCGAAGGTCCTAAAAATGTGAAAAATTATTACCATCAACTTTGACGGCCTGTAAAAAATTTTCTAGTAGCACCATTAACTTGAAATAAATTTTTTAATAAAAAGTGAAGTTTTCTTAATGGTCTAATGAAACTTTGACTAAATTTTAACAATTTTTGACGAAGTTATGAACGTTCTTGTACTGAAGGTCCTAAAAAACTGAAAAAATATTACCATCAACTTTGATGGCCTGTAAAAAGTTCTCCAGGAGTACCATCAACTTGAAATAAATTTTTTAATAAAAAGTGAAGTTTTCTTAATGGTCTAATGAAACTTTGACTAAATTTTAACAATTTTTGACGAAGTTATGAACGTTCTTGTACCGAAGGTCCTAAAAATGTGAAAAATTTTTACCATCAACTTTGACGGCCTGTAAAAAGTTCTCCAGTTGTACCATCAACCTGAAATAAATCTTTAAATAAAAAGTGAAGTTTTCTTAATGGTCTAATGAAACTTTGACTAAATTTTAACAATTTTTGACGAAGTTATTAACGTTCTTGTACTGAAGGTCCTAAAAAACTGAAAAATTATTACCGTCAACTTTGACGGCCTGTAAAAAGTTCTCCAGTGGTACCATCAACCTGGAATAAATTTTTTAATAAAAAGTGAAGTTTTCTTAATGGTTTAATGAAACTTTGACTAAATTTTAACAATTTTTGACGAAGTTATAAACGTTCTTGTACCAAAGGTCCTAAAAAACTGAAAAATTATTACCATCAACTTTGACGGCCTGTAAAAAGTTCTCCTGTGGTACTATCAACCTGAAATAAATTTTTTAATAAAAAGTGAAGTTTTCTTAACAGTTTGTTGAAATTTTGACTAAATTTTAACAATTTTTGACGAAGTTATGAACGTTCTTGTACTGAAGGTCCTAAAAAACTGAAAAATTATTACCATCAACTTTGATGGCCTGTAAAAAGTTCTCCAGGAGTACCATCAACTTGAAATAAATTTTTTAATAAAAAGTGAAGTTTTCTTAACGGTTTGTTGAAATTTTGACTAAATTTTAACAATTTTTGACGAAGTTATGAACGTTCTTGTACTGAAGGATCTAAAAAAGTTGAAAAATTATTACCATCAACTTTGACTTATTTTACATTTAAAGTGGTAAATTGACGCCATTTTGTATTAACAATCCAAGATGGCTCCCATTTTAGAGTATGAAAAAATATTTTTTCATTATATTTAAAGTCTCCCTAAAACCTCGAAAGTAAAAAAAAAATTGCGGACCAGTTTGGACGTTCCAGCACTCTAATAATCTATCGCATATAGCCGTCCTTGTTCCACCCATTGCAAAACATGCGATAAAAAAAAGTGCAAAGTGGCCCATGGACTGTTGACGCGTGCCAACTGTTCCCGAATAATATTCAGTAAAACTGATCTAGAAACTCATTAAAAAGGGACTTTTTTGCAAAAAATGGTTGCTACGGACACTACGAACTTTGACCATCCCGTATATGTACATAAAAGTGAACATTACGTGTCTTTTGTACAGTAAAACTCGACATAAAAATGGACGACGTTAATATATTAAGTGGGCTCGTTGTCCGTCTCACTCACACTCATGCACTTGTCTCGTTGCGGGTTGACAGTTACATATACTGCTCGCAAAAAATTAATATTTATATAATATTGAAAAGTGGCAAAATATTATCGGGCCCTTGATATATTTAAATAACCGTTAAAATCGTTTAGGGGCCATTTTGCATTTCATCGATGTATCGAATGTATTGCAATGAGTGGGACCAGGATGGCATTAACCTTACTTAGGGGTTTTAGGTGTTTGAGGTTAACTGTCAAAAATTATGCAATAATTTTTAGTTTCTTCCAGGCAGTTGAAGTAATTTTATGTGGTATGTGGGCGCCATTTTGTAATAGGAATCCAAGATGGCGCACAGGCTAAAATGTCAAAAAATACGGTTTAATGAAGAAAAAAAGGACTGTTGGGTAAATTATAAGCTTCAAATTTGCCATGTATGTACATTAAAGTGGGAAACGTTCCTTTTTAAATGGATAAAAAACGGCTTATTTTGGCGCTTACCATTGTAATAATTCTTTTAGGTTAAATAAGGTTATTATCCATCTCACTCCCACTTGACTGTCAATTGGTACACAATATTATTTTTTGACATAATCCATTCTTATCTTAGATAACCTTCACAAGATGGTATTAGGTATTTATTAAGCACCTAAAGTGTTTCTTATTTAACGTAGTAAATGGGTGCCATTTTGTATCAAAAATCCAAGATGGCGCCCAGTTTGGAGTGTCAAAAAATCTATTTTGTTAGGAAGAATAGAAAAATCGAAGGTTCTCGTTAAATTGTGACGCTACTTTTCGCAATTTAACCAGCAGCTTTGATTTTTCTGTTCGCCTTGAAGAAGGCCTAATATAGGCCGAAACGTTGAATGAAAGAAAGATGGTTTGGATTTTAATCGACCAAACTTAACTCTTAAAATTAACGTAATTTTTCCTATTTAAAGTGGTAAATGGACGCCATTTTGTAATAAATATAAAATTAATAAGATGGCGCCCAGGTGAAAGTGTCAAAGAATTCGGTTAATTTAAAAAAAAAAATAACGCGGACCAGTTCGCGTGTCCTACAATTTTGATAAATTACCGCATATAGCCATCCTTGTTCCACTCATTGCGAAACACGAAATGGAAATAGCTACAAAGTGGGCCACGGACGGTTGACGCGTGCCAACTGTTCCCGAATAATATTCAACAATAATCGATGAAACTGGTGTAGAAATTCTGAATTTTTTGTAAAAAAACGTTGCTACGGGCACTACAGGCTTTGAACTATCCGTATACGTAGTAAAAATGAGTAATACGTGTCAATTATACCATAAAACACGTCATAGAAAATGGGCGATTTTGACATTTACCATATTAACTGATCTTGATCAGTTGGGACCAGTAGAAAAGCTTTTGGCCAAAGGAAACTAATTCAAAAAAGAATTAAATTTATTAGAGGTTGTTTAATAGGTGCTGCCCCGGCTACGTGGTGAGTTAAACGACTATTTGTTTTTACGGTTTTTGGGGTATCATTCTTCCAAGAGCTCCGCTCTACTCTTTTCATTCGGCCGTCTAAGATTGGCGATCCAAGTGACAAGCAACTCGTAAAATTGACAGATGAGCTTGAGCAATGAGTTTTGTATTCTCCCTATTCACCTTTCCCCTAAATAAACCCAAAATAGCAAATTTCAATCAAATCGAGCAAGTAACAAAAAATTCCACATAAAATAATAATACCGATTAGATTTTTTTTTTATCATTAGGACCCACTGTGTTGTAATTTTTGTCTAGCGAAATGCCTTGTATAGACCACTGTTTCGCATTAATATAATACACGGTAAATTCTAAAATGTTAAAATTTTGCCGAATTATCACGGCTAAAAGAACCCGATTTGGTAAAAGATATGCACATATTCGGATTCTCCAGAGTCTCTTGAATAATTCCGTATCAATTTCAGGAAGTTCTGAGCTATTTTAAGCATTTTATCAATGAAATTAGGAAGCAAGTCCGAGAGCCGATTCATCCACGTTGACGCCATGTTGTCATAACCGCCATTAAAATTGGGCATAAACGTCAAAATCGACCATTTTCAGACGATGTTTTAAGGTATAAAAAAAGGTTTTTGCCTTATGATTTGTACATGGAAAAATAGTATGAAGCCTTAGGAACAGATTAACATCAATTCTGGACCGATTCCAATCAGTTTTAGTAGTTAAATTTCGATTATAAAAAGGGTCTTTTTTCCGCGAAAATCACCGTTTCCGTTGCCATGGAGACGCGGCCATGGCTGGCTTTGAGAATAGCCGGTGCGCAAGGTGATGTTGTCAAAACGGCCGCCATTAAGATTGGGCATAAACGTCAAAATCGACCATTTTCAGACAATCCATAATACTTATATTATGGATTGTGTACTTTATGTAAAAAAGTTTAAATGTCTGTTACCGTCTATCTACGTCCAAAACTTCTAGACAGTCTTATTTATGACGAAATTGATTTTTATTGCGCAGAACTTCTGGTGGGTGAACGGCATGGCATCAGTCATTGCATGTCTGCTATTACAAACTTGATATTGGGTATGTACCGTTATCAACTGTCAGTACTGAATTTACTGGACGTCGTTCCGATATTTGTTTCAGTTTACTGATTCAGTACTGAATGACGTCATAAAAGCGTCAGTGACGTCATTAATCTTTACTGGATTGACTGAGGATAAAAGCTACTGTAGGGACAGTAAAATAGTGGGGGAATGTCAAAACTGTCAGAAGTGTTGTTGATGTTGATTTCTTGAATCTTCTTGTTTACGTAAAAAATTATTTTCTGCGTCTATTATTCTTACCATTTTGCTTTTTTCGACATATTTATTTTATTAACAAATGTGGTCTGGTTTTAATAAAGCAAAACACCGTACCGGAAAACAAAACAGAAACAGGTAATTTGGTTTTATAGGTTATGTTGTGGTTGTGAAAACAGTGCTGAAAACTGTTCCTTTTTTGGCGCAAAACAGCACGCTATGTAAAATCGGAACGACAAATTACAGTAAAATCAGCACAGTACAATCCTGTACTGACAGTTGAAAACGGTACATACCCATTGTATCGTGGTGCTCTATTGAGTGCTTTGAAGGAGGAAGAACAATATTACAGCAATAGTGTGCTTGCAATACATTTCACTAGCATACACTGATATATATTGCATTTTCAACAATAATGAAATATTGCTACAATATTTCTGCAATATAACGAACGTTGCTGCAACATAACATGCCGACAGGGTAGTATTAATAAGTGGTATCAATAGTGGTGAAGATATTTAGAATTAAGAGACACACAAATAGAAACTACTGACATCTATAAATAACTCGATGTGAACACTACAAGTAATGGTAATATAATGTAACCGAAAGGTCACTCTAAAAACAAAAATTCAAATTAAATAAACTTCCATCAATCTGTACAGTTGAAAAATGAGAAACTATCGCGTCGACCCAATTTTAACGTTAATCGAAAAACGATTGTAATTTGATGGGCGTGTGTTACTTTCTCTCGTATACGGTCACTGTCAAGGCCCGATGGTGATTTTGTTTTGGTCAAATAATGTGTCCGCTTTTCTATTAATAATAATGGCGCAAAGTGAAAGTTCACGGGGCATTTTCCACAAACGGAGTCAGTATGGATAACCCCGCTTTTAACTGGTGAAAAAAGTACACTGCTCTGACCTAAAAATCAAACGATGATCATCCATCAAATCCCCGTGGCACTGTGGCACACATTAAAAAACAAAACACAAATCACCGATGTTAATGATGCGGTAGATTCGCGAATTGATGGGTGCCCCGGGGGCCCCATGTATTAACTATAACTGTTCCTTATACCAGCCGAAGAAGACTCTTTTTCAAGAAGAACTTCCTCGGCATTTCTCTGTAACATGCGGTGAAGAAGAAATCTCTGTGTGTGTGATTTTTTCTCGTCTTACGTGATGATGATGCGGCGGTAAGTACCAGCGATTTTCAACCGTTTTTTCTTTGTTCTAACGCAATAATTATATAAAGAAAAGTGCATCGCGGGTGACGAAACGTTCTATTAACGTAACCCGCGCTCGTAATCTCGCAGTTGCGGTTCTTAAAGCAGGAAAAACGATTAAAAGATCGACACCAGGAACTGAGAGTGTTTTGTAACTAGTTGCGACATCTACATAAACGGTCAGCCAAGACGTTTTTTTATTCTAACCCAATAAATTTCATTTAATTTCAATAAAAAATTCAATTTTTATCCTGATAAATAAATTTAACCAATATCTTCAATATTGAAAAAAAACATCGAAATTGCTATCAAACTTATGAATACTTGTTTTTGCAAGCAGTGTATAGCTGCGCACCCATGTGTCAACACGCAAGACAATAAGTGCGTGAGTGGGAGTGAGAGGGATGATAGTAACTAGTGGCGACATCGACATACCCAGTGGGCCAAGATCATTCATTCTAACCCTATTAATTTCAATAAGAAACGCAATTTTTATCCTGATATGTAAATATAACCAATATCTTCAATATTGAAAAAAATGCAACGAAATTTCGATCAAAATTATATAAATACTAGTTTTTTGCGAGCAGTGTATAGCTGCGCACCCAAGTGTCAACAGGCAAGGCAATAATAAGTGCATGAGTGGGAGTGAGAGGGATGATAATAACCCCCACTTAATCTGAACGTAATAGAGCGAAGCTCTAATGGAGGGGCTCTCCCCCAGGGGAGTTTTCGCACAAAATTCGGACCCGCCGGACAAAAGTGCTTGTAACTTCGGTTGTATTTAGGTTAGAGAAAAGATGTTTGACTTTTTATAATCAAGAAATATAGGGCTACAACATGGTTGTTTGCAAATTTTTATTTGTTGTTTTGTTTAGCGCTAGGATGCTTTTAAAAATTTTTGTCCAATTTTTCCAGTCTTAATTCGATGCAGATCGCAACGGTTCTTTGAATATTATGAAACTCTACTGATCGATTAGAGTTTACGTGAGGCAGTGCGGTATAGTTTTTGGTTATTCTCAGCACACGGAAAGTATTTTTTTTTAACGTTCAAAGTTTCAGACATGTGTGATATTCCAGCCCCTGTGACGGTTTAACGGTGTTTTTCCGGAAATAATGACTCACAGAAGATAGGTGCGTCTTATCGAGAGCTACAATTTTTATTAAGGACTTTTTTAAAAAAAAATGTTTTTTTTGGGAGAAAAATCAAAAAAACCTTAAAAAATTGACTTTTTTTGGTTTTTTCTCTCTGAAACTTTTATGATGTAAAATTTGAAAAAATATCATTTGGATTAATTAAACCTGCACTCTTTCTGAATAAAACGGCGTATCAAGTTTAACGGTATCATTTATACAGGGTGAGCAGTGCTCCGTTGAAAATACTCTTTTTCACACTTTTTTTTTTCCAGCCTTAATAACTTTTTAGTGGCGCCCCCTAGAGCCAAATGGCTTACGGGCGATTTGTAGCGTGTGAAAAGCAGAATGTTTTGCAATTTCAACCGTGCTTCTAAGAAAACCCGTTTTTGAGTTATGAATTTTTTAACATTTTTTGACTTTGAAAATTAATTGTGCGCACCCTGTATGTGATAGATAAACCAAAACTAATCGAGCAGATGCGCCATTCATTTTACTATAACATAATAAAATTTAATTTTTTCGCTAATATTGCAAGTACCCTAAAAGTATTTTTTTTTTCAAGCACGAAAAATCACCCTGCACACCAAGTCGCTCATGGCCGCGAAACGGCGATTTTCGCGGAAAAAAGACTCTTTTTATAATCGAAATTTAACTACTAACACCGATTGGAATCGGTCCGGAATTGATGTTAATCGGTTCCTAAGGCTTTATACTATTTTTCCATGTACAAATCATAAGGCAAAACCCGTTTTTTATACCCTAAAACATCGTCTGAAAATGGACGATTTTGACGTCTATGCCCAATCTTAATGGCGGCCGTTTTGACAACATCACCTTGCGCACCGGCTATTCTCAAAGCCAGCCATGGCCGCGTCTCCATGGCAACGGAAACGGCGATTTTCACGGAAAAAAGGCCCTTTTTATAATCGAAATTTAACTACTAAAACCGATTGGAATCGGTCCAGAATTTATGTTAAACTGTTCCTAAGGCTTTATACTATTTTTCCCTGTACAAATCATAAGGCAAAAACCTTTTTTTATGCCCGAAATCATCGTCTGAAAATGGACGATTTTGACGTTTATGCCCAATTTTAATGGCGGTTATGACAACATGGCGTCAACGTGGATGAATCGCCTCTCGGACTTGCTTCCTAATTTCATTGATAAAATGCTTAAAATAGCTCAGAACTTCCTGAAATTGGTATGGAATTATTCAAGAAACTCTGGAGAATCCGAATATGTCCATATCTTTTACCAAATCGGGTTCTTTTGGCCGTGATAATTCGGCAAAGTTTTAACATTTTAGAATTTACCGTGTATTATATTCATGCGACACAGTGGTCTATACAAAGCATTTTGCTAGACAAAAATTACAACACAGTGGGTCCTAATGATAAAAAAAAAATCTAATCGGGATTTAATGGGTATTATTATTTTATGTGGATTTTTTTTAAACTTTTTTGTTACTTGCTCGATTTGATTGAAATTTGCTATTTTGGGTTTATTTAGGGGAAAGATGAATAGGGAGAATACAAAACTCATTGCTCAAGGATCTACACAGATGGCTCATCTGTCAATTTTACGAGTTGCTTGTCACTTGGATCACCAATCTTAGACGGCCGAATGAAAAGAGTAGAGCGGAGCTCTTATCACATCATGGTTCTTGGAAGCATGATACCCCAAAAACCGTAAAAACAAATAGTCGTTTAACTCACCGCGTTGCCGGAGTGGCACCTATTAAACAACCTCTAATAAATTTAATTTTTTTTTGAATTAGTTTCCTCTGACCAAAAGCTTTTCTACTGGTCCCAACTGATCAAAGTTATATGGTAAACGTCAAAATCGCCCATTTTCTATGACGTGTTTTATGGTATAATTGACACGTATTACTCATTTTTACTACATATACGGATAGTTCAAAGCCTGTAGTGCCCGTAGCACCGTTTTTTTACAAAAAATTCAATAACTTTAAGCCCGTTTTTAATGAATTTCTAAACCAGTTTCATCGATTATTGTTGAATATTATTCGGGAACAGTTGGCACGCGTCAACCGTCCGTGGCCCACTTTATAGCTATTTCCATTTCGTGTTTCGCAATGAGTGGAACAAGGATGGCTATATGCAGTAATTTATCAAAATTGTAGGACACGCGAACTGGTCCGCATTATTTTTTTTTAAATTAACCGAATTCTTTGACACTTTCACCTGGGCGCCATCTTATTAATTTTATATTTATTACAAAATGGCGTCCATTTACCACTTTAAATAGGAAAAATTACGTTAATTTTAAGAGTTAAGTTTGCTCGATTAAAATCCAAACCATCTTTCTTTTATACAACGTTTCGGCCTATAATAGGCCTTCTTCAAGGCGAACAGAAAAATCAAAGCTGCTGGTTAAATTGCGAAAAGTAGCGTCATAATTTAACGAGAAGCTTCGATTTTTCTGTTCTTCCTAACAAAATAGATTTTTTGACACTCCAAACTGGGCGCCATCTTGGATTTTTGATACAAAATGGCACCCATTTACTACGTTAAATAAGAAACACTTTAGGTGCTTAATAAATACCTAATACCATCTTGTGAAGGTTATGTAAGATAAGGATGGATTATGTCAAAAAATAATATTGTGTACCAATCGACAGTCAAGTGGGAGTGAGATGGATAATAACCTTATTTAACCTAAAAGAATTATTACAATGGTAAGCGCCAAAATAAGCCGTTTTTTATCCATTTAAAACGTTTCCCACTTTAATGTACATAAATGGCAAATTTGAAGCTTATAATTTACCCAACAGTCCTTTTTTTCTTCATTAAACCGTATTTTTTGACACTTTAGCCTGTGCGCCATCTTGGATTCCTATTACAAAATGGCGCCCACATACCACTTTAAATATAAAATTACTTCAACTGCCTGGAAGAAACTAAAAATTATTGCATAATTTTTGACAGTTAACCTCAAACTGCTAAAAGTAATGTAAAGAAAGTAAGGTTATGTAATAAACTAATAGATTAATAATATCTGCTATTGGAGGCAGCGTACCAATCAAACGGTATTTTATGACACCTTAGCATGTGCGCCATCTTGGATTCTTATTACAAAATGGCGCCCATTAAAGTACCACTTTAAATAGGAAAAAATATAAAATGACTTCAACTTTATAGTGAGTGAGACAAGGATGGGTAGACCCGGTGCTATGTAAAATTCTGAAATGTCCGAAGTGGATTTTTTGACACTTGAATTTTTAATACAAAATGGCGCCCGTTTATCACTTTACTGCCTGGAAAAAACTTGCATCATATTTGACACTTAAATACCTAAAACAGCCACGCCCAAATTAAAAAATACTCGTTATTTTCAGCATCAATAAAACACATCTATTATGGCTCTGTGCCACTCTTCTACAACTTCCAACCCCCACCATACAATCGACGATCAAGGAACCGGAATATTCCAGAACATTGTCGAAGGATAAAACCCTCCAAATCGAACAGAGAGAGATCGACGATGCCGTGGACCATGGGGTACGACTGCTTGAGGAGCTCGTAAAAGTTAAAGAGCCTTTACTATATAAGTTGGGTGAGTTATGTGTACGATATTGCCAAAGTCACTTATAAATTGAGTTGGCGTTATTGCAGGTTATACACTTAAAAGTGACAATCCGGCGTCAAAAGTGGCCAACTTCGGAGCGCCGACTAGCAGGAGGGCCATTCTACATTCCAGGATTGGTTACGCGATGGTCGAGGCCAGCAAAAGAATCGCCACGTCGTAAGTAAATTTGAAATTTGTCACACCTACATGCTACTTTTTGGTAGCTAGTTCATATTTCAAAATGGCGGCGGGACGCCATGTTTGATGGTCCCAGAATATTAAGTCATTACTTCTACCCGTAGCAAAATGGCAGCCTTTCAAAATCTGATTTTTCGCATTTTTTTAATTTAAAATAGACCGAAAGAATAGTGAAACTGTTGGGTCTCTCTTTTTAGATCAATGTTGGAAAATGCGGTAGAACCATCACTGATCCTTGAGATTATTGAAGACGATCCTCATGAGTTTTTCAACAAAATGGGGCATCACCTCACTTTAGCAGAAGTGTTAGAGAATATTTGACATTAATACTTACCGTTTGGTCGTCGAGGGTCTATCGAATGGCCAGCCAGTTCGCCCGACCTAACACCTCTGGACTTATCTATTTTATTAAAATCTTCCATATAATTCTCAAATGAGACATCTGATGTCTTTGAGATTTCGAGGTACAGAAGGGCATGAAATAAGTGTCCACCTAAATTGTCCTGGGAATATTCATGCAAACTTTTGAGTTATGGTAATTTTTCACCGAAGTCCCTTAAATTGACTCACTTTTGGAAATTTAAGGAGCAAAGTAATGATTAAGGAATAGCGTCAAAGCTTCAACGGAAAACGCCATTTTGCCACGCCATGCCTTGTTGGACATGACAGATGACTTAATTCAATTTGTGCTTGTTGGGGAAGGTTGTTGGACTTAATTTTTTGTCAAAATAAATGAGAGGTACTTTTTGGTTCTCGGTTACAACTTAACATACAGAAAGGTAGTTAAAGACAGGAACAAGTTGCATAAGGGTGTGTTATTCCTAAATTCAAGCCCTTAGAATTCCATGCTGCTTAACCCCAACATAACTCCTCTCAGTGATATGTAATCCTACCAACTGCGCCACTCAACTTAATTATTATATACAGTGTCTTTCTTTAATATCCCCCCCTTTGCACAAATCAATCCAAAATATTGAAACCTGAGGTGATGCAATTGACGAATGAATATTATTTTTTAAGGCAAAATTGACAGATGAAAATTTCAAGATGGCTGCTGGGCGCCATCTTGAAATTTTCATCAGTTTTCAATTTTAATTTAGAAGTGTTCTAATCGTTTCATTCTTTACTCTGTTTAACTATGAAAACAATAAAAAGTGAAATGAAATGCAAACTAACCTAATGACGTCCGAGGGTTATACTATAAACAATTAAGCATTAAGTGGGTTATCTGAGGTAATTCTAACAATTCGTCAAAGTGTACGGTTTAATTAGGTTTGCAATTTAAAAACCGCACCAAATTTTCTTTGTTAGTTAATAATTCAGTAATTTTGCAACAATTACATGGTCCTTAGAGCCGGACTTGTTTTTTTTGTCCAACACCCAATACTAAATACCTCAATAATCTAATACCCATTAAATCCCGATAAGATTTTTTTTTTATCATTAGGACCCACTGTGTTGTAATTTTTGTCTAGCCAAATGCCTTGTATCGACCACTGTGTCGCATGAATATAATAATACAAGGAAAATGCTAAAACGTCAAAACGTTACGAATTATCACGGCTAAAAGAACCCGATTTGGTAAAAGATATGCATATATTCAGATTCTCCAGAGTCTCTTGAATAATTCCGTACCAATTCCAGGAAGTTCTGAGCTATTTTAAGCATTTTATCAATGAAATTAGGGAGCAAGTCCGGGCCGCCGATTCATCTACGTTGACGCCATGTTGTCACAACCGCCATTAAAATTGGGCGTAGACGTCAAAATCGACCATTTTCAGACGATGATTTAGGGTATAAAAAACGGTTTTTGCCTTATGATTTGTACATGGAAAAATAGTATAAAGCCTTAGGAACAGTTTAACATCAATTCTGGACCGATTCCAATGGGTTTTAGTGGTTAAATTTCGATTATAAAAAGGGTCTTTTTTCGGCCGTTTTCGTTGCCATGGACACGCGGCCATGGCTGGCTTTGAGAATAGCCGGTGCGCAAGGTGATGTTGCCAAAACGGCCGCCATTAAAATTGGGCATAAACGTCAAAATCGACCATTTTCAGACGATGATTTAGGGTACAAAAAACGGTTTTTGCATTATGATTTGTACATGGAAAAATAGTATAAAGCCTTAGGAACAGTTTAACATCAATTCTGGACCGATTCCAGTCGGTTTTAGTAGTTAAATTTCGATTATAAAAAGGGTCTTTTTTCGGCGAAAATCGCCGTTTTCGTTGCCATGGAGACGCCGACCGTAGGTGCCTCGATAGTAGCTCTTGCGTGGGTAGATTTTTAGCGATTTTTCGTGCTTTGAAAAAAATTACTTTTAGGGTACTTGTAAATATAGCGAATAAACGAAATTTTAGTATGTTAAAGTAAAATGAATGGCGCATCTGCTCGATTGGTTTTGGTTCTTCTATCTCATACCCAGTGTGCACAATTAATTTCCAAAGTCAAAAAATGTTAAAAAATTCATAACTCAAAAACGGTTTTACTTAGAAGTACGGTTGAAATTTCAAAACATTCTGCTTTTTACACGCTACAAACCGCCTATAAGTCATTTGGCTCTAGGGGGCGCCACTAAAAAGTTATTAACGCTGGAAAAAAAAAAGTGTGAAAAAGGGTATTTTTGATTGAGCACAGCTCACCCTGTATAAATGATAGCGTTAAACTTAATACTTTGTTTTATTTGAAAAGAGTCTAGGTTTAATTAATCCAAATGAAATTTTTTTAAATTTTGCACCATAAAAATTTTATCCCGAAAAAACTAAAAAAAATCAACTTTTTGAGGCTTAAAAATTTTTCTCCCAAAAGAAACTATTTTTTGAAAAAAATTTCTTAATAAAATTTGTAGCCCCCAATAAGGCGAACATATCCTCTATGAGTCATTATTTCCAGAAAAACACCGTTAAACCTTCAGAGGCGCTAGAATATCACACATGTCTAAAACTTTGGACGTTAAAAAAAAATACTCCCCGCATGCTGAGAATACCAAAAAACTATATCGCACTGTCTCACGTAAACTCTAATCGATCCGTGAAGTTTCATAACATTCAAAGAAGTTTTGCGACCTGTAGCGAATTCCCATTTTGAATTCATATTTTTGATTTTGAAGGCTCCCTAGTCCTGAACAAAAAAACCAATGAAAATCTGTAAACAATCAACTTGTAGCCTGATATTTCTAGATTATAAAAAGGTAAAAATCACTTCTCTATCCTAATTAGAAAAAAAGTTATAGGCACTTTTATCCGACGAGTCCCGAGGTCGTGCGAAAACTCCCAAAAAGAAGCAGCCCTCTATAAGAGCTAGGCTCTTTAAGCATTAAGTGGGTTAACTGAGGTAATTCTAATAATTCGTCAAAGTGTACGGTTTAATTAGGTTTGCAATTTGAAAACCGCACCGAACTTTCTTTGTTAATAGATTATATAACTGCCTCAAGTGTTTCCTACGGCAATTACATGGTCCTTAGAGCCGGATTCGTTTTTGTTTTTTCTCTTAAACCCTAGCATATGTTTTTCCACCATTTTATATGGATAATTAAGACTTGAAAAAAGAAATCCTGGTTCATCGGTACAACCACAACAACAACAACAACAAAAAAGGTGCTAAAGAAAGTTCCCTCGACTTGTGGTGGTACCGTGAAGAACGAGCGCGACAAAATCGCGTACCGATCAACCATAAAACTTCCTTTACCGCAACCATTGTGGGGAAAGTTTCTATTTCACTTATTATGGGGGGGCCCTACTTTAAAGATCAACCTTATCGGTGGCCTTTCGGCAGTTTCTTCTTGTGTCTCTTAGTCAGTCGGTTATAGTGCGGTTGTTATCAGTTGTTTTTTTCGAGTATGGATTTTACTTGAGACACAGGTCAGTTCGGAAGAGATCAATAGTTAAAAAATCCGGCTCGGAGGACCATCAGTGAATCGGTTTATTGTTTGTTTTTGGGTATATGGTCCTTCAAGTCATGCATTACATTTTTTTTTATTGGAAACCAGGTGGTAAATCGAAAAATTTATAAGAGCGTAGCTTTTATAGAGGGCCGCTTGTTTTTGGGAGTTTTCGCACGACCTCGGGACTCGTCGGATAAAAGTGCCTATAACTTTTTTTCTAATTAGAGTAGAGAAGTGATTTTTACCTTTTCATAATCTAAATATATGAGGCTACAACTCTATTAGCTTTAATTTTTCATTTGTTTTTTTATTTAAGAGGGGGAAGCCTTAGAACTCAAAATTTTTTTTTGCTTGATTTTTTCCGCGTGCTTCGATACAGGTCGCAACGGTTCTTTATGAAATTTAACGGGTCGATTAGACCTCGTCTCTGGATGGACTGTATACTTTTTGGTTATTCTCAGCATAGGGGAAGTATTTTTTTTTAACGCTCAAAGTTTTGGATATGTGTGATATTCTGGCCTTTCTGACGGTTTAACGGTATATTTCCGGAAATAGTGACGCACAGAAGATATGTGCGCCTCATCGAGAGCTATAATTTTTATTAAGGACTTTTTTTGAAAAAATGTTTTTTTTTAGGAGATAAATTAAAAAAACCTTAAAAAATTGACTTTTTTGAGTTTTTTCTCTGTAAAATTTTTATGGTGCAAAATGAAAAAAAAAATCATTGGGATTAATTAAATCTGCATTCTTTCCGAATAAAACGTCGTATAAAGTTTAACGCTATCATTTATACAGGGTGAGCAGTGCTCAGTTGAAAATACCCTTTTTCACACTTTTTTTTTTGCAGCCTTAATAACTTTTTAGTGGCGCCCCCTAGAGCCAAATGGCTTATGGGCGGTTTGTAGCGCGTGATAAGCAGAATGTTTTGCAATTTCAACCGTACTGCTAAGTAAAACCGTTTTTGATTTATGAATTTATTAAAATTTTTTGACTTTGGAAATTAATTGTGCGCACCCGGTATGTGATAGAAAAATCAAAACCAAACGAGCAGATGCGCCATTCATTTTACTATAACATACTGAAATTTCATTTTTTCGCTATTTTTACAAGTACCCTAAAAGTAATTTTTTTTCAAAAAAGTCCAAGCACGAAAAATTACCTTGCACAATGATGAATTCCCAAAGCCACCCCATGGCCGCGTCTCCATGGCAACGAAAACGCCGAAAAAAGACCCTTTTTATAATCGAAATTTAACTACTAAAATCGATTGGAATCTGTCCAGAATTAGCGTTAATCTGTTCCTAAGGCTTTATACTATTTTTCCATATACAAATCATAAGGCAACAACCTTTTTTATACCCTAAAACATCGTCTGAAAATGGTCGATTTTGACGTCTATGTTCAATTTTAATGGCGGCCGTTTTGACAACATCACTTTGCGCACCGGCTATTCTCAAAGCCAGCCATGGCCGCGTGTCCATGGCAACGAAAACGGCCGAAAAAAGACCCTTTTTATAATCGAATTTTAACTACTAAAACCGATTGGAATCGGTCCAGAATTGGCGTTAATCTGTTCCTAAGGCTTTATACTATTTGTTCATGTACAAATCATAAGGCAAAAACCTTTTTTTATACCCTAAAACATCGTCTGAAAATGGTCGATTTTGACGTCTATGCCCAATTTTAATGGCGGCCGTTTTGACAACATCACCTTGCGCACCGGCTATTCTCAAAGCCAGCCATGGCCGTGTGTCCATGGCAACGAAAACGGCCGAAAAAAGACCCTTTTTATAATCGAAATTTAACCACTAAAACCGATTGGAATCGGTCCAGAATTGGTGTTAATCTATTCCTAAGGCTTTATACTATTTTTCCATATACAAATCATAAGGCAAAAACCTTTTTTTATACCCGAAATCATCGTCTGAAAATGGTCGATTTTGACGTCTACGCGCGATTTTAATGGCGTCAACGTGGATGAATCGGCTCGGACTTGCTTCCTAATTTCATTGATAAAATGCTTAAAATAGCTCAGAATTTCCTGAAATTGGTCTTAAATTATTCAAGAGACTCTGGAGAATCCGAATATGTGCAGATCTTTTACCAGATCGGGCTCTTTTAGCCGTGATAATTCGGCAACGTTTGACGTTTAAGCATTTTCCGTGTATTATTATAATATTCATGCGACACAGTGGTCGATACAAGGCATTTTGCTAGACAAAAATTACAACACAGTGGGTCCTAATGATAAAAAAAATCGGGATTTAATGGGTATTATTAATTTATGTGGGATTTTTTTAAAACTTTTTTGTTATTTGCCCGATTTGGATGAAATTTGGTATTTGGGTTCGGTTTAGGGTATAATTATTAATTTTTTGAAAATTTTTGAAATATTGAGTTTTAGGGTTACGTGACTATCAAAACTTTATTCCTATGTATTGATCAAAATTAAGGAAAATTTCTACTGGTCCCAACTGACCAAAGTACTTGTTTATTGTGATACTAATAAATTAATTATATTTTTTGTTCATATTAGCATCGCTATTAGTATAGCAGAGCTTTACTTCAATTGGCTCTCTTGAATAATATTTACTGTTGTGTCAAATTTCAATTATTTAGTTATCGTTCCCTCTCGGACTTTCTAATACCCTAATTCGAAGCATCATTTCTTTATCATTGTGGCTAAAAAGTGAACTAAAAAATTGCTTCTTTTCTCTCTCACTCCTGAACGTCCTCGTCTGTAGTGGGCTTAACTACGTCAAAAAAGTGTGACGTTTCAATGCAATTCAGGGCGTGGCCGCACGGTGAAATTCATCTGACCGACCGTATAATTGATTTTCTTAACCGCGAACGATAAGACGGATCTCTTCTCGAGTGAAAGTGAAAACACGCCGATAATAATATTTACTTTCGATTTAACCTTTTTCGTTTCCTATTTACTCTCGCCTTAATAACATTAAACTCTCACCGGACTTTCTAAAACTTTTCTTCAATCTATCTATTATGTAGCATGCATTTTTTATAGTACAGTCAATCTAATTTAATCTATCGATTTCAGCAAATACAGTATTGCCAGTCATATAAAACAGTCACACAAACATCAGAGTGAAGGCACTTTACAATTGTACGGCCCCGTAATCCTCAAAATCAGTGGGATAGAGAGAGATACCCAATCACTTGCACATAAAAACGACATAGACGCATGGACTATTTAATGCGACACATCAAAGATTCTAATAGATCTCTGAACTGGACTTTGTTTTTGAGCCACCCGAGTTGATCTTGAAATGTGTGGAAAATACGGCATTTTTCGAAGACGTCTCTCGTCACTTTGCCGAATTTTCCTGGCCGCAATATACAATTTCCCCAACCGATATGCACATATTCGGAAAGCTCAGAGTTTTCCTTATTAGACGGTACCTTTAATCGACGGGTTCCGGGTGCTTTTCGCTGAAAATTTAACGAAACTGTGACACCCTTCCGAAAAATGACATGCTGTTGGCGGCCATATTGGATCCGAAAAAAATTGACTTGTTTGAAAAAAATAATTTTTTTCGGTACTTCTAATGTACCTGGGGTGCTGAAATTTTAGTATGTGTTGTAAAACAGAATTTGGGATCTTATTGATGAGGTTTCATTTTCTAATAATGTACAGGGACGCCGCAAATGAATAAAACGCAAAAATGCAAATATCTCAAAAACTATTAATGCTAGAAAAATTCTAATTACATGTAAATACTCGGCTTATTATATTGTTTAATGCCTGAAAATATGAATGGTCCAGGAGGCGCCACTAGAAAGTTATTAAAGAAAATATGATTTTTGAGTCGGACCTTTATGGGAAAAATTAATTATTGCTCGCCCTGTATAGTTCAAAAAAATTTCGTTTGTATGGCATTTGAAGGAGAAATAATAAGAGTCTTTTTTCGTGGAAACTATTTTTTTAAAATAAGTACTGTTTAGCGAGAAATTCCAAATAACCAAAAATGCCAGAACTCGTTAAAAAAATTTTTTTCAAAAAAATCCTCCAAATATATCATTTCTTATATAAAACCAAGCATCTTTGCTTAAACACTTTTTGTATTTAAATTATAGTTTAACTTCTGAACCAGTTTGAATATTTTTTTTACTCACTTTTACTCGCTTATATTTACTCACCCTGTATACGGATCTTGCCCAAAAAGTACGCAGTCCTTAAGCCCTCAATAACCCTTATGTTCTAAAAATTTCAAGTCGTTTAAAGGCTTTAACTTTGAGTTCTCGCCGGAGAAAGGAATTTCACACGTTTTTTTACCAATTTTTGACTTTAACTCGGTACCGCTCCCTTTGTGGATACCGAAAAAAAAAATTGTTTACGGATCCGTCATTCCTAATGTATTGAGAGGTGCCATGCCACATTTCATAGTTTCGCTACCCATACAGCCAAAGATATGAATTTTTATTTGCCAAAAAACACGATTTTTTAGTCGGAGAGCATGCGTGCATAATATACTCGTTGACGCTCCTATATAATAACAATTTTACATTAAATAAATCAATACGATCCACTGTGTATAAACCCGATTATTTTTAAATAAATAAATAGTGCCGATTTGTTTTTGAGCCACCCGAGTCGGTCTTGAAATATGTGGAAAATGCGGAATTTTTCGAAGACGTCTTTCGTCACTTTGCCGAATTTTCCTGGCCGCAATATACAATTTCCCCAAACGATATGCACATATTCGGAAAGCTCAGAGTTTTCCTTATTAGACGGTACCTTTAATCGACGGGTTCCGGGTGCTTTTCGTTGAAAATTTAACGAAACTGTGACACTTTTCCGAAAAATGACATGCTGTTGGCGGCCATATTGGATCCGAAAAAAATTGACTTGTTTGAAAAAAATAATTTTTTTCGGTACTTCTAATGTACCTGGGGTGCTGAAATTTTAGTATGTGTTGTAAAACAGAATTTGCGATCTTATTGATGAGGTTTTATTTTTTAATAATGTACAGGGACGCCGCAAATGAATAAAACGCAAAAATGCAAATATCTCAAAAACTATTTATGCTAGAAAAATTCTAATTTCACGTAAATACTCGGCTTATTATATTGTTTAATGCCTGAAAATATGAATGGTCCAGGTGGCGCCACTAGAAAGTTATTAAAGAAAATATGATTTTTGGGTCGGACCTTTATGGGAAAAATTAATTATTGCTCGCCCTGTCTAGTTCACAAAAATTTCGTTTGTATGGCATTTGAAGGAGAAATAATAAGAGTCTTTTTTCGTGGAAACTATTTTTTCAAAATAAGTACCGTTTAGCGAGAAATTCCAAAAAACCAAAAATGCCAGAACTCGTTAAAAAAATTTTTTTCAAAAAAATGCTCCAAATAAATCATTTTTTATATAAGACCAAGCATTTTTGCCTAAACACTTTTTTTATTTAAAACATAGTTTAGCTTCTGAACCAGTTTGAATTTTTTTTTTACTCACTTTTACTCGCTTATATTTACTCACCCTGTATACGGATCTTGCCCAAAAAGTATGCAGTCCTTAAGCCCGCAATAACCCTTATGTCCTAAAAATTTCAAGTCGTTTCAAGGCTTTAACTTTGAGTTCTCGCCGGAGAAAGGAATTTCACACGTTTTTTTACCAATTTTTGACTTTACCTCGGTACCGCTCCCTTTGTGGGTGCCGAAAAAAAAAATTGTTTACGGATCCGTCATTCCTAATGTATTGAGAGGTGCCATGCCACATTTCATAGTTTCGCTACCCATACAGCCAAAGATATGAATTTTTATTTGCCAAAAAACACGATTTTTTAGTCGGAGAGCATGCGTGCATAATATACTCGTTGACGCTCCTATATAATAACAATACTGAAGGAATGAGTTGGGTGTTATATGCACAGAACACAAATATAGAGAAATGCGTGTTGCCTAATGAACAGACAGAAATTCCGTTGACAGCTACAAAGACGGCGGCAACCATCTTGGGTGTCGTGTGTGGCGGGAAATTTAAACTTGATCTAGTGCGCGACATTTAAATTTGAAGTAATTTGCAGAATTACAGAAGTCGATGCGTTTTCAAAATTGAAAAGAAATGCCTGGCATTTGGTGCCACATTTCACATTTAAGCGTCTTTTATCACACCTGATCGACAATTAAATTACGAATGTTGATACTATTTATGCCGCGACAGTAACACGATTCTTTTTCCGGCTATAGTTTCTTTAAAGATGCTCCGAGGGCCTCCCTCTCCGGCCTCCAGTCCAGAGCATCCCTGGACGGCGAGTGTCCGTTCCAGGGCAAACCCAAGTGTCCAGCCGCCTCCCGGCGGTTCAGGACCTCGGACGGCACCTGCAACAACTTAAAAAATCCCTGGAGGGGAGCGGCGCTGTTGCCGATGCAACGTTTCTTACCGCCGGTGTACGAGGACGGTAAGTAAGCATACTGCCAACATCAAAAACTATTCGTTACACCTTCGGTGAAACACCAGGCGTCCAGAGCATCAGACTTTCGGTGCAAGGCACCCCTTTACCGTCCCCGCGAGCAATCAGCACCACAATCCACCGGGATCAGGACCACGAACTGCTCTCAGTCACCTCGATGTTCATGCAATGGGGCCAGTTCCTCGACCACGACCTCACTTCCACCGTGAAATCGCGCAGTTTCAACGGATCGATCCCCAGGTGCTGTGAGGAGGACGGCAGTGGGGTCTTACCGGAGCAGTTTCTCGTAAGTAACGACCCCAATGAACCCAAGAAACCTCTTCGATGGATGATTGTTTCAGCACCCTCTATGTTTACCCATCACGGTACCACCGTCAGACCCGTTTCTGAGTCAATTCGGCGTCGGCTGCATGGAGTTCACCAGGAGCGCCCCATCCACCCGGTTTGACTGCGAGTTGGGGTGGCGGGAGCAAATGAACCAGGCGACGTCCTACATCGACGCCTCCATGATATACGGGAGCAATCGGGACACGTTGGAGTCCCTCAGGACGTTCAGTGGCGGAGGGATTTTTTATGGCATCGACCCCCCGGATCCTCCCGAGGGTGAGGTTTGCACAAGCGGGGCCGTCTCTGAGGAGTGTTTACAGCCCGGGGATGGACGAGTGAGCGAGAACCCGGGGCTGATAGCCCTCCACACCGTGTTCGTGCGGTACCACAATAAAATCGCGGGGGTTCTGAGCACGATTAACCCCCACTGGAGTGACGAGAGGGTGTTCCAGGAAACCAGGCGGATCGTCTATTCAGCTGTACAGCATATCACTTTTAAGTAATGCATAGTTTAGTGATTTTACAATTGTAAGAACATAGTTGAGGGATTTTCAGGACCCTGCGGCACATAAACGTAAATAACTTTGTTTCTATCGCGAATTTTTTTTTCGGGTTTTCACCTTTGTATGTGGAAAGGTTGAGGCTACGTGATGGTGCAGATTTTTTTTGTCCACACCTTTTTCATGAAAACAGGGTCTTTGATCGATGGGAGAAAATTGACTGAGCCGAATTTTCTGAAACTCAATGACGTCAATGGCCTCTATAGAAAGCTGCTCCTAAAGGGGGCGCTTTTTAAGATAAACCCTCTAGAAGTGGGATTTTTCGGTGAATGAAATTTGAACTTTTTGCGCGGTACCTCGCGGACTTAACCGGTCGCGGGGCCTAAACGAAAATGTTCCCGACAATTTGGACCAAACAGCCCTTTTCTACGTAAATGTAGCTTTCTTTTTTGTTATAACTATTTTTTTCAAACTGTGACTGCTTCCGAGATAAACGAGCTCAAACTTTCGAAAAAAAAAAAAGTGAATTTTTCGAGAAATGATTTTTTTTCTACTACAAAAAATTTTTTTTAATTTTTTTTGTTTACACTGTTTGAAAGCTTAATCCTTTAGGATTAAATAGAGGTATTACTCATGTCGCTAGGTAATATACAGGGTGAGCTGTATTAACAAATATGAACCCCTTTTTGAGCTTTTTTTTGACCGATTTATTCTATTTTTCTTAATAACTTTTTAATGGCAGCACCTAAAGACTTCAAACTCTCAGCGATTTAAGAACTTTTTAAAACCTATTTTTTGATATCATCTACAACCTTCTATGTAGAGCAGTTTTTGCTCTACACCTTTTTTTAACTTTGACGCTTAATACTGGCTTACCTATGACACCTGCGAAAACCATTTTTTCTCTGAAACAACCGGAAACTATCTGGCTATAATCCATTAAAAACCGTTTTTCTTTAAATGTTACCGTTTTTCGGCAACGCGCTGTTATTTAAGAAAAAGCCGTTCTAATCAACCAGTCATACCGTCAACACGGTCCAGTAAGTAAGTGGTCCAGCACCCAATGTAAAAGTATAGGGACAAGGTCTGTGTCGCGTCTCCATGGCAACGAAAACGCCGAAAAAAGACCCTTTTTAGAATCGAAATTTAACTACTAAAACCGATTTGAATCGGTCCAGAATTGGTGTTAATCTATTCCTAAGGCTTTATACTATTTTTCCATATACAAATCATAAGGCAAAAACCTTTTTTTATACCCTAAAACATCGTCTGAAAACGGTCGATTTTGACGTTTATGCCCAATTTTAATGGCGGCCATTTTGACAACATCACCTTGCGCACCGGCTATTCTCAAAGCCAGCCATGGCCGCGTCTCCATGGCAACGAAAACGGCCGAAAAAAGACCCTTTTTATAATTAAAATTTAACTACTAAAACCAATTAGAATCGGTCCAGTATTGATGCTAATCTGTTCCTAAGGCTTTATACTATTTTTCCATGTACAAATTATAAGGTAAAAACCGTTTTTTATACCCTAAAACATCGTCTGAAAATGGTCGATTTTGACGTTTATGCCCAATTTTAATGGCGGTTAAGACAACATGGCGTCAACGTAGATGAATCGGCGGCTCGGACTTGCTTCCTAATTTCATTGATAAAATGCTTAAAATAGCTCAGAACTTCCTGAAATTGGTATGGAATTATTCAAGAGACTCTGGAGAATCTGAATATAGGCATATCTTTTACCAAATCGGGTTCTTTTAGCCGTGATAATTCGGCAACGTTTGACGTTTAAGCATTTTCCGTGTAATACTATAATATTCATGCGACACAGTGGTCTATACAAGGCATTTTGCCAGACAAAAATTACAACACAGTGGGTCCTAATGATAAAAAAAAATCAAATCGAGATTTATTATGTATTATTATTTTATGTGGAATTTTTTTTTTACTTTTTTGTTACTTGCCCGATTTGAATGAAATTTGGTATTTGGGGTTAATTTAGGAAATAATTATT
The DNA here is from genome assembly GCF_022605725.1 of Anthonomus grandis grandis. Classification (NCBI taxonomy): domain Eukaryota; kingdom Metazoa; phylum Arthropoda; class Insecta; order Coleoptera; family Curculionidae; genus Anthonomus; species Anthonomus grandis. The sequence continues at coordinate 12,832,572 of NC_065563.1, read as the reverse complement.
GATTTTTAACAATCTTTGGAAATACTGAGTTGTAAGGTCACGTGACTATTAAAACTTTTTTCCTATTGGTCCGATTTGATTGACATTAGGTATTTAAGGTTTATTTAGGAAATAATTATTGATTTTTAACAATCTTTGGAAATATTAGATATATATAGCTGTTTCTTAGGGAATACTTGCCCTTGGTGCTGGGGCCGGAAGTGATGGACTCGTTCGAGCTCAGGCTGCTCAAGAGGGGCTATTACGGCAATTATAACGACAAAGTGAATCCGACTGTGGCGAACTCTTTTAGCACTGCCGCCTTCCGGTTCGGTCACAGTATGGTCCAGAACTCTTTTATAAGAACTGACAGCCATCACAGGCCATTGGTTAACAGTAAGTCTCAACACAGTTCCTCGCTGTTCTTCCCTAATGGCTCCTCCTGCTTCAGATGTCTCCCTGCACGACGAAATCCTAAACGTCGAGAATATCTGGAGCGCGGGTTCCCTGGACCGGTTGCTGCTGGGACTCTCGAACCAACCGTCCCAAAGAAGGGACGAATTCATCGCGGACGAACTGACCAATCACTTGTTTCAGTTTGGCAGAAACGTCCCCTTCGGGATGGATCTGGCCGCCATCAATATCCAACGTGGGAGGGACCACGGGATTCCTCCCTACACTTTTTGGAGGAAACCGTGCGGGTTGAGTGAGGTGAACAGTTGGAGGGACTTGGAGGGAGTGACGGGGATCAGCGCCGCCCTGAGGATGAGGAGTTTGTACGCGCACGTCGACGATATCGACTTGTTTACAGGTTCGACCAGCTTTTCTTCTCCTTCTTTCACCCGATACTGAGGTCTGTTTATTTCCCAGGTGGCCTGGCCGAAAAACCCTTGAAGGGCGCAGTCTCCGGGCCCACGTTCGCCTGCATCATCGCCCAACAGTTCGCCAACCTGCGTGCCGGAGACCGTTTCTGGTACGAGAACGACGGGTTCGAATCCTCCTTCTCACCCGCGCAGCTCCAACAGATTCGCAAGGTCACCTTGGCGCAGATCCTTTGCCAAACCCTCAACGAAATCGAGACCGTGCAGCCGTTCGTGCTGTTGACCGCAGATCGTGTTAAGAACGTGCGAGTAACGTGCGAGACCTTAAGGAACTTTGACTTAGGGCCATGGGTGGAAACTGTAGATGATGATTTTATCGAGACTAATGAACTTAGAGTTAAGAGGGGGGTGAAGACTAGACTTGACGTGACTAAACGGGTTAAGCCCAATAACGTGACTGAGCAACGTTACAACAGGCCAACCAAATACTCCACTGCAAAGCCCATTAAAGCTACCTCCACGTACTACCACATAAAAGATTCCACGAAACCTGAAGACGTGACGTACTTACTGGGGATCGTACCACCTCAACCTTTACAAGTAAACATTAACATACATTACTCGACGCCAGCCCCTGTGTGGAGCCCCGCACCAATCAGAAGAAAACAGACCACCGCATCACCTAACTTAGCAAATGACGTAGTGGTGATTACTAGTAGACCCTCGACCTACAGCCCATTTGACTCTATGGAGTACAGCTACGCCTCCCAAAACGGCTACAAGAGACCCAACACACAGTACAGACCGACCAAACAGCCCCAATACGCTCCCACCTCCTCCTACAGCCCCCCACTGTTCGAGGAGGCACCCTTTGCTTCCTCCAACGTGCCTTCTAGGCCAGACTTTTTGCACTACTACAACAGACCCACGACAAACTCACAACGGCCTCTTGCCTCACATACAATTTACAGACAGGACGAGTTGACTGACGACATACTGGACAGTTTTTTCACTAACCGGAAGTCCGGCGGCGGTGGTGGAGTGGGGGCGCCGGGGGGGATCAGTGACAAATTGGACTTTAAGACAAGGGTTCTAGAGGGGGAGTTTGTTAAGGTGGCCTCGGTAAGGAAACAGGAGGTTTTCGCCAGGGAAGGGGATGACGTCATAGAAGCGGGAAAGACGAAGAAAATTAGGGTGATGGACGTGGATGTGATGCCTAGTGAGCCGAGGTGAGTGACAGACATTTGACACATGATTGATGCTAATAGAAGTTTTTTTTAGTGGCCAGTGGAGAACTGTCCATGCGAAAGAAGAAGAAGAAGAACGTGAAATGGAAGTTCCAGCGTTGCCGATGAGTATTCCTTGCTCCCACGAGGTGCCGAGGCCGTTAATCCGTTACTACTCGCCCCCTATAGGCGATAACTTGTAACAAGACTATTTGACTAACTCATTTATTTATTTGACGTACTTCTTAGGACTGTGATAGTAATATAGACTGTTTCGGACAAACTTTTACGTAGCCTGGACTTTGACTTCAACTTTACCCTTTCAGCTACATGACTCAAAAAGACGTTGAATGACATAAAAGTGACACGTAAATACTTCTGTGACAACTTAAATAAACTCAGTAACTTACTGACTTACAATATACTGACTCATTTTTTCTTGTTCTTTTTTTTCCTCTTCTCTTGCTCTTTGACAGTTTAACGTACACGCACAAACTGACATTTAAGAAACAAACGATATGCAACGCCATCTCTTTAGAACTGAACACGTGAAACTAACCTCACAAACTCGACTGTGATGTACGAACAGGAATAATGACATTTACATTGACAAGAACTGTCATTCTGACGTCAAGAGATTTACGTCAGAAGCTACACCGTTTAGAGGTAAGAAAGTATGAAAATTACGACTTACTGTAGAATTGACGTACTTATATTATACTTTTGACAGACATACAGACCATAAAAGTACAATTACACACTAGTACTATTGGTAGTATTTATAGTTATTTTTATATTACATAGTTTAACCGGCTACAGGGCTGCCAATTGTAAATAAATTATTTTTAAAAGATTCCGTTTTTATTTTTCAAAAACCGTTCTTCCTCTTCTTTGAGAACATCAAATTCTTGGAAGAAATTATTGATTTCTAACAAGCAGTCGAGTCAAAGATTTTTTTTCTTTTTCTTCTTCTTCTTCTTCTTCTTCTTCTTCTGCTGCTTCTTCAATGACGTCACAAGCGAGCTATCAAACTTTTTCAATATGGCTGACAATTGGCACACAAAAGTTTAACTACCTAAGATTGTTATTCGTTCTGGAGTGTTATCTAATTAATTTTACTTTTTAGGGTAATAATAAGCTTTAGCTGTAACAACAAGCGATATCTTGAGGTTTAATTTAGCATTCTGTGGTGCTGCAAACTTAAAAAAAAAATTAACGCCATTATTCGTTCAGTCAGTACACGACACAAAAAAACGTTGAATGACAGACAAGTGACAGCTTAAATACTCTTTAACTGAACTCAGTAACTCATTGTTCTTCATTTTCTTTCTCTTATTCTCTTAAGACAGTTTGACACACACACACACACACTGACAATTAAGAAGCAAATGGCATGCAACGCCATCTTTACAAAACTGCAATAAATACACGTGAAACTAACCTCACAAACTCGACTATGACGTACGAACAAGAATGTGACAATTAATGTACTTTTGACGTATAAATCAAACGTTTTTTCTATTTTTCTGCTTCTTCTTCTTTTTTAAGAACGTCAAATTCCTGTAAGAAATTGTTGATTTCGTACAGGCAGTTGATCTCAAAAGTTTCTTCTCTTCTTCTTCTTCTTCTTCACAAACTCGATTGTGACAAGTGAAATTTGACACATGACATTTACATTGACACTTTCCTCAATTCGAGCGTGGCTTCTAAGATGGCGTCCAGATTAAAATGTTTATCTGTCAAAAGACTTACGTCAGAAGTCACGCCCTTTAGAGATAAAAAAGTACAAAAATTACGACTGTACTGTACAAATAACGTACTATTATATTTTTGACACACACACACCAAAACAGTACAATTATGAATTAGTACATATTATAGTTTAACCAGCTACAGTGTTGCCAATTGTAAATAAATTATGTTCAAAAATCCCCACGGACTTCTCTTCTTTTTCTTCAAGTACCAGGAAGAAATTATTGATTTCTTACAGGCAGTTGAGGCCAAAGTTTCTTCTCTTCTTCTTCTTCTTCTTCTCTTTCTTTCTAAAGAAGTCAAATGCCTGGAAGAAATTATTGATTTCTTACAGGCAGTTGAGGCCAAAGCTTCTTCTCTTCTTCTTCTCCTCTCTCTTTCTAAGGAAGTCAAATACCTGGAAGAAATTATTGATTTCTTACAGGCAGTTGAGGCCAAAGTTTCTTCTCTTCTTCTTCTTCTTCTTCTCTTTCTTTCCAAGGAAGTCAAATGCCTGGAAGAAATTATTGATTTCTTACAGGCAGTTGAGGCCAAAGCTTCTTCTCTTCTTCTTCTCCTCTCTCTTTCTAAGGAAGTCAAATACCTGGAAGAAATTATTGATTTCTTACAGGCAGTTGAGGCCAAAGTTTCTTCTCTTCTTCTTCTCTTTCTTTCTAACGAAGTCAAATGCCTGGAAGAAATTATTGATTTCTTACAGGCAGTTGAGGCCAAAGCTTCTTCTCTTCTTCTTCTCCTCTCTCTTTCTAAGGAAGTCAAATACCTGGAAGAAATTATTGATTTCTTACAGGCAGTTGAGGCCAAAGTTTCTTCCCTTCTTCTTCTTCTTCTCTTTCTTTCTAAGGAAGTCAAATGCCTGGAAGAAATTATTGATTTCTTACAGGCAGTTGAGGCCAAAGCTTCTTCTCTTCTTCTTCTTCTTCTCTTTCTTTCCAAGGAAGTCAAATGCCTGGAAGAAATTATTGATTTCTTACAGGCAGTTGAGGCCAAAGTTACTTCTCTTCTTCTTCTTCTTCTTCTTCTCTTTCTTTCTAACGAAGTCAAATGCCTGGAAGAAATTATTGATTTCTTACAGGCAGTTGAGGCCAAAGTTTCTTCTCTTCTTCTTCTCTTTCTTTCTAACGAAGTCAAATGCCTGGAAGAAATTATTGATTTCTTACAGGCAGTTGAGGCCAAAGTTTCTTCTCTTCTTCTTCTTCTTCTTCTCTTTCTTTCTAAAGAAGTCAAATGCCTGGAAGAAATTATTGATTTCTTACAGGCAGTTGAGGCCAAAGTTTCTTCTCTTCTTCTTCTTCTTCTTCTCTTTCTTTCTAAAGAAGTCAAATGCCTGGAAGAAATTATTGATTTCTTACAGGCAGTTGAGGCCAAAGTTTCTTCTCTTCTTCTTCTTCTTCTTCTCTTTCTTTCTAAAGAAGTCAAATGCCTGGAAGAAATTATTGATTTCTTACAGGCAGTTGAGGCCAAAGTTTCTTCTCTTCTTCTTCTTCTTCTTCTCTTTCTTTCTAAAGAAGTCAAATGCCTGGAAGAAATTATTCATTTCTTACAGGCAGTTGAGGCCAAAGTTTCTTCTCTTCTTCTTCTTCTTCTTCTCTTTCTTTCTAAGGAAGTCAAATGCCTGGAAGAAATTATTGATTTCTTACAGGCAGTTGATCCCAAAGTTTCTTCTCTTCTTCTTCTTCTTCTTCTCTTTCTTTCTAAAGAAGTCAAATGCCTGGAAGAAATTATTGATTTCTTACAGGCAGTTGAGGCCAAAGCTTCTTCTCTTCTTCTTCTCCTCTCTCTTTCTAAGGAAGTCAAATACCTGGAAGAAATTATTGATTTCTTACAGGCAGTTGAGGCCAAAGCTTCTTCTCTTCTTCTTCTCCTCTCTCTTTCTAAGGAAGTCAAATGCCTGGAAGAAATTATTGATTTCTTACAGGCAGTTGAGGCCAAAGCTTCTTCTCTTCTTCTTCTTCTTCTTCTCTTTCTTTCTAAGGAAGTCAAATGCCTGGAAGAAATTATTGATTTCTTACAGGCAGTTGATCCCAAAGTTTCTTCTCTTCTTCTTCTTCTTCTTCTCTTTCTTTCTAAAGAAGTCAAATGCCTGGAAGAAATTATTGATTTCTTACAGGCAGTTGAGGCCAAAGCTTCTTCTCTTCTTCTTCTCCTCTCTCTTTCTAAGGAAGTCAAATACCTGGAAGAAATTATTGATTTCTTACAGGCAGTTGAGGCCAAAGCTTCTTCTCTTCTTCTTCTCCTCTCTCTTTCTAAGGAAGTCAAATGCCTGGAAGAAATTATTGATTTCTTACAGGCAGTTGAGGCCAAAGCTTCTTCTCTTCTTCTTCTTCTTCTCTTTCTTTCCAAGGAAGTCAAATGCCTGGAAGAAATTATTGATTTCTTACAGGCAGTTGAGGCCAAAGTTACTTCTCTTCTTCTTCTTCTTCTTCTTCTCTTTCTTTCTAACGAAGTCAAATGCCTGGAAGAAATTATTGATTTCTTACAGGCAGTTGAGGCCAAAGTTTCTTCTCTTCTTCTTCTTCTTCTTCTCTTTCTTTCTAAAGAAGTCAAATGCCTGGAAGAAATTATTGATTTCTTACAGGCAGTTGAGGCCAAAGTTTCTTCTCTTCTTCTTCTTCTTCTTCTCTTTCTTTCTAAAGAAGTCAAATGCCTGGAAGAAATTATTCATTTCTTACAGGCAGTTGAGGCCAAAGTTTCTTCTCTTCTTCTTCTTCTTCTTCTCTTTCTTTCTAAGGAAGTCAAATGCCTGGAAGAAATTATTGATTTCTTACAGGCAGTTGATCCCAAAGTTTCTTCTCTTCTTCTTCTTCTTCTTCTCTTTCTTTCTAAAGAAGTCAAATGCCTGGAAGAAATTATTGATTTCTTACAGGCAGTTGAGGCCAAAGCTTCTTCTCTTCTTCTTCTCCTCTCTCTTTCTAAGGAAGTCAAATACCTGGAAGAAATTATTGATTTCTTACAGGCAGTTGAGGCCAAAGCTTCTTCTCTTCTTCTTCTCCTCTCTCTTTCTAAGGAAGTCAAATGCCTGGAAGAAATTATTGATTTCTTACAGGCAGTTGAGGCCAAAGCTTCTTCTCTTCTTCTTCTTCTTCTCTTTCTTTCCAAGGAAGTCAAATGCCTGGAAGAAATTATTGATTTCTTACAGGCAGTTGAGGCCAAAGTTACTTCTCTTCTTCTTCTTCTTCTTCTTCTCTTTCTTTCTAACGAAGTCAAATGCCTGGAAGAAATTATTGATTTCTTACAGGCAGTTGAGGCCAAAGTTTCTTCTCTTCTTCTTCTTCTTCTTCTCTTTCTTTCTAAAGAAGTCAAATGCCTGGAAGAAATTATTGATTTCTTACAGGCAGTTGAGGCCAAAGTTTCTTCTCTTCTTCTTCTTCTTCTTCTCTTTCTTTCTAAAGAAGTCAAATGCCTGGAAGAAATTATTCATTTCTTACAGGCAGTTGAGGCCAAAGTTTCTTCTCTTCTTCTTCTTCTTCTTCTCTTTCTTTCTAAGGAAGTCAAATGCCTGGAAGAAATTATTGATTTCTTACAGGCAGTTGATCCCAAAGTTTCTTCTCTTCTTCTTCTTCTTCTTCTCTTTCTTTCTAAAGAAGTCAAATGCCTGGAAGAAATTATTGATTTCTTACAGGCAGTTGAGGCCAAAGCTTCTTCTCTTCTTCTTCTCCTCTCTCTTTCTAAGGAAGTCAAATACCTGGAAGAAATTATTGATTTCTTACAGGCAGTTGAGGCCAAAGCTTCTTCTCTTCTTCTTCTCCTCTCTCTTTCTAAGGAAGTCAAATGCCTGGAAGAAATTATTGATTTCTTACAGGCAGTTGAGGCCAAAGCTTCTTCTCTTCTTCTTCTTCTTCTCTTTCTTTCCAAGGAAGTCAAATGCCTGGAAGAAATTATTGATTTCTTACAGGCAGTTGAGGCCAAAGTTACTTCTCTTCTTCTTCTTCTTCTTCTTCTCTTTCTTTCTAACGAAGTCAAATGCCTGGAAGAAATTGCTGATTTCTTACAGGCAGTTGAGGCCAAAGTTTCTTCTCTTCTTCTTCTCTTTCTTTCTAACGAAGTCAAATGCCTGGAAGAAATTATTGATTTCTTACAGGCAGTTGAGGCCAAAGTTTCTTCTCTTCTTCTTCTTCTTCTTCTCTTTCTTTCTAAAGAAGTCAAATGCCTGGAAGAAATTATTGATTTCTTACAGGCAGTTGAGGCCAAAGTTTCTTCTCTTCTTCTTCTTCTTCTTCTCTTTCTTTCTAAGGAAGTCAAATGCCTGGAAGAAATTATTGATTTCTTACAGGCAGTTGAGGCCAAAGTTTCTTCTTCTTCTTCTTCTTCTCTTTCTTTCTAACGAAGTCAAATGCCTGGAAGAAATTATTGATTTCTTACAGGCAGTTGAGGCCAAAGTTTCTTCTCTTCTTCTTCTTCTCTTTCTTTCTAAGGAAGTCAAATGCCTGGAAGAAATTATTGATTTCTTACAGGCAGTTGATCCCAAAGTTTCTTCTCTTCTTCTTCTTCTTCTTCTCTTTCTTTCTAAAGAAGTCAAATGCCTGGAAGAAATTATTGATTTCTTACAGGCAGTTGAGGCCAAAGTTTCTTCTCTTCTTCTTCTTCTTCTTCTCTTTCTTTCTAAAGAAGTCAAATGCCTGGAAGAAATTATTGATTTCTTACAGGCAGTTGAGGCCAAAGTTTCTTCTCTTCTTCTTCTTCTTCTTCTCTTTCTTTCTAAAGAAGTCAAATGCCTGGAAGAAATTATTGATTTCTTACAGGCAGTTGAGGCCAAAGTTTCTTCTCTTCTTCTTCTTCTTCTTCTCTTTCTTTCTAAAGAAGTCAAATGCCTGGAAGAAATTATTCATTTCTTACAGGCAGTTGAGGCCAAAGTTTCTTCTCTTCTTCTTCTTCTTCTTCTCTTTCTTTCTAAAGAAGTCAAATGCCTGGAAGAAATTATTGATTTCTTACAGGCAGTTGAGGCCAAAGTTTCTTCTCTTCTTCTTCTTCTTCTTCTCTTTCTTTCTAAAGAAGTCAAATGCCTGGAAGAAATTATTGATTTCTTACAGGCAGTTGAGGCCAAAGTTTCTTCTCTTCTTCTTCTTCTTCTTCTTATTTGTTTCTTACAGGCAGTTGAGGCCAAAGTTTCTCTTCTTCTTCTTCTTCTTCTTCTTCTTCTTCTTCTTCTTCTTCTTCTTCTTCTTCTTCTTCTTCTTCTTCTTCTTCTTCTTCTTCTTCTTTTTCTTCTCTTTCTTTCTAACGAAGTCAAATGCCTGGAAGAAATTATTGATTTCTTACAGGCAGTTGATCCCAAAGTTTCTTCTCTTCTTCCTCTTCTTCACATATTCGACTGTGACGTACAAACGAGACATTTGACACTGACTTCAAATATGGCGCCCAGTTGAACTGTCACTCTTACGTCAAAATGTACAGAGCATAAGGAGGTAAAAACGTACAAAAATAACGAAAATAGTACAATTTATTATTGTTTAGAGAGATAAATTGACATGACATACTACAGTGCTGCCAACTGTAAATAAATCGCGCTCAAAAATCGTCATCACTGTTTGGTTCAGGCGGCATCACCTTGCTAGTGCCAGTTTTCCTCCCAGATGGCGCCGCCCTATCGACATTAGACAGTTCCAGTGCCAACGATTCGTCATCCGAGTGCATCAGTTCCGGTTCCTCCTTGTCCAAGAACAAATCGTCCGTCTCCGACTCGCTGCTCAAGTCCAACGAGGACTGACTGCCGGACATGGGGGGCGGCTGCATCGAGCCGAAAGTCTTCTTGCGCCCTAAAAAGCCCCTTTTTAGCCCCCACATGATCGGGTTCCAGTGCGAATCTTACCGGCGGTGCTTGCCCTCGGACGCTCCTGTCTATGATCGCCCTGCCCTTGAAGAAGAAGGTCCGACTCGTCCAGAGGGATCGTGGGGACCCTCGGGGACGTCGCCGCCTGGAGCTGCTTCTCCAGCTGGATCCTCTCGCAGTCGGAGAACTGCTTCTCGAGCTGGTTCAGGCATCGCAGCCGGATCGAGTATTGGACGAACAGTTGCTCCAGTTCCTGTTCGAAGGCGGTGAACTCTTCCAGGAAGGCCGGTCTATGGAGGAACATGAGCATCCACACATAGGGAGGGGCATGCAAAACATGTAATATTTTACCTGACTTTCTTTAGGGTTTGAAGGCGTTTTTCGTAGCGGTCCAGCTCCAGTTTCCTGCGTTCGATTTTCGCGTCCAGACTGGACTCGGTGGCGGCCACGTTGCCGATGAGCTCGTTGACCTGCGCGGTCTCCTGGTTGATGGCCTCGATGGCCTTTTGGACTCCCGCCTCCACTTCTGACACCTCGAATTGACGGCCGATGCTCTTTTGTCGGGCGGCCTGAAGGCAAGAAGGGCGAAGAGGTAAAATGCAAGTAACTGTATGTTTTTAAAAAAAGTGGGTGCAGTCGGTAGGTCGGTCTTTAATAGACTTTTGGATCCATTTTTATTGGTTGAAGAGCGTTGCAATTGCTGGAGGCTTAAGAGATCCTGTCAAAACCTCTGAAGTACCTGCAACTGACCGAATTCTAACAACCACCGTGCAGTGAGAGGACTTTTGGACTATGAGGTCCGGAGAATACACAAGAATAACAAGGATAACGTTATGACATCCACAAACGATTGGAAGTTACTGTTTTTGTCGGAGACTCGTGTTATCGATGATATTTCTAGGACAGAAATGAATGAATAGATGGTTACCAAATGAAGAGTATTTACATCAAATAGAAAGAAATGGAGTAATGGCTCTAATGAAATAAAGCCTTTCTTATGAAAACCACAATTAAATATTTGCACAAGTATGAACTGTGCTTAACGGTTGCGTAAGCAGCTCCGAACGCGTCTTTAGTATAGTCGGCTCGTTTTATCTCAGGGTGTAAGTGGACCGGTTAAACAATGAATTCCTTATCGCCCGACTATTCACTATTTATATTGAGTACCGGTTTGGACGACTATAAATTCTGGGAAACGTACAAAACCCGTGCCGAAAAAATAGGTTAAGAGGATTATGTATACTTTGATGGTCTATACTGCTTCAAAAAGCGCAAAATCTATGAGAAATTTTGTAATTTTTATTTTTGTTATAGATACTCTATTTAAATACAAAACGAAAAGTGTTTTATAATTTTTTTCAAAAAACGAATATTAAAGAAGTTATTAGAGTTTTTTGATTTTTGGACCAAAACTGTGAAAAATTTGGAATTCTTAAAAATTGGCCAAATCAAAAAATTCTTTTTGCTATATATTAAGAGTGAAAAGGTAATAAAAAAAGTCTAATAAGAAAAGTCTCTATTTTCCATAGGAGAATCAGGAAAAATTAAAAAGTGCAATTTTGATAAGACCCTAAATATATTTTCAAAAATTCCTTTTTAATTTTTTTACAAAAAATCTATGGGTCCAATAAAAATATTGTTTAAATAAAAGTTGTTTGGAATAATGAGAGGTATCCTAAGAAGTAAAAATTTTGATTTTATTTTTCATACAGTGGGAGAAAATGCAAAAAACCTTCAAATAAAAAAAGTCAATTTTTTCAAAATCTATGAAAAATTTTGTAATTTTTATTTTTGCTATAGATACTCTATTTAAATACAAAACGAAAAGTATTCTATAATTTTTTTCAAAAAACGAATATTAAGGAAGTTATTAGCTTTTTTAAATTTTTTGACCAAAACATGGTAATAAATTTTGAAATTCTTAAAAATTGGCCAAATCAAAAAATTCTTTTTGCTATATATTAAGAGTAAAAATGCAATGAAAAAAGTCTAATAATAAAAGTCTCTATTTTCCATAGGAGAATCAGGAAAAATTAAAAAGTGCAATTTTGATAAGACCCTAAATATATTTTCAAAAATTCCTTTTTAATTTTTTTACAAAAAATCTATGGGTCCAATAAAAATATTGTTTAAATAAAAGTTGTTTGGAATAATGAGAGGTATCCTAAGAAGCAAAATTTTTGATTTTATTTTTCATACAGTGGGAGAAAATGCAAAAAAACTTCAAATCAAAAAAGTCAATTTTTTCAAAATCTATGAAAAATTTTGTAATTTTTATTTTTGCTATAGATACTCTATTTAAATACAAAACGAAAAGTATTCTATAATTTTTTTCAAAAAACGAATATTAAGGAAGTTATTAGCTTTTTTAAATTTTTTGACCAAAACATGGTAATAAATTTTGAAATTCTTAAAAATTGGCCAAATCAAAAAATTCTTTTTGCTATATATTAAGAGTAAAAAGGTAATAAAAAAAGTCTAATAAGAAAAGTCTCTATTTTCCATAGGAGAATCAGGAAAAATTAAAAAGTGCAATTTTGATAAGACCCTAAATATATTTTCAAAAATTCCTTTTTAATTTTTTTACAAAAAATCTATGGGTCCAATAAAAATATTGTTTAAATAAAAGTTGTTTGGAATAATGAGGAGTATACTTAGAAAAAGAAATTTTAATGTTATTTTTCATACAGTGGGAGAAAATGCAAAAAAACTTCAAATCAAAAAAGTCAATTTTTTCAAAATCTATGAAAAATTTTGTAATTTTTATTTTTGCCATAGATACTCTATTTAAATACAAAACGAAAAGTATTCTATAATTTTTTTCAAAAAACGAATATTAAGGAAGTTATTAGCTTTTTTAAATTTTTTTGACCAAAACATGGTAATAAATTTTGAAATTCTTAAAAATTGGCCAAATCAAAAAATTCTTTTTGCTATATATTAAGAGTAAAAAGGTAATAAAAAAAGTCTAATAAGAAAAGTCTCTATTTTCCATAGGAGAATCAGGAAAAATTAAAAAGTGCAATTTTGATAAGACCCTAAATATATTTTCAAAAATTCCTTTTTAATTTTTCTACAAAAAATCTATGGGGCCAATGAAAATATTGTTTAAATAAAAGTTGTTTGGAATAATGAGAGGTATCCTAAGAAGCAAAAGTTTTGATTTTAGTTTTCATACAGTGGGAGAAAATGCAAAAAAACTTCAAATCAAAAAAGTCAATTTTTTCAAAATCTATGAAAAATTTTGTAACTTTTATTTTTGCTATAGATACTCTATTTAAATACAAAACGAAAAGTGTTTTATAATTTTTTTTAAAAAACAAATATTAAGCAAGTTATTAGCTTTTTTAAATTTTTTGACCAAAACATGGTAATCAATTTTGAAATTCTTAAAAATTGGCCAAATCAAAAAATTCTTTTTGCTATATATTAAGAGTGAAAAGGTAATAAAAAAAGGCTAATAAGAAAAGTCTCTATTTTCCATAGGAGAATCAGAAAAAATTAAAAAGTGCAATTTTGATAAGACCCTAAATATATTTTCAAAAATTCCTTTTTAATTTTTTTACAAAAAATCTATGGGTCCAATAAAAATATTGTTTAAATAAAAGTTGTTTGGAATAATGAGGAGTATACTTAGAAAAAGAAATTTTAATGTTATTTTTCATACAGTGGGAGAAAATGCAAAAAACCTTCAAATAAAAAAAGTCAATTTTTTCAAAATCTATGAAAAATTTTGTAATTTTTATTTTTGCTATAGATACTCTATTTAAATACAAAACGAAAAGTATTCTATAATTTTTTTCAAAAAACGAATATTAAGGAAGTTATTAGCTTTTTTAAATTTTTTGACCAAAACATGGTAATAAATTTTGAAATTCTTAAAAATTGGCCAAATCAAAAAATTCTTTTTGCTATATATTAAGAGTAAAAATGCAATGAAAAAAGTCTAATAATAAAAGTCTCTATTTTCCATAGGAGAATCAGGAAAAATTAAAAAGTGCAATTTTGATAAGACCCTAAATATATTTTCAAAAATTCCCTTTTAATTTTTTTACAAAAAATCTATGGGTCCAATAAAAACATTGTTTAAATAAAAGTTGTTTGGAATAATGAGAGGTATCCTAAGAAGTAAAAATTTTGATTTTATTTTTCATACAGTGGGAGAAAATGCAAAAAAACTTCAAATCAAAAAAGTCAATTTTTTCAAAATCTATGAAAAATTTTGTAATTTTTATTTTTGCTATAGATACTCTATTTAAATACAAAACGAAAAGTATTCTATAATTTTTTTCAAAAAACGAATATTAAAGAAGTTATTAGAGTTTTTTGATTTTTGGACCAAAACTGTGAAAAATTTGGAATTCTTAAAAGTATGCCAAATTAAAAAATTCTTTTTGCTATATATTAAGAGTAAAAAGGTAATAAAAAAAGTCTAATAAGAAAAGTCTCTATTTTCCATAGGAGAATCAGGAAAAATTAAAAAGTGCAATTTTGATAAGACCCTAAATATATTTTACCCTCAGGTCCACTTCTTTGCCCAATAAGTCGAACAGGGTGGCCCCCGTGGTGGTGATTTCGCTGGCCAACTGTCTGGATAGCTTCAGGTCGGTTATCTGTTTTTTTAAAAATGTTTATTTATTTATTTTATTTTAATTTATTTTGTAGTACTTTATCAGAGATGTCGAAGTCGCTGAAGTTGACAACGTTATCCTCCTCAATGTCATTTTCGTCGTTTTCCTCCAAATTGACGCTCAATGCGTCATAGAGGAGGCCGGTGATCTTGAGCAGCTCCCTCACCGAGTAACCGTCTGCTTGGTACAACTTTTTAGTGTTGAGTTTTATGTTTGCCTTCAGGGCCTGGAACACTCAAAATTAGACGAAAAAAAAAAACGACTTTCAGAAGGACACTATACCATAAACTGTGCGACGTTTCGAATCAATTTCACCCGTTCGTCTTCAGTGTCTATCTCCAATGGGATGTCGACGTCCGGGTCGAACCGCTTGGCCAGCCAGACCAGCAGATCTGATATTAAAGGGAAATTGGGTTTTCTGAAGCTTTCCATGGAAATCTGATGGGGGTAGCCGAGGGCCCGTAGCATTTCCACCAAACCTAAATACATATTAATTATTTATATAATAAATTAATAAAATACTCACTCCGTACGTCCCTAAATGACATTTCCCTGAAGAAATGTAAATACTAAAGTGGTGTTTGTATGGCAGCTATACGAGGGGTTGCTATGGATATCAGGGTCGATGGTCCTTTGTTGTTCACCTGGTGACGCCGGAAAGTGAAAATTAATTTATGAATCGAACTAACTATACCAGCGTCTTCTTTGGACCACCTACATTACGAAAATACCGGGTTACAACGAGATTCGAGCAGAACTAACTGAATGACAGCACTTTGAAAATTCGGAAAAAGTCATTTTTCGACCTCGTTTTTGAGGCCAAAAATGGGCTCCAAAAATGCGATATCTCAGCTTCTATAAGAGCTACGACCTTGCGGAAGGTCTCGTTGGATTCAGAAAGACGAAACTAAGACAAAACCGTTGGAATATTCCAGATCGGACCCATAGAAGCCGAGATATCGACCTCCAAAGTTTGGGTTTTTTCGTTTTTCGGGTATACCCCCCCGTATCGATTTTTTCAGCGAAAATTGATTTTTTTCGAAATTGAACTAACTATACCAACGCCTTATTTAGATCACCTACATTACGAAAACACCGGGTTATAACGAGATTCGAGCAGAACTAACTGAATGACAGCACTTTGAAAATTCGGAAAACAGTTATTTTTCGACCTCGTTTTTGAGGCCAAAAATGGGCTCCAAAAATGCGATATCTCAGCTTCTATAAGAGCTACGACCTTGCGGAAGGTCTCGTTGGATTCAGAAAGACGAAACTAAGACAAAACCGTTGGAATTTTCCAGATCGGACCAGTAGAAGCCGAGATATCGACCTCCAAAGTTTGGGTTTTTTCGTTTTTCGGGTATACCCCCCCGTATCGATTTTTTCAGCGAAAATTGATTTTTTTCGAAATTGAACTAACTATACCAACGCCTTATTTAGATCACCTACATTACGAAAACACCGGGTTATAACGAGATTCGAGCAGAACTAACTGAATGACAGCACTTTGAAAATTCGGAAAACAGTTATTTTTCGACCTCGTTTTTGAGGCCAAAAATGGGCTCCAAAAATGCGATATCTCAGCTTCTATAAGAGCTACGACCTTGCGGAAGGTCTCGTTGGATTCAGAAAGACGAAACTAAGACAAAACCGTTGGAATATTCCAGATCGGACCCATAGAAGCCGAGATATCGACCTCCAAAGTTTGGGTTTTTTCGTTTTTCGGGTATACCCCCCCGTATCGATTTTTTCACCGAAAATTGATTTTTTTCGAAATTGAACTAACTATACCAACGCCTTCTTCAGATCACCTACATTACGAAAACACCGGGTTATAACGAGATTCGAGCAGAACTAACTGAATGACAGCACTTTGAAAATTCGGAAAACAGTCATTTTTCGACCTCGTTTTTGAGGCCAAAAATGGGCTCCAAAAATGCGATATCTCAGCTTCTATAAGAGCTACGACCTTGCGGAAGGTCTCGTTGGATTCAGAAAGACGAAACTAAGACAAAACCGTTGGAATTTTCCAGATCGGACCAGTAGAAGCCGAGATATCGACCTCCAAAGTTTGGGTTTTTTCGTTTTTCGGGTATACCCCCCCGTATCGATTTTTTCACCGAAAATTGATTTTTTTCGAAATTGAACTAACTATACCAACGCCTTATTTAGATCACCTACATTACGAAAACACCGGGTTATAACGAGATTCGAGCAGAACTAACTGAATGACAGCACTTTGAAAATTCGGAAAACAGTTATTTTTCGACCTCGTTTTTGAGGCCAAAAATGGGCTCCAAAAATGCGATATCTCAGCTTCTATTAGAGCTACAACCTTGCGGAAGGTCTCGTTGGATTCAGAAAGACGAAACTAAGACAAAACCGTTGGAATTTTCCAGATCGGACCAGTAGAAGCCGAGATATCGACCTCCAAAGTTTGGGTTTTTTCGTTTTTCGGGTATACCCCCCCGTATCGATTTTTTTCACCAAAATTTTTTTTTTTCGAAATCGAACTAACTATACCAACGCCTTCTTTGGACCACCTACATTACGAAAACACCGGGTTATAACGAGATTCGAGCAGAACTAACTGAATGACAGCACTTTGAAAATTCGGAAAAAGTCATTTTTCGACCTCGTTTTTGAGGCCAAAAATGGGCTCCAAAAATGCGATATCTCAGCTTCTATTAGAGCTACAACCTTGCGGAAGGTCTCGTTGGATTCAGAAAGACGAAACTAAGACAAAACCGTTGGAATTTTCCAGATCGGACCAGTAGAAGCCGAGATATCGACCTCCAAAGTTTGGGTTTTTTCATTTTTCGGGTATACCCCCCCGTATCGATTTTTTCACCGAAAATTGATTTTTTTCGAAATTGAACTAACTATACCAACGCCTTATTTAGATCACCTACATTACGAAAACACCGGGTTATAACGAGATTCGAGCAGAACTAACTGAATGACAGCACTTTGAAAATTCGGAAAAAGTCATTTTTCGACCTCGTTTTTGAGGCCAAAAATGGGCTCCAAAAATGCGATATCTCAGCTTCTATAAGAGCTACGACCTTGCGGAAGGTCTCGTTGGATTCAGAAAGACGAAACTAAGACAAAACCGTTGGAATTTTCCAGATCGGACCAGTAGAAGCCGAGATATCGACCTCCAAAGTTTGGGTTTTTTCGTTTTTCGTGTCGAATAAACAATTTCATTTGAACACCAATAAGCAATTTCTGCAAACCTAATGGCAAATTAGCAATTTTTTATGAAGGAAATCGATACTCCCCCTTAGGCCCGACAAAAAACGATTCTATAAATTCCCCCAAAACCCCTTTTTTAAATCCAATTTAAACTCGACTCCCCTAATACACACACACACACACACACACACAAATTGCCATCATAATTAAATTACAACTGATCCCATTACAAGCAATCTACGACCCAGTCTGGTTTTTGTCGTATCCGCTCGCCTTATTATTATTATCACTCGCTTATCACTGATACTTTCCACTTAACCGATAATAATAATAGTAATAATAATCCTACCTGCACTTACAACTAGGCTAAGTACCACCAGCGTTTTTTACTGTATACGGGCGTAGTACCTACCGGAGTACACGCACACCCAGACGCGTTTTAACCACCGCGAGTTTTTTTGTAGTTAAACCGGGTTTAACATTAACCGAGTGAGTCAAGTGAGGCGTACTGGTGAGTTTTATTGATTAATTGAAAGCAATTGCGTACTCTATTTGACCCTCTTAAATTTTTTTCAATTGGGCGTGGCTCTATTATTTGACATTCGAATGACAGTTTATATTACTGTCAAAATGAAGGAGGCGGAACTATAGGGGCGCCATTTTGTTTGGTATCCTAGCAACCTCCACCTCCAACCCCCCTCCCACTTAATATCAAGGTTCAAAAAATCTGCCATTTTGGTTTTGATCATTTTTAATAGAGCCGCCATTTTGCCGTCGTCTTTCGCGCCATCTTGATTTTCGACATCATGATCTCGTGTGTCTCTTTTTTTTAACAGAAAGGCACGCCTACATTTAGGAGACGAGGGAGGGGGAAAACGGGTCAATTTATATGAACACATTTGTCTTTATATATCAAGTTGGCCAGTCGTCAGCCATTTTGAACCAGCTCCGACGCATGCGCCACCTTAACGCTTTAAAATTGTTTTTTTCTCAATAGCGTTCATGGAACTGTCATTTGTATTCCCTATAAGCCACGCCCAATAAAAAAAAAGAAATTATATGTATTTAGTAGTAGCGTGTCGCCATCTGTATTCGACCCGATAAACCGGACGCGACGACGCCCGCCGTATCGACGCGTGCGTCCTCCTTGGCCCCCCACCACCAAACGACGCCCGAGAGCGTCGCGACGCCGTCATGGACAGTGCGTCGTTAGCCGCCATGGACAAAGACGCTTTGCGGAAGCAGATCGACAACCTGAAGTATCAGGCGTCGATGGAACGTTGGACTTTGTCCAAATCGATTGCCGCGTAAGTCATCCATTTTATTATAATTTTTTTTTGTTTGGGTGTATTTGGAATTAAATAGATAAGGGTTATATGGTTTATTTACGATTTATAAACGTGCCGTTGAGTGTTTGTTTAGGTGAATCGGGAGTGGTGGGGTGAGCACGCGAGCGGGATATTATCGGTTTTTTTTTGGTTATTTTTAGATCCTTAATGGCACATGTTCACGGGAATATTACTCACATGTTCCTCAGAGAGATCCTCCAAAGGAGGTTTGAATATTCCTTGAATTCCAGTTTTATGTGTTTTTTTCCTGGAGTACTTTTTTGTCCAGGAAATTGGATGTAGGTTTTCCAATTGTTTTTCCATGCTTATTATGTGAGAAACATGTCGCCATAGTGGTTTGCCTATGTAAAATGGAGAGAGTTTCTTTTCCACAGGACCTTATGGAAATACGATTTATTTATTTTTTCCTAGGTTTCCTATGAAAAATAGAACTTTTTGTCATAAGACTTTTTTAATTGCCTTTCTATGCGCAATATACTGCAAAAATAATTTTTTGATTTGAGCAACTTTCAAAAATTTCTGAAATTAAAATTGAAATTTTTTTTAAGAATGATTTACCTCCACCCTTAATTGAAGGCGAAAATAAGGGTGGAGGTAAAGAATTTCTCAAAAAAAAACTATTTTATTAAGAAATGGAAATTTTCATCATAGGACTTTTTCATTGTCTCTGGATCGTTAATGCGAATTTTGTTTAAATCATATTTTCCTGTGACCCTTAGACTTTTTAGAAAAAAATAAAATGTAATTTTTTAGAAGAATTATTTACCTCCACCCTTAATTGAAGTGGAACATAAGGGTGGAGGTAAATAATTAATAAAACTTTTTATTTTTTCCTGGCTTTCCTATGGAAAATGGACATTTTTGTCATGAGACTTTTTTCATTGTCTTTTTATGCGCTATATCTTACAACAAAAAAAAATTACATTTGACCAACTTTCAAAAACTCGAAATTTTCCAGGGAGTTTTGGTAAAAAGAAAAACAAAAAAATGTCAATAGCTTATTTATTGTTCATATTTCGAAGAATTACGTAAAACAAATACATTTCGTTTTATTTTTAAACGTAGCATCGATTGCAACAATAAACATTAAAAAATTTCCCATATATTTCCAGAAATGTGACTTATTATAGTGATAAATAATTATCGTGGAATAAGCTCTTATTATTTTACACAACTTTTGTTTTAATCATATTTTCGTGCGACCCTTGGACTTTTTAAAAAAAAATAAAAATATTTTTTTTTTGAAGAATTATTTACCTCCACCCTTAATTGAAGTAGAAAATAAGGGTGGAGGTAAAGAATTTCTCAAAAAAAAACTATTTTATTAAAAAATGGAAATTTTCGTCGTAGGACTTTTTTTATTGTCTCTGGATCGTTAATACGAATTTTGTTTAAATCATATTTTCCTGCGACCCTTAGACTTTTAAGAAAAAAATAAAATGTAATTTTTTTAGAATAATTATTTACCTCCACCCTTAATTGAAGTGCAACATAAGGGTGGAGGTAAATAAATAATAAAACTTTTTAATTTTTTCCTGGCTTTCCTATGGGAAATAGAAACTTTCGTTATAGCACTTTTTTCATTGTTTCTGGATCGTTAATAGGAATCAATCAAAAAAAATTAATTAAGTCGAATTTTTGAAAATTTTTAAAAGTTTTTCAGTCAAAAACCAAAAAAATTTTGAAAACTGTGCAAAAAACTTTTTCGTTTACCCTCAAAGTATTGATTGCATTAATAAAAAAAATTAAATATCCTAAATATGTGTCCAGAAAAATGCTTGGCATTGATTATGAGTTTTTTCCATTTTTCTGACACTATATGGGAAATGAAATAAAAATTTATTTTCTTGGGAGTAGCTCTTATTATTTTACACAACTTTTGTTTAAGTCATTTAGAAAAAAAATATATTTTTTTTTTGAAGAATTATTTACCTCCACCCTTAATTAAAGTGGAACATAAGGGTGGAGGTAAATAATTAATAAAACTTTTTTATTTTCTCTTGGCTTTCCTATGGGAAATAGAAACTTTCGTTATAAGACTTTTTTCATTGTTTCCGGATCGTTAATACGAATCAATAAAAAAAAATTAATTAAGTCGAATTTTTGAAAATTTTCAAAAATTTTTCAAAAACCAAAAAATTTTTGAAAAATGTGCAAAAAACTTTTTCGTTTACCCTCAAAGTATCGAATGCATTAATAAAAAAAAAAATCCTAAATGCGTCCAGAAACATGTTTGGCATTGATTATGAGTTTTTTCAATTTTTCTGCCACTATATGGAAAATGAAATAAAAAATTATTTTCCTGGGAGTAGCTCTTATTATTTTACACGAATTTTGTTTAAATCATATTTCCGTGCGACCCTTGGACTTTTTAAAAAAAAATAAAAATAATTTTTTTTTGAAGAATTATTTACCTCCACCCTTAATTTAAGTCGAAAATAAGGGTGAAGGTAAAGAATTAAAAAAAAAATAACATTTTATTAAGAAATGTAAATTTTCGTCATAGGAGTTTTTTCATTGTCTCTGGATCGTTAATACGAATTTTGTTTAAATCATATTTTCCTGCGACCCTTGGACTTTTTAGAAAAAAATTAAATTTAATTTTTTTTGAAGAATTATTTACCTCCACCCTTAATTGAAGTGGAAAATAAGGGTGGAGGTAAAGAATTTTTCAAAAAAAAAATTTTATTAAGAAATGGAAATTTTCGTCATATAACTTTTTTCATTGTCTCTGGATCGTTAATACGAATTTTGTTTAAATCATATTTTCCTGCGACCCTTAGAATTTTTAGAAAAAAGTAAAATGTAATTTTTTTAGAAAAATTATTTACCTCCACCCTTAATTGAAGTGGAAAATAAGGGTGGAGGTAAATAATTAAAAAAAGAAAGAGAAAAGAAATTTTGATATGGCTCCCATTCAGAGGAGTGCAAGTCCCATTTATATGATTTTTTGTCGATAAAACTGGACGTGCAATCGAGTTGTATAAGAAACTACCCAAAAATCACTCATCTCTTAGACACATAGATTTCAATTATACATAAATATTCATTTTCAGGATGCGGGAATACGTGGAGGAAAACGAGAAAAACGACCCGCTGATCCACGCCCCGGACAAGAAAAACAACCCGTGGGCGGAAAAGGGCAAATGCTCCATAATGTAGGAGCACCCGCGAGACCTCTTTTACCCCCCCCCCCCCCCCCGTTTGCCCTTCACGATCGTATGTTAAGAACAATGACGTCGGTAAACGGCCCTTACTCGATACTCTTCTTAACCTTCCAAGTATTTTAGATAATTTTACTCGCTTATACAATACTCGGATTTAAAACGTACGTACTTATGAATTTTTAGGAGAATTATTATAATATGACGTGTGGCATGTTAACAAGAAATTGACTAAATTTGTGAGCTTCCCGGGGCTGGTTTCGACACTTTGCGAGATATTGACGTTCTTTCAAGTATATATCGGAGAAACCCCGGCCTCTAGCGAAGCTTTTTCTGTAAAATTCATCGTCACCATTTTAACTGTTAAGGTTTTATATATTGTATCGGAAAATCAACCCCTAGCCGGCCAATAAAACACACTCACGATCAACGAAACGACCCCCGTTCATTATAGGGTGTGTCAACGTGTGGACCAACTCGCCTCTTCTACACGTTTCCATCGCCCTCTCTCCCCCCTCTACTCGTACACGCTTCTATTTTGTAACCAAATATTTAGTGTTTAAGTTAGCCACCCTGTATATTGTATCCATGCAGGTTGTATGTATCCAATCATATAATGTACTTGTAAGATTTTGAGGCCATAGCAGGGGGTTGATTTTGCAGGAATAAATTATTAATATTATTATAGGATAGTGTGATAATTAATTAATGAAGTTTTATTTAAAAATAAATTCCTACTACTACTACGGTCCTGTCCCCCTTACGCTGTTAATCAGATGCGCGCGTCCAGCGTCGCCATGGTAACGCCCTGCGGGTTACGTCATATGGCGCGTGCTAGCGCAGGGGCGCACTTGAAATTATTTAATGAAATACATTTTTTTTAAAAATTGTTGAAGTTTTAGGGAGTTTTTGTACTTTTTCCAGGCACTAGAAGCAATTTTCGATTTTTTTTAAAGTACCCGAAGTCATTTTGGTGTGATTTCCAGACAGCTGAAAAAACACTTTTTCCAGGCACTCTATGTTATCTCTTTAGGCAGTTTTATTTTATCTGAAATAATTTAATTAGTTTGAAGTGCCTGGAAAATTTATTAAATGAACTAAGAACCCCAAAAGAATGACTTTAAATACTTGGAAAAATTTTGGAAAATAGTCTCAAGTGCCTGGAAAAAATGAAAAATTAGCCTAAAGTGTCTGTAAATTAAGAAAAATGAGTCAAAGGGCCTGGAAAATTAAATAAATGAGTTCAAAAAAATGAATTCAAGTGCCTGGAATTTTTTTTTAAATTACCTAAAGTGCCTGGAAAAAATAATAAATCCTTTGGAAGTGCCTGGACAGCGGAATAAATGGGTTCAACTGCCTTAAAACTCCTAAGAAAGTCACTGTAAGTGCCTGAAAATTAATTCAAAAATTGCTTAAAGTGCCTGGAAAATTTAAAAAAAAACTTGAAGGAGTCAAAAAATGGATTAAGTGCCTTGAAAATTTCTGAAATCTTTGGATGTTTTGCTCAGTTTTTTTAGACACTTTAATTTATTCCTGAGTTTTCTAGGTACAGGCAAATTTTTAATATTTTTCCAGACAGTTTAGGCTAATTTTGGAGTTGTTTCCAGGATCCTAATTACATTTTTAAGGCAGTTGAAAAATGAGACATTTGAAGTCATTTTCTCGGTATTTCCAGGCAGTTAAAGCTGCCTCTGTACATATTTCTGTGATATTCACGTACCTTAAGCTAGTTCTGGATTATTTTTCCAGGCATCCCTTAGGCGATTTTTAAGACAGTTAATAAATTGTAATTTTTTTCAGGTCATTTCCAGGCACCCGAAGTCACTTTATCGTGATTTCCAGGCAGCTTAAGTAAATTGTATTTTTTTCAGGAATTTGAGGCAACATTTGAAATTTCTTCCAGGTAATTTTTTGTTCTTGTTGAGGGAAATTTTCAGGCTTTTTTCCAGGCACTAAATGCTATTTTTTAAAAATGCTGGAATTTTTCTAGGCATTTTCAATATATTTTTTAGGCACTTGAAGTCGTATTGTTATGATTTCCAGGCAGTGCTATGTTTTTTTCAGGCACTTGAAAAATTGTATTAATTTTCTAGGCTTTTTTCGAAATTTTCTCCAGGTACCTAAAATATTTTTTTTTATAATTAAGTGCCTGGAAACATGTAAAAATGACTTAAGGTGCCTGGAAAAAAATTAAAAAATTGTTTAAATATCACGAAAATAAAGAAAAAATTATATTTTAAATACCTGGAAATATCATTAAACAAGTTAAAAATCGACGATTTTTTTAAAGTGAAAATGTCAATAAATTCCTACTACTACGGTCCTGTCCACCCCGTCGCTGTTACGGAGTGAGGCGCGTGCACCGTCGCCATGGCAACGCCCTGCTCGTTACGTCACACGTTGCCTTATGGCGCGCGATAGTGCAGGGGTGCACTTGGAATTATTTATTTTATTTTAATTTAATTTAATTAAAAAAAATAAATTTTTTGTTGTTGTTGACGTTTGAAGGAATTTTTGTATTATTTCCAGGCACTTAAAAACCCAAAAAAATGGCTTTAAATGCCTGGAAAATTGTTGTAAATGCCCTCAAGTGACTGAAAAATTAAGAAAAAATTGTTTTAAGTGCCTGGAAGAGAATAAAAAATTACGTTAAAAATTCTGAAAATTACTCCAAGTGCCTGGAAACACTTACAAATGACTTTAAGTGCCTGGAAAAAGATTAAAAAATTGTTTAGTTATCACGAAAATAAAGGAAAAATTATATTTTAAATACCCGGAAATATTAATAAATAACTTAAAAATCGACGATTTTTTTAAAGTGAAAATTTCAATAAATTCCTACTACTACGGTCCTGTCCACCCCGTCGCTGTTACGGAGTGAGGCGCGTGCACCGTCGCCATGGCAACGCCCTGCTCGTTACGTCACACGTTGCCTTATGGCGCGCGATAGTGCAGGGACGCACTTGGAATTATTTATTTTATTTTAATTTAATTTAATTTAAAAAAAAATTTTGTTGTTGTTGACGTTTGAAGGGATTTATGTATTATTTCCAGGCACTAAATGATATTTTTAAGGCAATTGAAAATTAAATTTTTTCCAGACAGTTGATGTCACTTTTTCGGAATTTTCAGGCTGTTTAAGTTAATTTTGGATTTTTTCAGGCACTTGGAACAATTTTTAAAATATCTTTCAGGCACTTAAAGTGGGCTTTTTATTTTTTCCAAACAAATTCTATTGTTTTTATGACGGTTGGAAAAATTATTAAAATTTTACCAGGAATTTCTCGAAATATTTTCCAGGCATCTGAATTAATTTTTTTATGATTTCCAGACACTTGTAGGCATTTTTTTTATTTCCAGGCATTTTAAGTAAATTTTTTGAAATACTTTCCAGGCACTTAAAGTAATTTGTTTGTAATTTCCAGGCACTTGACATTACTCAGGCAATTTTATTCTCTCTCCAGGCTCTTAAAGCTAATTTTCTCGACTTTTCCAAGGACCCGAAGTAATTTAATTAATTCTAAGCGCCTGAAAAAAGCAAAAAAATTACTCCACTGCCTGGAAAAATTATTAAATGAACAACCTCAAAAACCCGAAAAAATGGCTTTAAGTGCCTGGAAAAAAAAATAAAATTTTCAACTGCCTTAAAAATATAATTAGTGACTTTAAGTACCTGAAAAAAAAATTACGATTTTTTTCAAGTGAAAATGTCAATAAATTCTTACTACTACGGTCCTGTCCACCCCACCGCTGTTACGGAGTGAGGCGCGTCCATCGTCGCCATGGCAACGCCCCGCTCGTTACGTCACCCGTTGCCTTATGGCGCGCGATAGTGCAGGGACGCACTTGGAATTATTTATTTTATTTAATTTAATTTAATTAAAAACAAAAAAATAGATTTTTGTTGGAATTTTTGTGTTATTTCCAGACACTAAATGATAAATACTAATTAAACATTAATATCGGAAACCACTGGATGTCCAAATTTGGCTATCCAGATTTTTATGTACACTTGGACATAATGGATAACGATTGGACGACTAATTTTTGGATCCTGTGCTATCGATTATCCAAAAGCTTTTGATGTTATTGATCATGGATTGCCCATTAAGTAAACGGTTGTAATATTGTACAGTCAATTTTTAGGAGCTATTTATGAGGTCGAATTCAACGGTAAAGAAAGTACCTGAAAAACCCAACCCAACTCCTAATTACTCTGAAAAAACCCCAAAAATTCCTCTATTATACTTTCCGCATTCTCTCGTATCGGCAAAATACATACATACATTCAGACAAAATCGCATTAATTCCACAACATTCTTCGATTCTTATAAAGGCCCAGTTTCCACCTATTAGACAAAGACAAGGTGATTAACTTTCGAATTTGCCGTGGTATATGTTACCGGGGAGCGAGACGGGTGTATGGGGGGGTACCGTGGGTGGGACAGAGACGGCGCGTGACGTGGTAGGGGCCTTAGCGGCGAAATTCATACGCCACTCGCCACTTCGGGTGCAGTTTCTCGATTACTGGTGATCGGTACGTTCGCGCGCGTTATTTGAATTTACCTTCGAAACGATTTGAAAGTGACATTTTTGACACTTTGTGATTGGTTTATTGGGATTTTGTGTTTTTTTTTTTTGAAAGTTGGCAACATGGTAAGTAAAAAAATTATTTTTTTTTAAGTATTTTGGTAAGCATAAGTATATATCCTAGGGACATCCAAGTTTATTAATGGTAATTATAAAGTATGTTCCAAGGATAAGCATACATATGTACCTAGTACGTCCCTGGAGTACTTATCAAATTTGCAGTAATTATGTCATCTGCGAATTGACTCTCTTGGGTAGTAAAGTGTTACTTAAATCTGAGGTGTTTTCGCATGAATTTTTTTTTTAAATCTAATAACTTCTTTAATATTCGTTTTTTAAAAAAAAATATAGAATAATTTTCGTTTTGTATTTAAAAAGAGTATTTATAGCAAAAATAAAAATTACAAAATTTTTCATAGATTTTGGAAAAATTGACTTTTTTTATTTGAAGTTTTTTAGCTTTTTCTCCCACTGTATGAAAAATAAAATAAAAATTTTTGCTTCTTAGGATACCCCTTATTATTCCAAACAACTTTTATTTAAACAATATTTTTATTGGACCCATAGATTTTTTGTAAAACAATTAAAAAGGAATTTTTGAAAATATATTTAGGGTCTTAACAAAATTGCACTTTTTAATTTTTCCTGATTCTCCTATGGAAAATAGAGACTTTTCTTATTAGACTTTTTTTATTACCTTTTTACCCTTAATATATAGCAAAAAGAATTTTTTGATTTGGTCAATTTTTAAGAATTTCAAAATTTATTACCATGTTTTGGTCAAAAAATTTAAAAAAGCTAATAACTTCCTTAATATTCGTTTTTTGAAAAAAATTATAAAACACTTTTCGTTTTGTATTTAAAAAGAGTATTTATAGCAAAAATTAAATTTGCAAAATTTCTCATAGATTTTTGAAAAAATTGACTTTTTTGATTTGAAGTTTTTTAGCATTTTCTCCCACTGTATGAAAAATAAAATCAAAATTTTTACTTCTTAGGATACCCCTTATTATTCCAAACAACTTTTATTTAAACAATATTTTTATTGGACCCATAGATTTCTTGTAAAAAAATTAAAAAGGAATTTTTGAAAATATATTTAGGGTCTTATCAGAATTGCACTTTTTAATTTTTCCTGATTCTCCTATGGAAAATAGAGACTTTTCTTATTAGACTTTTTTTATTACCTTTTTACTCTTAATATATAGCAAAAAGAATTTTTTGATTTGGTCCACTTTTGAAAATTTCAAATTTTTCAGTTTTGGTCCAAAAATCAAAAACTCTAATAACTTCTTTAATATTCGTTTTTTGAAAAAAATTATAGAATACTTTTCGTTTTGTATTTAAAAAGAGTATCTATAGCAAAAATAAAAATTTCAAAATTTTTCATAGATTTTGAAAAAATTGACTTTTTTGATTTGAAGTTTTTTAGCATTTTCTCCCACTGTATGAAAAATAAAATTTGGAACATTCCTAGAACATTCCTAGAACGTCCATTATGTCACCACATATACAATTCCCTTCTTAAATATTTCCACGTTATCACGATAATACGCCAAATGTCACTTTGCACTTTCATTTTTTAACTCTCGGTCAACTATATAATAATAATAATAAAATAAGCGCTTTCCATTAAACGAAACCAGCAAGGTCGTCAAAACTAGAAATTCAAATTTTACGTTTATTTACGCCTAATTTATATTCACGAATTTATGCCGACAGGTTTTATATGGACATCCCATACATACATATGTATGATTATCACGAGATATACAGGGTGAGTTTATGTATGATATTTTTTAATGTCATCCAAAGGGGTTCTTAAGGATCTCTTATTTTAATGATTTTTAAGGTAGTGGCACTTCCGGTTATACCGGAAGCTAGTGCTTACTTTGTTATTTTAAATGGAACACCCTATATTTTATTACATATTTGGATTCTACGTAAAATTCTAAGAAATTTGATGGGTCACATGGTATACTTTGAACAAATAGTTTCCGAGATATACAGGGTGGGGTCTATGTAATAGGCGGTTTATGTATGACACACCCTGTATATATATATATATTTTTTTTTGTTACTAAACGAGTTTTTTAAAGATCTGTTTTGATTTTTATGATTTTTTAAAGTAGTGGCACCTCCGGTTATACCGGAAGCTGGTGCTTACTTCGCTATTTTAAATGGGACACCCTATATTTTATTACATATTCGAATTCTACATAAAATTCTAAGAAATTTGATGGGTCACTTGTCATACCTCAGATAAAAACTTGCCAAGATATACACAGTTGTAATTTTCAAAAACTGGAAATTTCAACTGCTTATATCTTGGAAAGTATTTGACCGATGTACTATGTGTGACCCATCAAATTTCTTAGAATTTCACATAGAATCCAAATATGTAATAATATATAGAGTGTTCCATATCAAATAAGGAAGTTAGCATTTACTTCCGGTATAACCGGAAGTGCCTAAATTTTGAAAATATGTTAGACAGAAAGGGCATCCTCGAAAACCCTTTTAATTTATATAAAAAAAATCATTATAGGATGTGTACCGTATGCTGTGTTTAAGCCCACCATGGACCACCCTGTATATCTCAAAAAGTATTGGACCAAAGTATGGCATGTGACCCCTCAAATTTCTTAGAATTTTGTGTAGAATTCAAATATATAATAATATATAGGGTGTTCCATATCAAATAAGGAAGTTACCATTTACTTCCGGTACAACCGGAAGTGCCTCAATTTTGAAAATATGTTAGACAGGAAGGGCATCCTCGAATACCCCTTTAATTTTGATTAAAAAAAAAAATCAAAACAGGGCGTGTCACTTATAGAGTGCTTAAGCCCACCATGGACCACCCTGTATATCTCTAAAAGTATTGGACCAAAGTATGGCATGTGGCACCTTAAATTTCATAGAATTTTGTGTAGAATCCAAATATGTAATAATATATAGAGTGTTCCATATCAAATAAGGAAGTTACCATCTACTTCCGGTATACCCGAAAGTGCCTCAATTTTGAAAATATGTTAAACAGAAAGGGCATCCTCGAATACCCCTTTGATTTTGATTAAAAAAAAATCAAAACAGGGCGTGTCACTTATAAAGTGCTTAAGCCCACCATGGACCACCCTGTATATCTCACAAAGTATTGGACCAAAGTATGGCATGTGACCCCTCAAGTTTCTTAGAATTTCGTGTAGAATCCAAATATGTAATAATATATAGAGTGTTCCATATCAAATAAGAAAGTTAGCATTTACTTCCGGTATAACCGGAAGTGCCTTAATTTTGAAAATATGTTAGACAGAAAGGGCATCCTCGAATACCCCTTTAATTTATATTAAAAAAAAAATCAAAACAGGGTGTGTCACTTATAGAGTGCTTAAGCCCACCATGGACCACCCTGTATATCTCAAAATGTATTGGACCGAAGTATGGCATGTGACCCCTCAAATTTCTTAGAATTTTGTGTAGAATCCGAAAATGTTATAAAATATAAGGTGTTCCATATAAAATAAGGAAGTTACCATCTACTTCCGGTATAACCGGAAGTGCCTAAATTTTGAAAATATTTTAGACAGAAAGGGCATCCTCGAATACCCCTTTAATTTTTTATTAAAAAAAAAAAATCAAAACAGGGCGTGTCACTTATAAAGTGCTTAAGCCCACCATGGACCACCCTGTATATCTCAAAAAGTATTGGACCAAAGTATGGCATGTGGCACCTTAAATTTCATAGAATTTTGTGTAGAATCCAAATATGTAATAATATATAGAGTGTTCCATATAAAATAAGGAAGTTACCATCTACTTCCGGTATAACCGGAAGTGCCTTAATTTTGAAAATATGTTAGACAGAAAGGGCATCCTCGAATACCCCTTTAATTTTTATTTAAAAAAAATCAAAACAGGGCGTGTCACTTATAGAGTGCTTAAGCCCACCATGGACCACCCTGTATATCTCACAAAGTATTGGACCAAAGTATGGCATGTGACCCCTCAAGTTTCTTAGAATTTCGTGTAGAATCCAAATATGTAATAATATATAGAGTGTTCCATATCAAATAAAAAAGTTAGCATTTACTTCCGGTATAACCGGAAGTGCCTTAATTTTGAAAATATGTTAGACAGAAAGGGCATCCTCGAATACCCCTTTAATTTTGATTAAAAAAAAAAATCAAAACAGGGTGTGTCACTTATAGAGTGCAGAGAACACCCTGTATATCTCAAAAAGTATTGGACCAAAGTATGGCATGTGACCCCTCAAATTTCTTAGAATTTTGTGTAGAATCCGATTTTGTTATAAAACATGCGGTGTTCCATATAAAATAACAAAGTTAGCATCTATTTAACTCAATAATTGCTAATAGAAAGGACCCCCTCAGAAACTGTTACGTAAACTCATAATTTTTGCACATTTTCTCATAGTGACTTTTAAGTTTTAACAACCAAACGAGCGTGTTTTACGCGAGCGTTGTGTACGATTTGCCACAAAAGTAAGAGAAAGTCGGTTTTACGCTATTATAAGTGATGTGAGAACGGCGACCGTAAGGTGCATTGTAACAAGAAATAAACGAAATTTTCTTAATTCAAAAATAATTCTTTATTAATTTATTAATAAGACCTTGTGTGCCTGGTCGAAAATAAAATTTCTCTTGTGCCATTATCATTAGCGTTCCTCTCGGTTGAACTTTACCAAACTATTAAATACAATTAATAGTAGAATTTCACTTTGTTGACCCTAGATAGAGTCAAGATATGCTAGAACCGGTGGAATCTACTAAATACTACAATCGCGTTCAAATTCGAGTGAAAATGTCCTTTTTTTTTTGTATCAAACTAGTAACCCAGAAATACACTTTTACACGGAATCCGTTGTTAAAAATGCAAAATTATTTATAAACATGCACAAAGTAAAAGTAAGAAAGTGCACCATTTTACGGTAACTAAAACTATTAAAGTTTTCAGCTATAATTCTTGACCTTCCTATTGAACACTTTCTGATTTTTTATATTCATAATATCGGAGGGAATTACACAGTTTTTGCTCCTAAATAATCAATAAAATGAATGAAGGTTAATTTGCTTATGGTTCAGTGGCAAAGTAAGATTTTAGTATTGATCAATTATTATAATTCCAAGATATTTTGTTTTAGTAAAAAAGCTATTTTTTCCATATTAATACACTTTAAAAACAAAAATTACGTCACCGAACCGCCGCCGTCGAAGGCTAATATAGGGTGCCATAAAATTCGTTATTATATTTTGTTGACATTTACCCGATTTGGCAACAACAGTCTTAATGCAAATGCAAATGCGACATCTCCGAATTAAAAGAGGATGAATTCATTATGAACGTTAATTTCTCGGCCTTCGAGGATCATTTCAAAGCGGCGTTTTTCACTTTTTTCCTTTTCATTTAAAGGCCATATACCGATTTGAACCCTGAGGTCTCGGAGGTAATTTTATTGTTTTCTTCTTTATAATAAGGAAGATATTTGCATTTTGATTAATGGCCCCATTGACAGTAATTTTCCAGATGTTCATTTGTCATGATCATTACACGATTGTCGTTCGTGGGTGGCTCGAGGTCGATTTTGAGTACCTTAGGGTGTAGTATTATAAAATGTTCTGTCAAAATTATATTACAATTTATAGTAGTGTGGAACAAATATACTGTATAACGTAAAACGATAGAGCAGTTTCTGTGGTCCAGGCGTATCGTGTTGAAAAACAGGGGTTTTGCAGAGGAATTTCTTACTGGTAAGCTGTCAGGGGTGGGTGGGGGGTGTAAGGGTATTGTTGATAAAAAAAGGTTTTTATTGCATCAAATAATTGCCTTAAAAATTGATTTATTAAATAAATTAATCATGAGGGCACACTCTAGATCTATGGGATAGCTATGAAAGGGTTAGAAGCTGAGAAGAAAAAAAGATAAATATTTTCGAGAAGGGTCTACTTCAGTCCGTGGGGACCAGTAAAAATTTTTGTTAGTATTACAAAAAAAAATCTTCACAAAGTATCTAAGGAGTGCCCTAAACACGTAGTGGGAAAGAGATCTGCCGTAATAATCCTCGTGAGGCTCTGAGTTCAAACCTTAGCCTCGGCACGATCCTTTGCCCAACTTCTTATTTTATTATTATAGTACGTTTTTAATTTTAAAACTCAATTTGGCAAAGCGTTTTTCCTAAGTAAACCTCAAGTACCAAATCTCAATCAAATCGGAACAATAGGAATAAAGTTTCGATAGTCACGTGACCCTAACACCCAATATATTAAATGTTTATTAAAATTCAATAATTATAGCCTAAGCCAAACCCAAATACCAAATTTCATTCAAATCGGGCAAGTAACAAAAAAGTTAAAAAAAAAAACTACATAAAAAAATAATACATATTAAATCCCGATTAGATTTTTTTTTTATCATTAGGACCCACTGTGTTGTAATTTTTGTCTAGCAAAATGCCTTGTATAGACCACTGTGCGCATGAATATTATAATAACACACGGCAAATGCTAAAACTTTGCCGAATTATCACGGCTAAAAGAAGACGATTTGGTAAAAGATATGCCTATATTCAGATTCTCCAGAGTCTCTTGAATAATTCCATACCAATTTCAGGAAGTTCTGAGCTATTTTAAGCATTTTATCGATGAAATTAGGAAGCAAGTCCGAGCCGCCGATTCATCTACGTTGACGCCATGTTGTCATAACCGCCATTAAAATTGGGCATAGACGTCAAAGTCGACCATTTTCACACGATGTTTTAGGGTATAAAAAAAGGTTTTTACCTTATGATTTGTACATGGAAAAACAGTATAAAGCCTTAGGAACAGATTAACATCAATTCTGGACCGATTCCAATCGGTTTTAGTAGTTAAATTTCGATTATAAAAAGGGTCTTTTTTCCGCGAAAATCGCCGTTTCCGTTGCCATGGAGACGCGGCCATGGCTGGCTTTGAGAATAGCCGGTGCGCAAGGTGATGTTGTCAAAACGGCCGCCATTAAGATTGGGCATAAACGTCAAAATCGACCATTTTCACACGATGTTTTAGGGTATAAAAAAAGGTTTTTACCTTATGATTTGTACATGGAAAAACAGTATGAAGCCTTAGGAACAGATTAACATCAATTCTGGACCGATTCCAATCGGTTTTAGTAGTTAAATTTCGATTATAAAAAGGGTCTTTTTTCGGCCGTTTTCGTTGCCATGGAGACGCGACCATAGGCTTGTTGACACAGACCTTGTTCCTATACTTTGGTGCTGGACCGCTGTATGACTGGTATGACTGGTTGATTGAAACGGCTTATTTTTTCTTAAATAACAGCGCGTTGCGGAAAAACGGTAACATTTAAAGAAAAACGGTTTTTAGTGGATTATAGCCAGATAGTGTCCGGTGGTTTCGGAAAAAAAATGGTTTTCGCAGGTGTCATAGGTATGCCGGTATTAAGCGTTAAAGTTAAAAAAAGGTGTAGAGCAAAAACTGCTCTACGTAGAAGGTTGTAGAGTATGTCGAAAAATAGGATTTAAAAAGGTCTTAAAACGCTGAAAGTTTGAAGTCTCTAGGTAATAAAGAGTTATTAAGAAAATTAGCTCTACTTTTGGGGAGTTTTCGCACGACCTCGGGACTCGGCGGACAAAAGTGCTTATAAATTTTTTTCTAATTAGAGTAGAGAAATGATTTTTACCTCTTCATAATCTAGATATATGAGGCTACAACTTGATCATCTACAATTTTTTATTTGTTTGTTTGTTTAGGAGGGAGAAGTCTTAGAACTGAAAAAAAAAAATTTGTTTGATTTTTTTCCGCGTGCTCTCTTTTTCACACCTTTTTTTTTCGAGCTTGTGATTTTGCAGAAGAATTTTTACTGGTAAAGTGTGTGGGGTGGGTGGGGGGTTAAGAGTAGTTTTTTGAAAAACAATTTTTTTTTTGTACAAGATAAAAACCGTTTTTTTAATAAAACTACCCCTAGCCCCCCACCCACCCCACAAACTTTACCAGTAAAAATTCTTCTGCAAAATCACTATTTTTTTATATAACCTTTAAATTATTAACACTGCTTTTGTATTAAATCTTTTATAACTTCTTTATTTTTCATTTTTCGACTAAATGTCATTCTTTATCGTTTGTTCTATTTTTTAATAGAAATCCAATTCTTAAAGAAATTTTTTTATATTCCCAATAGTTTTCCAGGAAATGAGGAAAAACTGTTTAAAGGTTTTTCCCAATTTTCTGGAAAACTATTGAACTTAAAAATTATTTTTCTATTGCATCTGATGCGCACTGAAATTCCAAACAACTTTTGTCTAAAAAGTTTTTTTCTCCATCGAATAGTTTTCCAGAAAAAAAATAAAAACCGAAATTATGGACTTTTTTCCAGGGGTACCTTTGGATTTTTTCAGAAAGGGAAAATCAGCTATAAGTTTTTCCAGGTACATTTTCCAAAAAAGTTTTATAAGACTTTTTTGAAGCCCTTTGGGTATTTTATCTATTTCCAAAAAAAAAATAAAAATTTTCCCAAAAAAAAATTTTTTTACATTTTTGACTCAAAAATTGTCCATTTTTTCAAAAACCTCTCATAACTCCCTTAATTATCAATTTTGGACAAAATGTTATTCTAAATAATTTGCTCTATTTTTCAAAAAAACGGTTTTTATCTTGTACAAAAAAAATTGTTTTTTAAAAAAACTACCCTTACACCCCCCACCCACCCCACACATTTACCAGTAAAAATTTCTTCTGCAAAATCACTGTTTTTTTATATAACCTTTAAATTATTAACACTGCTTTTGTATTAAATCTTTTATAACTTCTTTATTTTTCATTTTTCGACTAAATGTCATTCTTTATCGTTTATTCTATTTTTTACTAGAAATCCAATTCTTAAAGAAATTTTTTTATATTCCCAATAGTTTTCCAGGAAATGAGGAAAAACTGTTTAAAGGTTTTTCCCAATTTTCTGGAAAATAATTGAACTTAAAAATTATTTCTCTATTGCATCTGATGCGCACTGAAATTCCAAACAACTTTTGTCTAAAAAGTTTTTTTCTCCAACCAATAGTTTTCCAGAAAAAAAATTAAAACCGAAATTATGGACTTTTTTCCAGGGGTACTTTTTTCAGAAAAGGAAAATCAGGTATAACTTTTTCCAGGTACATTTTCCAAAAAAGTTTTATAAGACTTTTTTGAAGCCCTTTGGGTATTTTATCCATTTCCAAAAAAAAAATAAAAATTTTCCCAAAAAAAATTTTTTTTACATTTTTGACTCAAAAAATGTCAATTTTTTCAAAAACCTCTCATAACTCCCTTATTTATCAATTTTGGACAAAATGTTATTCTAAATAATTTGTTCTATTTTTCAATAGGAAGCGAATGCTAAAAGAAAATTTTTAATATTCCCAATAGTTTTCCAGGAAATGAGGAAAATCTGTTTAAAGGTTTTTCCCAATTTTCTGGAAAACTATTGAACTTAAAAATTATAATGTAATTGAGCAGATGCGCCATTCATTTTACTATAAAATACTAAAATTTCATTTTTTTGCTATTTTTAGGAGGACTCTAAAAGTAATTGTTTTCCAAAAAAGTACCAGTCGCGAAAAATCACCTTGCACACCGGCTATTCTCAAAGCCACCCATGGCCGCGTCTCCATGGCAACGGAAACGGCTGAAAAAAGACCCTTTTTATAATCGAAATTTAACTACTAAAACCGATTGGAATTAATCCAAAATGGATGTTAATCTGTTCCTAAGGCTTCATACTATTTTTCCATGTACAAATCATAAGGCAAAAACCTTTTTTTATGCCCGAAATCATCGTCTGAAAATGGTCGATTTTGACGTCTATGCCCAATTTTAATGGCGGCTTTGACAACATGGCGTCAACGTGGATGACTCGGCTCTTGGGCTTGCTTCCTAATTTCATTGATAAAGTGCTTAAAATAGCTCAGAACTTCCTGAAATTGGTATGGAATTATTCGAGAAACCCTGGAGAATCCGAATATGTGCATATCTTTTACCAAATCGGGTTCTTTTGGCCGTGATAATTCGGCAAAGTTTTAGAATTTACCGTGTATTATTATAGTATTCATGCGCACAGTGGTCTATACAAGGCATTTCGCTAGACCAAAATTACAACACAGTGGGTCCTAATGATAAAAAAAAAATGTGTATTATTATTTTATGTGGAATGGATTTTTCGATATTTGCCCCATTTTTAATTGAAATGCCCAGTAAAACTTGGATAAAATAATACAATTTTTTCCATAGGAATCGACTTAAAATGACTTCCAACTTTACGATTTTCTTTCACCCAAAAGGTACTCAAACAACAAACGCAAGGTCTTACAATAATAATTAACGCAAATTCCGCACATGTAAATCATGACCGTTTAAAACAGTAAAAGCGCATCATCATTTAATTTCCATTACTAAAAGGTTACCGAGCGCGCATTATAGAAAATCTCTTTACAATGGTCGTCAAGAGAAAGTAAACTACACGACGACCAAATTAACTTACAAGTATCAAATAATTTGAAAAAAAAAAAATTATGGCTCGCACGCTCTACTTATCGCACATAGAATGCAACTCGATTAAAACTGGTGAAAACCTTGATTCAGAAGCTGCTATGGATTCGCGCACTGTATACGTCACCACCGGACTTAAAGTGTCGATTTCCTGATGTATACAGAAAAAACAAAACCTCAAGGTCCCGAAGAGAATGCCGCTTAAGTGAAGCCAACCTGACAGGTTCAATTTTTCTCTAGAATAAACCGAAATATGTTGATGTAAGCGACGTTATATGCGTATGACAAAGAGTCAATATGTATACCCGATACAGGAAGTAGCGGTAAGAACGAGTTGCACAACGAATACTTAATAAAGATTTTTGATTTTTAATTTGATTATGTCGGACAACGACTAATATGGAGGGAAACCATCGCATAATCGGCCGATTATATGATTTTAAAGGAAACAAAAATCACGTCCAGAGGCGCGCCACACGTTATGTTAGTTATTTAGTTTAAAAAATAATTTAGTAAATTATAAACTAAGACTAAATAACGTTCAAGGTAAAACCGTCAAAACAATTTAAAATACTGTATAGTTTTTTTGTTTGCAAAAGGCATATAAAAAAAATTGACACAGGATTTACATATCTAGTTTTTGGACTCCATTGTTACACCTTCTCTGAATATTCACTGTTTTTCGTCCATATTATCCAATATAATAGCACTGTTTTTGTATTAAATATTTATTATTATACATATAAATAATCATATCAAATTTAAATAAATAAATTGTGTTAATAGATTAGATATTAATGACAAAAACATTTGTTATTCACGTGTATTATTTTCGAAAACAATGATTTTTGAAGACAACTTCTTACTGGTAAAGAGTGTGGGGTGGGTGGGGGGGCAAGGGTAGGGTTAATGAAAAACATTTGTTTTGCAGAAAATAATTGCCTTAAAGAAAAAACTTTATAATTTACTAAGGAAACAAAAAAAAATTCCAGTAAAAAAGATTGACTTGATAAAAACTATACAAAGCTTCCCATGCTGTCTATAAGTGATAAGAAATAAAGAATAATATAAGTTATAGTTAATTTTCTGTTACCT
This sequence comes from Anthonomus grandis grandis, assembly GCF_022605725.1. Taxonomy (NCBI): domain Eukaryota; kingdom Metazoa; phylum Arthropoda; class Insecta; order Coleoptera; family Curculionidae; genus Anthonomus; species Anthonomus grandis. The sequence goes on along the minus strand of NC_065563.1, from coordinate 12,794,468 downwards.
GAGAGAGTAAATTATTTAATAAATAATATTTTTTCTTTTAAGGCAATTATTTTATGCAATAAAACTTTTTTTTGTCAACACTACCCTTACACCCCCCACCCACCCCAAATAACTTACCAGTAAAAAATTCTTTTGGAAAATCACTGTTTTTTGTTTAAAAATCCAATCTAATAGCACTGTTTTTGTATTAAATATTTATTAATATACAATAATAAATAATTATATCAAATTTAAATCAACAAATTGTGTTAGTAGATAAGATATTAATGGCAAAACCAGCTGTTATTCATGTGTATTATTTTGGAAAACAATGATTTTTGAAGACACTTTCTTACTGGTAAAGAGTGTGGGGTGGGTGGGGGGGCAAGGGTAGGGTTAATGAAAAACATTTTTTTTTGCAGAAAATAATTGCCTTAAAGAAAAAACTTTATAATTTACTAAGGAAACAAAAAAAATACCAGTAAAAAAGATTGATTTGATAAAACCTATACGAAGCTTTCCATGCTGTCTGATTTCAGAGGAACATGTACCTCCAAGATTAACAATCTGGGCTCTACCTCTGATGAATCCCGACATCCACTGAAGAAGAGGCCCCACACACAATACCTAAAGCCCTAAGCTTCTGCAAGAGTACCCCATGGTTAACCCTATCAAAAGCCTTGGAAAAATGCCTGTATATATTAAGTCAACCTGAAGTCCCTTCTCCAAGCTGCGGTAGAGGTAGTTGACATACAGCATCAAATTAGCATCAGTAGAACTAAACTTTTTAAACTCCAGGCAATCATATGACTGACCAGGCAGTCAAGCAGCTTTGGCAACTCAGATTGGTTACACACAGCCCGATAATTGGAAATTTCATTTCTACTACCAGATTTAATAATGGGTTTTAGAAAACTAGAGAGTGGGATAAGAACCAGTACCTAGAGATTTGTTAAAAATGTACAGTATTGGTTTCGTAAGAACACAAACACATTTCTTTAGGAAGAATGCCGGAATCCCATCTGGTCAGGCGCAGAGTTTATTCTTAGAGGAAGTAATAACCTCATAAACATCCTGTGTTGATAGAGTTAAAGTGCTCAGACAAATTGATTTATCAAAATCAAAAGATTGTATGTCATTGACTTGCTCATCCGAATAGACGGATGAAAAGTATTCTGCAAACATATCCGCAGTATCCGAGATATTCATACTAATCCTGTTACTGTATGCCATTCTGGAGGGAAGGCTAAAACCAGTTCTTTTATTTAGAATATATGACCGGATTAATTGCTAGCGAGATTCATTTCCACCTTATTAATATATTGTTGATAGCACAACTCTCTTAAGTACTCACATTGATGTCTCAAAAATACAAATTCATCATATTCCTCCTGTTGACCACTAATTTTAAACTTTTTGTGAATTTGTTTCTTTCTTATGATCAAACTGCGAAGCTCTGAAGAAAACCAACATGGAAAAGAAGAACTTTTGTACCTCTTTAGAGGAATAAACCTTTCCATTGAGGAGTAGATCACGTTATAGAAAATTGAAACTATGACATCAATAGATGTATCTCCCAAAAACAATTGATTCCAGTCTATCCCAGCAAGACAATCGTTAATTGCTATGTAATCTCCCTTATCAAAATATTCCTCATATATCATATCATCAGAATTTTCTGCACAACAAGGCTCAAAACTAATTGCTGTATGGTGCAAGCTATTCTCAAAAATCTTGTCTATTGCACGTTCGACACTAATTAAATCTGAGCTCCAAGGCATCCCCGTTGGTATTTAAAACCCCATTTACCTGAAAAAAGTTATAGAAGCTAAAGCGTTGGTCAGAGAAAGCACAGACTCTCTGTCATTCTCCAGACAACCAGCAACCACCAAACCAAGATCATCATTCTCCCATCTAGCTTCTGGTAAATTGTAATCACCTTCCAAGACAAACAAACTACTTGAATATCTACTATATATATGTTCAACGGATTCACAATGGCTTAAATAGGCTTGAAGTGGAGATGGAGATGGTATATAACTGCAAATAAATTGTCAATTGTAAAAATCAAATAGATCTGATAAATATCCACATTAACAAGTGGGATACCAATTCTATGTGTACATAAACTCTTTTTAGCCGCAATCAATACACCGCCTCCACGAACTTTGGTAGTATTTGTACCCATTTGACGATCATATCTATATAAATCATATTTAATGTGCTCTTCAATAAAACCAGGGGTCACTCCCTTTTTAACACGTCTCAGATAAAAATATTCTCTATTTACTGAACCCGGGAAATTTCTCAAAATCACCTCGAAAGTCCGCTTCTCCTAAAACCAGATTCCAATTACGATTTGTACGTTTTCGATTTTGTCCCAAAGTAAATCCCTGTTGCTCCAGAGTGATTTCTTAAATTTACTCAGAATATAAAAAAATGCCATTCAAAAAGATTGATTTGATAAAAATTAGACAAAGCTTTCCATACTGTCTATAAGTGATAAGACATAAAGAATAATATAAATTATAGTAAATTTTATGTAACCTGAAAGAGTAAATTATGTAATAAATGAAATTTTTCTTTTAAGGCAATTACTTTATGCAATAAAAACGTTTTTTATCAACAATACCCTTACACCCCCCACCCACCCCAAACAGCTTACCAGTAAAAAATTCTTTTGGAAAATCACTGTTTTTTGTTAAAAAATCCCATCTAATAGCACTGTTTTTGTATTAAATATTTATTAATATACAATGATAAATAATTATATCAAATTTAAATAAACAAACTGTGTAAGTAAATAAGATATTAATGGCAAAACCAGCTATTATTCACGTGTATTATTTTCGAAAACAATGATTTTTGAAGACAACTTCTTACTGGTAAAGAGTGTGGGGTGGGTGGGGGGGCAAGGGTAGGGTTAATGAAAAACATTTGTTTTGCAGAAAATAATTGCCTTAAAGAAAAAACTTTATAATTTACTAAGGAAACAAAAAAAATACCAGTAGAAGAGATTGATTTGATAAAAACTATACAAAGCTTCCCATGCTGTCTATAAGTGATAAGAAATAAAGAATAATATAAATTATAGTTAATTTTCTGTTACCTGAGAGAGTAAATTATTTAATAAATAATTTTTCTTCTTTTAAGGTAATTATTTTATGCAATAAAACTTTTTTTTATCAACAATACCCTTACACCCCCCACCCACCCCAAACAGCTTACCAGTAAAATTTCTTCTGCAAAATCCCTGTTTTTCAACATGATACGCATGAACCAGAGACGTTCTTGTTTTATGTTATATAATAGTATATTTGTTTCATACTATAATTTTTAATGTAATTTTGACTGAACGTTTTAAATTTTAATCGGTCTATCGACCTCCTTAAAATAAACCTATAGAAACATTTTGACACCCTGTATATTAAAAATTTGAAAAAATAGACTAGTCCAAAGTCTTTCTTGAAAAAAATGGAATTCTTAGTCCAGGAGTGCCTGTAAGAAACAAAATAATTTGTCTTTTATTTCCAAGCAATACATCATTTTATTATTATTGTTAAATATATATTTATTCAAAGATTTTTTTAGTAAATGTTTGATTATGGTATATTTTATTAACCGTATATGATCAAGGCATTTTTATTAAACTGTAGAATTTACGTATGTATATTATATATCATATACTATACATGGGAGTTACACATCTAGTTTTTGATTCGATTACTGCACCTTAAATTTTTAATTAAATTCTTTTGAAAAATCACTGTTTTTCGTCCATATTTTCCAATCTAATAACGCTGTTTCTAAAGCAAATATTTGTATATAAAATTGTAACAAATTTAAATAAACCGTGTTAATAAATTAAATATTGAATATATATTTTTTGCAAAAACATTGTTTTTTATTAACAGAACCCTTACCCCCCCCACCCACCCCAAACAGCTTACCAGTAAAAAATTCTTTTGGAAAATCACTGTTTTTTGTTTAAAAATCCAATCTAATAGTACTGTTTTTGTATTAAATATTTATTAATATACAATAATAAATAATTATATCAAATTTAAATAAACAAACTGCGTTAGTAGATAAGATATTAATGGCAAAACCAGCTGTTATTCATGTGTATTATTTTGGAAAACAATGATTTTTGAAGACAACTTCTTACTGGTAAAGAGTGTGGGGTGGGTGGGGGGCCAAGGGTAGGGTTAATGAAAAACATTTTTTTTGCAGAAAATAATTGCCTTAAAGAAAAAAATTTATAATTTACTAAGGAAACAAAAAAAAATTCCAGTAAAAAAGATTGATTTGATAAAAACTATACAAAGCTGTCTATAAATGATAAAAAATAAAGAATAGAGTAAAACATAGTTAATTTACTGTAACCTGAAAGAGTAAATTATTTAATAAATGAAATTTTTCTTCTTTTAAAGCAATTATTTTATGCAATAAAACTTTTTTTTATCAACACTACCCTTACACCCCCCACCCACCCCAAACAACTTATCAGTAAAAAATTCCATTAAAAAGACCAGATTGTTTCATACTATAGATTTTAATGTAATTTTGACTGAACATTTTAAGGTTAAATGAAAATCCTTTTACAAACTTCTGAAATTTTTCAAAATCAACAATTTTTGTCGCACTTTTCAAATTATCATGGTCATTAAAAAAAATTTGGGCATTACTGAGTTTGAAATTTTTAATTGTTATTAATCTTATCTAGAATTGGAAATTTTTTCAATTAAAGAAAGCCACGGCTCTGATGTTTTTGATAAAATTGTTACCCCGTTCTTGAAACTGCATATTTTCATTTAGATACATAAATAACTTTTTTTACCATCTCTCTCTATCTATTGAGGAGCATTGAAGATGAATTAAATATAATTCGAAACGTTGTCAAGAAACTAGAATAACTACAATAACTACAATAACTACTGAAACTAAATAGTTTTCTTGCCAATTTAGACCACATCTAATTTACAGTGGTGTCCTTCATCGGGGGATAAAAGGTTTAAAATTGCAATCAGATATACGCCCCAGGGTTTCATTCAATGCCAAAAGCCCTCTATTTGTTATTATTGTTTTTTTTTTTTTTAATTTTATTTATTTACATCCTGTTGTTGACAAGGACCGAAGGATAAATATAATTAAAAATAGTCAAAAATAAACAATAACAAATAGAGGCCAGACACCACTGTGTCCGAAACATGTAAGGCATTTTAAATAACTAAATAAGTCGAGGGAGACTGCAGGATTTTCATTTTATCTTAACCGACGACTCCGCTGCAAGTATGGACTATTTCTTCACTATGAACGTTTTAATAGGTAAATAATCTCCGTAAAATGGGTCTATAGAAACATTTTGACACCCTGTATATTAAAAATTTAAAAAAAATAGACTAGTCCAAAGTCAAGATAATAGAATTCTTAGTCCAGGAGTGCATCATGTATTATTATCGTTAAATATAGATTATTTATTTAATTATTTATCAGTAAATGTTTGGTTATGGTATATTTATCAACAGTATATGGTCAAGGTAGAACTGTAGAATTTACGTATATCATATACTATTCTGTTTAAAAAAAATTACGACATTTAAAAAAATCTACATGGGATTTACATATCTAGTTTTTAAATTCGATTACTACACCCTTAAATTTTTGATTAAATTCACTGCTGTCTATAAGTGATAAAAAATAAAGAACAATATAAGTTATAGTTGATTTTCTGTTACCTGAGAGAGTAAATTATTTAATAAATAATATTTTTTCTTTTAAGGTAATTATTTTATGCAAAAAAAATTGTTTTTCTTTAACCCTACCCTTGCCCCCCCCACCCACCCCACACTCTTTACCAGTAAGAAATTCTTTTGAAAAATCACTGTTTTTCGTCTATAAAATCCAATCTAATAGCACTGTTTTTGTATTAAATATTTATTAATATACATAATTATATCAAATTTGAATAAAAAATTTGAGTTATTAGATTAGATATTAATGGCAAAACCAGCTGTTATTCATGTGTATTATTTTGGAAAACAATGATTTTCGACAACAATTTCTTACTGGTAAAGAGTGTGGGGTGGGTGGGGGGGCAAGGGTAAGGTTAATGAAAAACATTTTTTTTTGCAGAAAATAATTGCCTTAAAAAAAAAACTTTATAATTTACTAAGGAAACAAAAAAAATACCAGTAAAAAAGATTGATTTGATAAAAATTATACAAAGCTTCCCATGCTGTCTATAAGTGATAAGACATCAAGAATAATATAAATTATAGTTAATTTTCTGTTACCTGAGAGAGTAAATTATTTAATAAATAATATTTTTTCTCTAAGGCAATTATTTTATGCAAAAAAAATTGTTTTTCTTTAACCCTACCCTTGCCCCCCCACCCACCCCACACTCTTTACCAGTAAGAAATTCTTTTGAAAAATCACTGTTTTTCGTCTATAAAATCCAATATAATAGCACTGTTTTTGTATTAAATATTTATTAATATACAATAATAAATAATTATATCAAATTTAAATAAACAAACTGTGTAAGTAGGTAAGATATTAATGGCAAAACCAGCTGTTATTCATGTGTATTATTTTGGAAAACAATGATTTTTGAAGACAACTTCTTACTGGTAAAGAGTGTGGGGTGGGTGGGGGGGCAAGGGTAGGGTTAATGAAAAACAATTTTTTTGCAGAAAATAATTGCCTTAAAGAAAAAATTTTATAATTTACTAAGGAAACAAAAAAAATACCAGTAAAAAAAGATTGATTTGATTAAAACTATACAAAGCTTCCCATGCTGTCTATAAGTGATAAGAAATAAAGAATAATATAAATTATAGTTAATTTTCTGTTACCTGAGAGAGTAAATTATTTAATAAATAATATTTTTTCTTTTAAGGCAATTATTTTATGCAATATTTTTTTTTTATCAACACTACCCTTACACCCTCCACCCATCCCAAATAACTTACCAGTAAAAAAATTATTTTGCAAGATCCCTGTTTTTCGTCCATATCATCCAATGTAATATCGTTGTTTTATAGTAAATACAGTATTGGAAACTTTTGAAAATTTATTATATTTTGTGTGCCTTTTAATAAGCATTTTATTTTCTTTTATAAAGTTGTTGTACACGAAAAACTAGTGTCAATTAATTTAAATGTTGACAAAAATTCAGCACCACTAGCAGTTCGGAATAAAAATTTTCAAAAAGCTGGACAAAATACTTGGATCTAAATGATTTTTATTCAAAAACGACGACATAAAACATAACTTATTGAAACCATAATATTATAACTAATATTTGGTATGGTAACCCTTAGCATTAATTACTGCCTGCATTCTTCTGGGCATTGATTCAATCAAATTCTCAATTATTTATCTGTCAATGTGAGTCCAGGCTTCAACAAGCTTATGAAATAGTTCATCAGCATTTTTGACTGTTCCAGATGCCCGAATTTTGCGATCCAGATGTTCCCATAAATTTTCAATCGGGTTTAAGTCTGGACTCTGGGCCGGCCATTTTATAACTGTGATCTTTTCTTGGTCCAACCATTTTTTTACCAATTTTGATGAATGTATCGGATCATGCTGGAATACAAAATTTAGTGGCATAGACTCAAATGTGTAAGGCTCCATTATGTTTCGCAAATTATCCTGATACATAAATTTCCCCACAATTTTATGTATTGGCCCAGTACCATACCAAGAAAAGCGTCCCCATACTATCACATTACCACCTCCATGTTTAACCGTAGGTCGGATAAACTTTTTTTTGAGTCTTTCACCTTTCGGTCGTCTTACATGAAGTATTCCATCACTGGAAAACAGATTGAACTTAGATTTGTCAGTATATATAGCACTTTTTTCCAATCTTGTACAGTCCAGTTAAGATGATACATTTTCCTTCCGCAGCAAAGGTTTTTTAGCAGCTCTGTAGCTGTTAAGTCCACCAGAACACAATCGCCTTCTTACCGTTCTTGCAGAGACATTGGAAGGCTCACCTTCATTTAATTTTTGTAAAATTTTGGAGGATGACAAAAATGGGAAATATTTAAAATTCACATTTCCAGATATACGATATTTCTTAATTATCCGTGACACGGTGTTCTTAGGAACGTTTAGTCTTGGAGCAATATTACGCTGCCTAACACCCTGATTGTAAAAATCTAAAATTCTTTGGCGAATGTCGCTGGAATAGGCCTTGCCTTTTCCCATCGTAATATAAAATAAAATAAATCTATAAAATCAGATCAAATTTAAATAAACCGTTGATTGAAGGGGCGAGGTTCCCTTTTCAATCAACGAATAAAGAGTGTTAAATATTGAATACATATTTTCTGCAGAAACATTGTTTTTTATCAACATAACCCTTACCCCCCCACCCACCCCGAACATTTGCCCCGTAAGAAATTCTTTTGCAAAATCACTGTTTTTTGTTTAAAAATCCAATCTAATAGTACTGTTTTTGTATTAAATATTTATTAATATACAATAATAAATAATTATATCAAATTTAAATAAACAAACTGTGTAAGTAAATAAGATATTAATGGCAAAACCAGCTGTTATTCATGTGTATTATTTTGGAAAACAATGATTTTTGAAGACAACTTCTTACTGGTAAAGAGTGTGGGGTGGGTGGGGGGTGTAAGGGTAGTGTTGATAAAAAAAGTTTTTATTGCATAAAATAATATCTTTAAAAGAAGAAAAATTTCATTTATTAAATAATTTACTCTTTCAGGTTACAGTAAATTAACTATAATTTATTCTATTCTTTATTTCTTTTCATTTATAGACAGCATGGGAAGCTTTGTATAGTTTTTATGAAATCAATCTTTTTTACTGGTATTTTTTTTGTTTCCTTAGTAAATTATAAAATTTTTTCTTTAAGGCAATTATTTTCTGCAAAAAAAAATGTTTTTCATTAACCCTACCCTTGCCCCCCCACCCACCCCACACTCTTTAAGAAATCAGTAAGAAAGAGTAAGAAAGAAATCTCAGTAAGAAATTGTCTTCAAAAATCATTGTTTACCAAAATAATACACATGAATAACAGCTGGTTTTGCCATTAATATCTTATCTACTAACACAGTTTGTTTATTTAAATTTGATATAATTATTTATTATTGTATATTAATAAATATTTAATACAAAAACAGTGCTATTATATTGGATTTTATAGACGAAAAACAGTGATTTTTCAAAAGAATTTCTTACTGGTAAAGAGTGTGGGGTGGGTGGGGGGGCAAGGGTAGGGTTAATGAAAAACATTTTTTTTTGCAGAAAATATTTGCCTTAAAGAAAAAATTTTATAATTTACTAAGGAAACAAAAAAAAATACAAGTGAAAAAGATTAATTTGATAAAAACTATACAAAGCTTCCCATGCTGTCTATAAGTGTAAGTATAATTTTTCATCTTTTAAGGTAATTATTTTATGCAATAAAACTTTTTTTTATCAACACTACCCTTACACCCCCCCACCCACCCCAAACATTTACCCAGTAAGAAATTCTTTTGAAAAATCACTGTTTTTCGTCTATAAAATCCAATCTAATAGCACTGTTTTTGTATTAAATATTTATTAATATACATAATTATATCAAATTTGAATAAAAAATTTGAGTTATTAGATTAAATATTAATGACAAAACCAGCTGTTATTCATGTGTATTATTTTGGAAAACAATGATTTTTGAAGACAATTTCTTACTGGTAAAGAGTGTGGGGTGGGTGGGGGGGCAAGGGTAGTCTTAATGAAAAACGGTTCATTTGCAATAAATAATTGTTTGAGAAAAAATGTATTGGTAGAAAATTATAGGTGATAAAAAAATCTATAGTTTTTGTATCTATACTTGTCTCACATAACTTTAAGTTGATGGAATATCATATACAAAGAAATCTAGAATATAGTAGGAAATACATTAACGTGTATGAAACAATAATTATACGAAATAAGATATACAAGAATATCAATTTGTTCAAAACTAAACAAGGATTTAAAAAATAAAATTTATTTTAGAAAAATGCCCCCCTGATGCATGAAACACATTAAACAACTGCAAATATATCTACAATGAAAGTAAATTATTAAAAAAAAATCTCATTCCATTAAACGCATTTTATAAACATCTTTAGATAGTATACAATAGACCATACTTTTATGAAATAATAATTGTATATTATTAATATGTAATAAACCTTCTTGTTAAACGTTAATAAAACATAAACATAATCATCATGCGGACGTTTTATCCGATATTTATAGTTGAAGTTCAAACAAAAATAAACGTTTATTATTTAACCATCATAAAACTCAAACCACAGAACCATTATATGGTGAAAGCTATTTACTTACATCACAATTATTATAGTTGAAATTATGAAGTCAACTTTTTCTAGACATGGTATTCCTAAAATAGTTCATCAGATATAACTACTTGGCATTACTTTACTATTACTAAAGATATTTAAGCACTAAAAAACACTATTCCTGTACCTCAAAACACTTTAAAACAAGTTGTTGAATTATGATTTCAATACAGCCTAAAGGGTGCAGTAAAAACCGAAAATGGGGCTATATAAATAAGAGACTCATAAAAGTTACTCCTCCTAGGGTGTAACAGGCCTTAATAATAAAGTAGAAAAATTCTTGAAAAGGTAAATGATAGAAAATAAGGAAATCAAAGATGGACCCAACCCAACCCAAAGGTAACTCATGAGGGTAGATTTGCTAAGGCACCTACAAGGTTTAATTAGTATGCAAGTAACTGTTAAGATTATTGTCTTGTGTTCTATCTAGCAAAAAGGGAGATGTCGGGTATTTAGTACATCCATGTGTAAATTACTAAAAGTATTTAATTTACAAATAAACAACAGGTTAAACTTACAACAATCTTTATAAAGAATATTTAAATAAAAACCAGCTTTTTCATATTAACCGAACAACCTGTCTTTACCTTGAGCTGCCTCGGACCTTAGAGGCTTTTTTTTTTTGTTAATTAGTACGAGTTCTTGAAAACTAGGGTTCGTTTTATTATACTTGTAAATACGAGGCGTAACAATAATTATTATCATTGTCGCAAGATTATGTGACTTTTTTTTTTTGTGCGCGTTCTGTTACCTAATCTAGCGGTACAAATTCTGATTATTTCGTTTGATAAACTGTTACAAGGTGCAGCTTTGTATACGTTATTCTAATGTAATCTCCAGGTGCACCACATCGTTTAATATTCTCTTTGAACGTTCGGTTTTAATACAAATAGACCTTTTTATTACACCTGTTAAATGGCCGCCTAACTATTATATATATATATGTTAAGCATGTATAATATTCGCGTTTGGGTTACGCAACCGCCCCGGTAAACTGGTATATTATGGCTTCAGTTGGCTACGGTCAATTTCGGGTTATATAACGACGTTTCTAAATACCCTTACACAAGTTTTTGATGCCAAAACAATTATATTTTTATGATTGGCCTCGTTGATAACCTTACTATACAGGATGTTCTGAATACAGAGTAACCCTTGGGGTAACAACAGTGGTGTCCCCCGATTTTTAATTTAATATTGCTTTATCTGAACACAAACATGTTCCCTCAATTCCTCATTCAATTTGGAGCAAATTTGATTTTATGCCTTTTTTTCGTACGATGCGAGGTTTTCGAGTAAAAAAAAAAGTTCCACCTCAGTTTATAGGGAAATAAAGAGGTTTCTTGCAAAAGATGCACACTACCTGAAGATAAATATATCCATGATTTTAAAACAGAAACTAGTAATTCACTGTCAAAAGCGATCGATTCACTGATGAATTCCATTCCCTGGATGAGCGTATCAAGGCAAAACAGCATCAAGATTTTTAAGTTCAATAACTCCAAAACGACTATAGTTACAAAGAAATTTGTAAGGACCTTTTTGGTTAAGAAACTCATCAGCTTTCAAATGAAACTAAAATCACTAAGATCGTTACATGTATTTCCGAAATATGAAGATTTTTGTAAAGCCTTTGACCGTATCAAGATTTTTTTAATTCATTGAAAAAATACTCAATAACTCCAAAACGACTGGATTTACAAAGAAACTTGTAAGGACCTTTTTGGTTAAGAAACTCATCTGCTATCAGATGAAACTAAAATCACCAAAATCGTTACATGTGTTTCCAAAATATGTAGATTTTTGTAAAGCCTTTGACCGTATCAAGATTTTTTTAATTTATTGAAAAACTACTCAATAACTCCAAAACGACTCGATTTACAAAGAAACTTGTAAGAACCTTTTTGGTTAAGAAACTCATCTGCTATCAGATGAAACTAAAATCAATAAAATCGTTACATGTGTTTCCAAAATATGTAGATTTTTGTAAAGCCTTTGACCGTATCAAGATTTTTTTAATTTATTGAAAAAATACTCAATAACTCCAAAACGACTGGATTTACAAAGAAACTTGTAAGGACCTTTTTGATAAAGAAACTCATCGGCTATCAGATGAAACTAAAATCAATAAAATCGTTACATGTGTTTCCAAAATATGTAGATTTTTGTAAAGCCTTTGACCGTATCATGATTTTTTTAATTTATTGAAAAACTACTCAATAACTCCAAAACGACTATAGTTACAAAGAAACTTGTAATGACCTTTTTGGTTAAGAAACTCATCTGCTATCAGATGAAACTAAAATCACTAAAATCGTTACATGTGTTTCCAAAATATGTAGATTTTTGTAAAGCCTTTGACCGTATCAAGATTTTTTTAATTTATTGAAAAAATACTCAATAACTCCAAAACGACTGGATTTACAAAGAAACTTGTAAGGACCTTTTTGATAAAGAAACTCATCGGCTATCAGATGAAACTAAAATCAATAAAATCGGTACATGTGTTTCCAAAATATGAAGATTTTTGTAAAGCCTTTGACCGTATCATGAATTTTTTAATTCATTGAAAAACTACTCAATAACTCCAAAACGACTATAGTTACAAAGAAACTTGTAAGGACCTTTTTGGTTAAGAAACTCATCTGCTATCAGATGAAACTGAAATCACTAAAATCGTTACATGTGTTTCCGAAATATGAAGATTTTTGTAAAGCCTTTGACCGTATCAAGATTTTTTTAATTAATTGAAAAACTACTCAATAACTCCAAAACGACTGGATTTACAAAGAAACTTGTAAGGACCTTTTTGGTTAAGAAACTCATCAGCTATCAGATGAAACTAAAATCACTAAAATCGTTACATGTGTTTCCAAAATATGTAGATTTTTGTAAAGCCTTTGACCGTATCAAGATTTTTTTAATTCATTGAAAAACTACTCAATAACTTCAAAACGACTGGATTTACAAAGAAACTTGTAAGGACCTTTTTAGTTAAGAAATTCATCTGTTATCAGATGAAACTAAAATCAATAAAATCGTTCCATGAGTCTTCGAAATATTTAGATTTCCGTGGAGCGTTTGACACTATCACGTTTTTTTTTCATTCGTTGAAAAACTTCTCAATAACTCCAAAACGAATATAGTTACAAAGAAACTTGTAAGAACCTTTCTGGTAAAAAAACTCATCTGCTATCAGATGAAATTAAAATCACTAAAATCGTTACATGTGTTTCCAAAATATGTAGATTTTTGTAAAGCCTTTGACCGTATCAAGATTTTTTTAATTCGTTGAAAAACTACTCAATAACTCCAAAACGACTGGATTTACAAAGAAACTTATAAGGACCTTTCTGATAAAGAAACTTATCACCTATCAGATGAAACTAAAAACACTAAAATCGATACATGTGTTTCCAAAATATGTAGATTTTTGTAAAGCCTTTGACCGTATCAAGATTTTTTTCATTCATTGAAAAACTACTCAATAACTTCAAAACGACTCTATTTACAAAGAAATTTGTAAGGACCTTTTTGGTTAAGAAACTCATCAGCTATCAGATGAAACTAAAATCAATAAAATCGTTACATGTGTTTCCGAAATATGAAGATTTTTGTAAAGCCTTTGACCGTATCAAGATTTTATTAATTCGTTGAAAAACTACTCAATAACTCCAAAACGACTGGATTTACAAAGAAACTTGTAAGGATCTTTTTGGTTAAGAAATTCATCTGCTATCAGATGAAACTAAAATCAATAAAATCGTTGCATGAGTCTTCGAAATATTTAGATTTCCGTGGAGCGTTTGACACTATCACGTTTTTTTGCAATTCGTTGAAAAACCTCTCAATAACTCCAAAACGACTGGATTTACAAAGAAACTTGTAATGACCTTTTTGGTTAAGAAACTCATCAGCTATCAGATGAAACTAAAATCACTAAAATCGTTACATGTGTTTCCAAAATATGTAGATTTTTGTAAAGGCTTTGACCGTATCAAGATATTTTTCAATTCAGTGAAAAGCTACTCAATACCTCCAAAACGACTGTATTATTTATTGTTGTTATTACTATCCGACTGTTTCTCGATAAATGCTTGTAAAAAGAAATTAACGCTATTAAAATTGATAAACTGCAATTCTGTTTGACACTTTTTAATTTTTTAGGAAAATTAACCAAAATTCCAAAATAAGCCTTCAAGACTTAGCTGAGCTGCGCTAAATTGCTCTCTTTCAAATATATATTAAAAAACCCCTAAAACAATAAATTAATTATTTCTTTAAAAAATAAAACAATTATCCGAACGTGTACGACGACCTTTAATTAAGTCCCTTTGGTGTACGTACTCCTATAATCGAAGCTTCGCATGTTGTCCGCAAGAGGCGCCACCTCAACTGGCGCTTTATCCCCGTTTAAAAACAAATTTTTGACATTAATTAAATAAAAACTGGAGCAGGACCCTTTAGGGAGCAATCACAACCCTTTTATCGCATTTATATTCAATTTATAAACAATAAAACACAATTTACCGGTCGTTTTCGAGGGTTGACTTGAGGGGGTTGCCTACGCGCAAATGACATTGACGTTCGCTGTCAGTAGTGTCAGTCATTCTATATCATCAATCATCATGAAATTTTCGTAACGGATTGTGTTTATTCGCATTATATTTGTTTATTTTAGTGTTTTTTTGAGTTTTATATAGTGCTAATGTGTGTGAATAAATATGTAGATTATATATATGGAGGTTTACGTGGAAGTGTGTGCAATGTTGCTGCATGAAAACTAGCCCTTGTGAAAAATAGTTCTTTTAGCTGTTTATGTAATAAAAGAAGACCCTTAGAACATTGAGTGCCGTGTGTGTATTTAATATTCTTAGAGAAGGCGATGTATGAAGCTTTTGAAGGGTTAAATTAATACAAGTATAAGATATAGAAGATTATAAGAATATAGAAGCCCTAACTAGTAAAGGAAGACATAGAGAGGTGAGTCTTTGTATTCGCGTAGCTTATAGTGCCTAAACCAATGTAAACAGACGCCCTTTTTAATGCTAAATACCTTTATTAATATAATGTTTACAACAAATTATAATAACAATAAAATAATATTAAAAAAAAAACAAATACAAAGCTAACATGGCGGCCATCTTGTTGCTTTGATTTCGCCTTTTGCGCAACGTTGCCACGCCTAACAAAACTTCTGATACGGATATTTACATAAGACTAAACCTTATTGCATTAAAATGTATATATTTGCACCTTAAAAAATAATATTATAATAACTGCAGTTAATTTGAAAACATTATTATAACAACTCAATACAAAATAGAAAGTTAGGTTAGTTTTCATATAAAACAAACGGTACACACAACTGTCAATTTAAAATATTGGCGCCAAAATTTAAATCTTCAAGCAAATTCAGGTCCTGTATATTTAGATTCTGATGAAACTCGTGACGTAGAACAAGAAGTAATTCTGTGATCGCTTCGACCTCGCGCACTCTAATTGTGCTTGATTTAGTTAAATCTGATTGCATTTCGTGACCATATTGCGGGTCATCGGAATTATATTATGCACCTGCATCACGATCCGAATAACCGCTTCTTATTGGTTATCGGATAATTAAATGCGCGATTTACCCTATAGTAGAGTAATTGCTTTATCAGATTTACTATGTCCATTCACGTTAATAACTTTAGGGCTTAGGCATGACTATCCTTCCCTCCCTAAAAAAAAGGGTAATAACCCGAAAGTGGAGCAATCAGATTTCAATAATGCAACGGTACTACTAATCCACTTATTCAATAATAAGTGATTGGTATTTTAGACCTGGGAGCCATTGCTTGCATAATAAAACTCGCTTGTTACTACCATTATACAAATAGGAATTTATTTTTTAACAACGTGGTTTTACAGCGCAAATAAGTTGATCCGAGGGGTCCAAACTGTCGCCTTTCTGCGTTAAAAACATCGGAATCAGCCGAATAATCAGCACCAAGGTCCCGAACAGGGCCAGATTCGTTAGCGTGCTCTCCCTCGCCCTTTTCCGTTCCTCCTCGGTGCTGGTCGGTGGGAAATTTCTCGGTAACCTTCTCATTTTTAACTCGTAAAAGGACTTTAATTAAATAATTTCTGACATAAGTCGAATGTGACAAGGGTCGACTGGTGCCGAGCATTGTTAGAGTTGACGTTTCGATCACATCCGCCCGGACTAATATAACTCGATAAACGGAGCACGTGGCAACGTCGCCTCTTATTTTCTATCTCGCTCGGTCGCATTGGGAACGTGTGCTGTCACTTTTGAGGGGCACATTAGTCCGGTCGTAAATGGTGAAAAAATGTTAGTGGGGTGGGAAACTGAAACGATTTTTATTTTTTTATTAAATTTTTAAGCGGCAGGTCAAGAGTCGATTTTTTTACTCAAAGATACTTCACGTTAACCTGAATTCCTCTCGGACCTGTAAAAAATGAACAATTTATCAAAATATGACTCTCCAATTAAAATCTCCTCAGGCACTTTTATTCTATTACTAAATACCCTTAGGCAATAATTTATTATTCTTATTATATTGCACCGGTTTTAATATGACCTGCCTCGACTGTAATTCAGCCTTGGAAACATGGGTGGGGTGGTTATTGTTACACATTTTAACCTTTCTCTCCTACTTCATTTTAAAGTTCCTTAATTATGTATTCATATATAGCGATTAAATATTGCCGATATTTCCTAAATATGGTGACGTTGTTTTAATGCGGAAATTCGAAGTATAAATTGGGCGGGGTCTTGCACTTATCTCATTAATGATCGTTTATTATTTTGTTCCAGATACCACGGCCTAGGTGTAAACTTAGGACGTTCCTCTATATAAGTATAGCAGTCCTAATTTTAGTACAACTTACTTTAGCGGAGAAGGAAAGAGGTAAGAACACAAGGGCAACCCTTAATAATAATGGGTGATAAGAAATGGCGGGCATGCTTTAGTTGTCTAGTAATAGGTTTCTATATAGGCATTAATTAAGGGCGATTTTATGAAATGGTGAAGGCACAGGGACACGTATGACACAGTATTTTTAGAGAACAGTTTAAGGAATATATAGCTTTTTGTTTCATGGAAATACTCCCACTAGTTTTTTAATTAGAGGACTTTAAACTAAGAGGTTTGATGGTCAAACGTCTCCCTTGGACACCACTGTCTAAAAAGTCCAATATTTCCAAAATTATTGTTTGGACTAATTTGAACTATAAACAGTATATCTAAAGGACAGTTTAAGGAATATTCTGCTTTTTGTTTTATGGAGATACTCCCACTAGTCTCTTAGATACGAGACTTTGAACTGAGTCGTCACTTTGACGGTCAAACGTCTCCCTTGGACACCACTGCCTACAAAGTCCTATATTTCCAAAAATATTGCTTGGACTAAATTGAACTATGAACAATATTTCTAGAGACCACTTTAAGGAATATTTTGCTTTTTGTTTCATGCAGATACTCCCACTAGTCTCTTAGATACGAGACTTTGAACTGAGTCGTCACTTTGACGGTCAAACGTCTCCCTTGGACACCACTGCCTACAAAGTCCTATATTTCCAAAAATATTGCTTGGACTAATTTGATCTATAAACATTATTTCTAGAGATCACTTTATAGAATATTTTGCTTTTTGTTTCATGCAGATACTCCCACTAGTCTCTTAGATACGAGACTTTGAACTGAGTCGTCATTTTGACGGTCAAACGTCTCCCTTGGACACCACTGCCTAAAAAGTCCAATATTTCCAAAATTATTGCTTGGACTAATTTGAACTATAAACAGTATATCTAAAGGACAGTTTAAGGAATATTCTGCTTTTTGTTTTATGGAGATACTCCCACTAGTCTCTTAGATACGAGACTTTGAACTGAGTCGTCACTTTGACGGTCAAACGTCTCCCTCGGACACCACTGCCTACAAAGTCCAATATTTCCAAAAATATTGCTTGAACTAATTTGAACTATAAACATTATTTCTAGAGATCACTATAAAGAATATTTTGCTTTTTGTTTCATGCAGATACCCCCACCAGTTTTTTAATTAGAGGACTTTGAACTAAGAGGTCACTTTGACGGTCAAACGTCTCCCTTGGACACCATTGCCTACAAAGTCAAATATTTCCAAAAATATTGCTTGAACTAATTTGAACTATAAACATTATTTCTAGAGACCACTTTAAAGAATATTTTGCTTTTTGTTTCATGCAGATACTCCCACTAGTCTCTTAGATACGAGACTTTGAACTGAGTCGTCACTTTGACGGTCAAACGTCTCCCTTGGACACCACTGCCTACAAAGTCCAATATTTCCAAAAATATTGCTTGAACTAATTTGAACTATAAACATTATTTCTAGAGATCACTTTAAAGAATATTTTGCTTTTTGTTTCATGCAGATACCCCCACCAGTTTTTTAATTAGAGGACTTTGAACTAAGAGGTCACTTTGACGGTCAAACGTCTCCCTTGGACACCATTGCCTACAAAGTCAAATATTTCCAAAAATATTGCTTGAACTAATTTGAACTATAAACATTATTTCTAGAGACCACTTTAAAGAATATTTTGCTTTTTGTTTCATGCAGATACTCCCACTAGTCTCTTAGATACGAGACTTTGAACTGAGTCGTCACTTTGACGGTCAAACGTCTCCCTTGGACACCACTGCCTACAAAGTCCAATATTTCCAAAAATATTGCTTGAACTAATTTGAACTATAAACATTATTTCTAGAGATCACTTTAAAGAATATTTTGCTTCTTGTTTCATGCAGATACCCCCACCAGTTTTTTAATTAGAGGACTTTGAACTAAGAGGTCACTTTGACGGTCAAACGTCTCCCTTGGACACCACTGCCTACAAAGTCCAATATTTCCAAAAATATTGCTTGAACTAATTTGAACTATAAACATTATTTCTAGAGATCACTATAAAGAATATTTTGCTTTTTGTTTCATGCAGATACACCCACCAGTTTTTTAATTAGAGGACTTTGAACTAAGAGGTCACTTTGACGGTCAAACGTCTCCCTTGGACACCACTGCCTACAAAGTCCAATATTTCCAAAAATATTGCTTGGACTAAATTGAACTATAAACAATATTTCTAGAGACCACTTTAAGGAATATTTTGCTCTTTGTTTCATGCAGATACACCCACCAGTTTTTTAATTAGAGGACTTTGAACTAAGAGGTCACTTTGATGGTCAAACGTCTCCCTTGGACACCATTGCCTTCAAAGTCCTATATTTCCAAAATTATTGCTTTGACTAAATTGAACTATAAACAATATTTCTAGAGACCACTTTAAGGAATATTTTGCTTTTTGTTTCATGCAAATACTCCCACTAGTCTCTTAGATACGAGACTTTGAACTGAGTCGTCACTTTGACGGTCAAACGTCTCTTTTGGACACCACTGCCTACAAAGTCCAATATTTCCAAAAATATTGCTTGAACTAATTTGAACTATAAACAGTATTTCTAGAGACCACTTTAAGGAATATTTTGCTTTTTGTTTCATGCAGATACTCCCACTAGTCTCTTAGATACGAGACTTTGAACTGAGTCGTCACTTTGACGGTCAAACGTCTCCCTTGGACACCTCTGCCTACAAAGTCCAATATTTCCTAAATTATTGCTTGGACTAAATTGAACTATGAACAATATTTCTAGAGACCACTTTAAAGAATATTTTGCTTTTTGTTTCATGCAGATACCCCCACCAGTTTTTTAATTAGAGGACTTTGAACTAAGAGGTCACTTTGACGGTCAAACGTCTCCCTTGGACACCACTGCCTATAAAGTCCTATATTTCCAAAAATATTGCTTGGACTAAATTGAACTATAAACAATATTTCTAGAGACCACTTTAAGGAATATATTGTTTTTTGTTTCATGGAGATACACCCACTAGTTTTTTAGATACAGGACTTTGAACTAAGTGGTCACTATAATTTTTAAAACGGAATCCTCGATTATTATGTAGGAAGGGATTAAATAAACTCTTTTAATTATTATGCTATTTCCTATTGATCTAAAAAATGGCGAAAGCGCTGGACGTACGTCCTTTAGGCAAAAATTGACGGTCCTCCATGTCGGGTGTATGAAATGGTGAATGCGCCGGGGTAAAATTAAATTTGCCATAACTTTCAAACGGGACCACGGATTTTTATGGGGATTATTATAAAAGAAGGAGCTAACCGAACTCTTTTGATTAATATGCCATTTCTTGCACGAAAAAATCAAAAAATCAGTTTATTAAAGATTTAAAAAAAAATGGCGGATGCGCCGGGCATATGTCCTACATAAATGTTGCTCTCGTAGTACTGTTACGGCATTTTTGCCACTTCTAGGCAAAAATTGACGGTCCCTAATGTCGGGTGTATGAAATGGTGAATGCGCCGGGGTAAAATTAAATTTGCCATAACTTTCAAACGGGACCACGGATTTTTATGGGGATTACTATAAAAGAAGGAGCTAACCGAACTCTTTTAATTAATATGCCATTTCTTGTAAAAAAAAATTAATAAGTCAGTTTATTAATGATTTAAAAAAATAATGGCGAAGACGCCGGGCATATGTGCTAATTCAATTTTTCTCTAGTGATATGTATCAATCAATCAGTCGTATTAAGTTTAATGGAGTCTTTGTAAAATGGTGAAAGCGCCGGGCTATATTTAAACCTCTCCACCTAACGCCACCTCTTCTCGAACTTAACGAAATGGTGAATGCGCCTGACTAAACTCAAACACCCTATAACATCACATACAACTCACTTTAATTCCCAATTTGTAGCGACTAGACGTAGATTAAGGCGCCCGCTGAAATCCACCTCCTCACTAAGCACGAAAGCGGCCTCCTCCTCACTAACTAGTAGAAGTGGAGGCGATCAAGAAGTCTCTCCGAGCGTGAGCAAGTTCCGTAGAACTCGACCGGGACATAAAAAGAACTCGGATAACGCGGTGAGCGCCTCCACCGGCAAGAAGGACAAGGATGGATATAAGGTCGTGTGTTACTACACCAACTGGTCACAGTACAGGTAAGTAGTAATTATTTGGACGATTTTTATGCGGGTCTATTGTTTTAATTATGACCCTGAGCTGGTTTTTGTTATTTTGGTTTAAAGTTGCTTAAATGTTATGTTAAGTAAGGTGGGCTTACGAAAGATCCTGTTTGTGAAAGATTCAGGGGTTTTAATGGTGAAAGCACTTTAGGAGGTGTTTTGATCAATAAATTGAACTTTTATTTTTGCTTAAACACGCTGTACTTGTCACTGAAAATGAGCAATATCATGTTAAAGTTTATAACGAAAAACAAACTCTTTTTGTCTAAATTCAATCAACTTTTATTTAATCTTTAACCGCCACGACTTCATATGGAACTGTTTCTTGTTTCTTACTAAAAATACGCCTTATCCTCTAAACCTTTTTAACCTAAACAAAGTATCAAGTTACAAACTAATATTTCTCGGCTATCGCTACGTACTTCTTAAGTGCCGCACATCATCACTTTTCCCATAAATAACTGACACTTATTTCGAACCTATATAACAAAAAGATTATTGTCCTTATATTTAAACCGCGTAATATTCGGCCATCCTAATTCTCTTTTCCGCCATCATCATAACCTCCTGGCCAACAATCCTTGATGACCTCAACAATCCTGAAATTGTTCCTTTTCTTAAATATTTTTTTTTTAATTAATTTAATATTTTGCCTCTTCATTAATCGAAAATACTTTACATTTTCTCCACAGCGATTTATTAATCAATCATAGCATTTCATAGCTATTTTTGAAACTATTTGATGACTAATTTTCATTTCACCACAATTAGTTCATTTTCTATCTTATGTCACTTTCTCAACCCTATTTACAGGTCATTCACCCCATACATTACTCTGGCCAGATTTTTTTTTTTTTTTTTTCAACTGTTTAACACAGGTTCCCTTTTAAGTCGTCCTGTCCGACTATTTTTATTCAAAAATGCCAAATGCTGTAGTTAAGAAAAGAAACAACAATCTAACAGTTCAAATTCTAAATTCTACATTAACTTTCCAATAAATCAATCAAATCATGTCTATCTCTTGCATCTTCATCGGATTCACTACCTGAACTCTCATTAATCATTATGCTACGATACGGTCGTAAAGAGTCAACAGCAACCAGTGTGTTAAACTTTTTATAGCCTCTCATACCCTTTACACTTCTAATCTTATACCTATCGTTATCAAAAATCCTTTCAATTACATACGGCCCTGTAAATTTACCACTTAACTTAGAGTTGACGCCGGTCTTACTACAAGACTCACCACCTTTCCATAACACTAAATCACCCTTTTTATATTTTTTCGGTGGTTTTCTCTTTCTATCAAAATAAACTTTCATTTGCTCAGAAACCCGTTTCAAATTTTTACTAGCGTCCTTTCTTTTATCTGAAAAATCAACCGTGATTGACCCTTCTAAATCTCTTTGAACATTATTTTTATACCCGAACAAAAGCTCAAAAGCACTGTATTTAGTACTCTCATTGACAGTATTATTAATGCCCCAAATAATTTCAGGTAACTTATCGCTCCATTGTAAATCACTATCACTAGTCATTGTTCTCATTGCGTCTAAAAGTGTCCTATGAAACCTTTCTACTTGATCGTTAGCCCTAGGCGTCGCGGTAGCTGTCCTTATATGTTTAATCTGTTTACTATCTACAAATTTCTTAAAATATCTACTGGTAAATGCCAACCCATTGTCAGAAACAATACGTTTTGGATACCCTAAATAACCACCAAAAATCTCTCGTAAATTCTTAATACACTACGACAAGCCCTTGCTACCATGTATTTCGTAAAGGAATCAACAATGGTCAAAATATACGTAAACCCTGATTTACTTTTAGGAAATGGACCAACGTGATCGATATGAACTGTGTGCATAGGCACATCAGGTTTTGCTATAGGATGTAATTTACCCTCTTCTTTCCCGTAACTACCCTTTTTATAATTACAATCTAAACAACTTTGAACATATTTTTTCACAAATCGAGACATTTTTGCAAACCAAAATTAATCCTTTATTAATTTTAAACAACGTACAAAGCCTGGATGACCTACGGAATCATGATATTTTTGCAATATTTGGAATCGTGCAAATTTTGGAATAACTAATTTTTCGCCATTTAATGTTTTCTTAAAAAGTCGACTATTTTTATATACATATTGCCTTTTAAAATCGGGATTAGAATTATTTTTAATTTGATTTATGATATTTTGTAGTGTTTCATCCTGCATTTGGATTGTTAAAAACCAATCTTCAATATTAATTCAACTTCTCGCGTGGTCGTAATTTTTTAGACCATCATCAGAGAAGTCAACAAGCCACATGAGTTTGCATTCTAACCTAACAGTTGCTATACGGGATTTGCATCGCAAGAAGCATGAAAACTATTCTCAGTGTGGGTCTCACCATTCTGACGCTGAATACTTGTCACCAAATACAAATACTTTCAGTAATTCTGCACTAAAGCTGCTTAACTACAATGTGCAAAGCTTAAACAATAAAGTTCTGGAGCTCGAGGTTCTGCTGGCTACACTATCTCCTGACATTCTCACAATTACTGAACATTGGCAAAAAAACCAGGACATAACACTTGTAAAGATACATGGGTATAACCTCTCAAGTTACTATGGTCGCTCTTGTTCAAAAGGAGGTGGCACTGCTATATTTTATAAAGATGATCTCAGTGATCATGTTAAAGTAGAGGAAGTAAACAGTCTACAGACTGGCACAGAAAAAGACTTTGAATTTTGCATTTCTAAAATTGTTATTAATAGCAATAATTCCATAATAGTTGTTTGTGTCTACAGATCACCTAGTGGTAACAGCCAATTTTTTCTCCACAATCTTGCTAACCTACTTGATGAGATGTATAATAACAAAATTCCTTTTATTATTTCAGGAGACTTTAATTTTAACTTTAGTAATCCTGATGACCATGGCGTGATGGCCTTGCTTGGACTAATGCAGACCTTTGGTCTAATACCTTACATTAACTCCAAAACTAGAATCACTGCTCACTGTGCCTCTCAGTTGGATAACATCTTTACAAATATGAACTCAAGTCTTGTCATATCTTCTGAAGTCCTTGTTTCTAATCTGTCTGATCATTATCCTCAAATTTTTGTTTTTAAGAGACAGATGGAGGTTCCCCAATGTGGTATGGTTGTGAAGCGACGAAAATTCTCAACACACAACATGAATCGATTTTACAATATGCTGATGTCGGAGGCATGGGAGGAGGTCTATTCTACTGAAGGAGTTGAAGGAAAATATAATACTTTCTTTCGTATTCTCTTGAAATACGAAACTTGAGGTTGAAAAATAAGAAGCCAACCTGGATTACACCAGAGATAAAAAGATATTCAAACTACATAAAAGATCTCTATGTTTGGTACAAATATACTAATTCTAGGGAACACTACGTTACATATAAACATGAAAGAAAACAATATCGACGTTACATCTCCTCTTATAAAAAGTCTATAAATGATAACAAAATCCAAAATTCAAAAAACAAGATAAAATCAGCATGGTCAATCATAAAATCTGAGTCAGGTAAAAATAAAACTAACAACAATATTGTTTTAAGGGTCAGTCCATTTATAACCCAGCTTTAATCACCGAATTATTTGCTAAACATTTTACTCTTGACCATCAACAAAGCTGTAACTCCAATATACATGACTTGCATAATGATTATCCAACCAGATTTCTCAATCCTGTTAATTCTCAGGATATCTTTAAGATATTGATGAACCTTCCAAATAAATTTTCTGGCTTGGCTTGGATGAAATTCCGGTATTCGTTTTAAAGTTTGTTGGGATTCACTTAGCCGGACCCATTTCCAATGTGATCAATGAGAGTCTTTCTACCCAAATTTTTCCTTCTGCTCTTAAGCGGGCAAAAGTAGTGCCTGTTTTTAAGAAGGGAGAAAAAACGAATATTGCCAACTATCGGCCAGTATCCGTATTACCATCCATATCGAAGGTATTTGAAAGGGTTATCTATCAAATAGTTATGAATTATTTAACTCACCATCAAATAATAAATAAACACCAATACGGATTCGTTCCCAAAAGATCGACGGAAATGGCCATTTATAGTGCAATACAATATATTATGGAGAATCTTGAGAGAAAGGCCAGTGTAGCTGGACTGTATTTCGATTCGTCTAATGCGTTCGACCATTCTTTACTGCTGGACATCCTGGAACGGTATGGCATCAGGGGTGCAGCATCTAAATTACTCAGTTCATATCTAGAGCAAAGAGAACAAATAGTTTGTGTGACACATTCCGGCTCACCAACGTTTTCCCGCCCCCAAATTATAGGAAGAGGTGTGCCTCAGGGCTCAATCTTGGGACCTGTGCTCTTCCTATTATATGTCAATGGCTTGCCTGAGCTGTTCCCTTCTGATATGATTTGTCAATTCGCCGACGACACATCAGTTATAGTTGCCAGGAAGACAGTGGCAGATCTTTCACGGAGCTGCTCATCCGCAGTGGAGCGCATGAGGACCTGGTGTCTGGACAGTAAGCTGTCTTTGAACTCTGGTAAAACGGGGTTGATTAATTTTTCGAAGGCCAATATTGTCTCAGAATCTCTACTTGTGTGGTCTGGTGGGCAGTCAATCCCTGTAGCCAATAGTATTAAATTCTTAGGAATACACATTGACCCCAATTTAAATTGGGAGAAACATATTAAAAACCTTTATTCCAGATTAGCTAGCTTGTGCGGATTGATTAGAAGATTAAGGGATGTAGTGCTTGACGTATCTCTTCGCCTATTTTATTTCGGACAGGTACAGTCGATCTTACAATATGGTATCTGTTTCTGGAGATCTGCAAGAGGAGCTCTAGATATATTTAGAATGCAAAAGCGTATCATTCGTTGTTTATTGGGCATGACCTACAGAACTTCCTGTAGACCTTACTTCTGCAAACTAAAAATACTCACCCTTCCCTCCTTATACTTTTCTTCCTTGGTGTTATTTGTGAAGAGACACAATCATTTGTTTGTTGAGAATAGAGAAATGTACGCTGAGGATGTGACTATGATTACACGACATAGAAGCGATCTCCGCATTCCATTGCATAATTCAGCTTACTATGAAAGAGGTTCTCATTATATGGCCATCAGGGCTTATAGAATGCTACCTGCTGATATTAGAAGCATTGAATCTACAGTCCAATTTAAAAAAGCTGTTTACCACTGGTTGCAGATTAAATGTTTTTATAATTTTACTTTTGAATAATAATTTTAACTTGTGTTAGATATTTAGAATATTTATTTTAAATTTTGTTATTTTGTTTATATAAGTATATTGCCTCTATGAATTCTAGATAAGAAAAATTAATGTACCCCATGCGAGCTAGATCCTCCTTTGTATGACGTTGCTTTGTCGTCCTGTATACGATTTTGTTGGCAAATAAAGGATATTATTATTATTATTATTATAATTTTTGATATATGCACCGGCGGATTTCTACTTAAAGCATCTACATGCTTCATAGTACTTCCAGGCTTATGTTCAATTCAACAAAATAGTACTCTTGTATCGATAACCACCATCTAGCAATTCTTGGAACTAAATCACGTTTTGCAAAAGTATACCGGACTGCAGAGCAATCAGTTATATTAGATAAATACGAAAACGTTTCAAGCTTTCTACTACTGCTAAAGTTTCTAATTCATAACTATGATATACCTGCTTAGCCACCGAAGTCACTCGGCTAAAATAAGCCACAGGTTTAAGTCCTTCAGTGTAAATCTGAAAAAATATACCTGCAATGCCCTTCGAGCTTGCATCGGTATGAATTTCAGTTTCACGATGCTGGTTAAAGGGCGTTAAAATGGGTCTTGATATTAATTTATCTTTTAACTCGGTGAAAGCAGATATCTGGTCTTTTTCCCCACTTAAACGGGGCATTCTTTTTTGTTAATTGCGTAAGTGGCAAGGCAATTATGGCAAAATTTTCTAAAGTACCCAGCTAAGCCTACAAATTGTCGAATTTCGTGAGCATTAGTAGGCTGTTTAAAATTTTTGACCGCATCTATCTTAGCTAAACCCGGAGACAAACCATTTGGACCTATTTCATGACCCAAAAATTGAATGCTTTGTTTTAGAAAAGAACATTTTTTTTTTTTAATTTAATTTAAAACCTGCCTCAGACAATAACTGCAAAACTTTTTCTAATAACTCTAAACCTTGCTCAGGAGTACTAGTGGGGATTAGAAGGTCATCCATGTAAACTAGAACTTGATCAAACCGCAAATTACCCAGAGCTCTGTCAATAGCACTTTGAAATACAGCTGGCGCATTTATCAAACCAAAAGGCATTTTTATATACTCAAAATGACCATCTGGGGTGACAAATGCCGTTTTATCAACAGAGCCCGAGGCTATCTGGTGGAAGCCTTGATTATAATCTAAACTTGTGAAATAA
Organism: Anthonomus grandis grandis; assembly: GCF_022605725.1. Lineage (NCBI taxonomy): Eukaryota > Metazoa > Arthropoda > Insecta > Coleoptera > Curculionidae > Anthonomus > Anthonomus grandis. The sequence continues at coordinate 12,766,585 of NC_065563.1, read as the reverse complement.
TATTTCCCCCCTAACATATTTAATTGTTCTTCAATATTTTTCATAGGATAGACTTGTTTTTTTTAGTTATTTTATTTAATGACCTATAATCACAACATAAACGATATGAATTATTTTTCTTTTTCACTAGAACAATAGGACTAGCAAAATCTGAATTAGATTCTATTATAATACCTGCAGAAAGCAAGTCATCGATTTTCTCTCTTACTACATCTCTCTCTTTCAGGGCTAATCTATAAGGGCGATAACACACTGGTTTTGACTCATCTTTCAACTCAATTTTTAGCTCACAACCCTTGACCGTACCCAATTCCTCTGTTTTACTGCAAAAACAGTTAAAAGCTTTTCTTTTATATCTCTCTCTAACTCACTATTCATATCTACATCGTTCAGGTCTAATCTACTCAAATTTATTTTATTTTGTACTAAACTCACCTCGCAACTATTTTTCCCGGACATGTTCGCAGCACATTTGGTGCCTCTGCCCAACAACTTTCCAGCCTTCCATGTTATGGCCTCCTCACCCATATTAGAAACTGGCAGCATCGACAAAGGTCCCCTAACTATAGCTCCTGGTATACAAATCAAAGATTTGCCCAAGTGGAAATATTTTCCATTTACAAAAACGTCTTCTCCATCCTTCACCCCCGTGATATCCACTGGAACGACGTGGGTTGACCGTGGACTAATAATACTATCCTCTTTAAGCAACACAAGTGGCCTCAGATCTTCAGCTTTAAGTGTCAGTCCTTCTCAATGTCTTGGCTCAATTTTGCCTCGTCAGAGTGGACCACTAAAGAAATTCCTGTAGCGTTAATAATGGGTTGTCCAATTAAAACATCAAAATCACCCATTGGAAGGTTAGTTATTAAAGCGGATGTTTCTATTTTAACCTCATCAATTTCGATGGTAAATTTAGTTGTTGCCTCACTTACGTAAGTGCCACCTCCAAAAGCAGTTAAAATATTTTTGCATGGAAATGTTGGCAATTTCATTTGGTTTACCACATCGCAGTTTATTATATTTTCCTGGCTACCACTATCAATATATCCGGTTACCAGATGCCCATTGATTTTACAGGGTTTCTTGTAAATTTGATTCACGTCTTTGTTTAAAAACTTGACAGATTTTTCCCCAACGTTTTTACGTGATGTGCTAGGAGTAGCAATATTGCGTGAATTTCGTAGGCGGCAGTTTTCCTTTTTATGGCCCAATCGACCACATAGGTAGCAACGTATTGTACTATTAAAACGGCAGTCTTTAGCTATGTGGCCCGGTTTTCCACAAATGTAACATTCTGTTGGCTTTTTGGTCTCACCTTAATGCTTAAATCTTTTTGATTTAGGTTCATACGTAGGGCTTTGATAATTTTCTATAGGTGATAACTTTGATAATTTTCTATGGTTTAAATATAAGGACAATAATCTTTTTGTTATATAGGTTCGAAATAAGTGTCAGTTATTTATGGGAAAAGTGATGATGTGCGGCACTTAAGAAGTACGTAGCGATAGCCGAGAAATATTAGTTTGTAACTTGATACTTTGTTTAGGTTAAAAAGGTTTAGAGGATAAGGCGTATTTTTAGGAGAAACAAAAAACAGTTCCATATGAAGTCGTAGCGGTTAAAGATTAAATAAAAGTTGATTGAATTTAAACAAAAAAGAGTTTGTTTTTCGTTATAAATTTTAACAATATAATGACTCCTAAGATAAGGCGGCACTGTTGTGCCTAATTCGAATAACATATAACATACAAACTAATTTATAACATATCTCAACTGAACGCTAACAACCATCAATAAATAACTATGTATATTTTACCGGAAGTACGCTACAAAAAAAAAACTAATAAAACAAACGAACTCCTAGGGTCAAAGTGGGTAAATTTACCCCGGAAGACATCCTGCCGGACCTCTGCACCCACATCGTGTTCGCCTTCGGGTGGCTGAAGAAGGGCAAACTGTCCTCGTTCGAGAGCAACGACGAGACCAAAGACGGCAAAGTGGGCCTGTACGAGCGCATCCAGAAATTAAAAAAGGCGAACCCGAACCTAAAAACCCTGTTGGCGATCGGCGGTTGGTCGTTCGGCACCCAAAAGTTCAAGGACATGTCCGCGACGAGATACGCCCGCCAGACGTTCATCTTTAGCGCGATCCCGTTCCTGAGGGATCGCGGCTTCGACGGCCTGGACCTGGACTGGGAGTACCCGAGCGGTAGCGTGGATAAGAAAAATTTCGTGCTGCTGCTCAAGGAACTGCGGGAAGCGTTCGAGGCGGAGGCGCAGGAGGTGAAGAAGCCGCGTCTGTTGCTGAGTGCCGCGGTACCGGTCGGTCCCGATAACATCAAGGGCGGTTACGACGTGCCCGCGGTCGCCTCCTACTTGGATTTTATCAATTTGATGGCGTACGACTTCCACGGGAAGTGGGAGAAGGAGACCGGACATAACGCGCCCCTGTATTCGCCCAGCTCGGACAGTCAGTACCAGAAACAGTTGAATGTCGATCACGCGGCCAATTTGTGGGTCAAGTTGGGCGCGCCCAAGGATAAAATGATTATCGGTGAGTCAGTTAGGAGGGTTTTATTATTAATTATTAAAAAAAAATCGTCGTAATATGAAAACTGCGTAATTTTAGAATGTTAGATTTAAAGTCTAATAAAAATTAAGAACATACACTCAAAATGGGAATGATAATTAAATGTGACCGTTTACACCAAGTTAGTGTTGGTTAGTAAGGCGATGTTTATTGATGTTTTTGAAACATCGATTTTGTTAAAAATGAAACGCGAAGGTTGGTTTATCAACACAGACTCACTTTATTATCTTACGCTTTTACAAAATACAAGTTACAGATGGTAAAAACACACGGCCCTAAAACAGAAAAGGGATCCTTGGGTAAAACTGCCTACACGCAGTGGCGTACTGACATTTGTATTTTGAGCTAAATTACAACACTCCCACTGCACAAAACATTACTATTAGGTACTACTCATAATTTGAATAAACCTAATCTGTTTACAAATCTATCATGCTTATCTGAACTAAGTCCTCTAGTTAAGATATCAGCATGCATGTCAGCTGTCGGTAAATACTCTATACTCTATTTCAGAAGTGTGTAGAGCAATAAAACCTCATTAGGTATGCAAAAGTGGTACCTGGTGATCCACCAATATTTTATGCCACTACCTTAGTTGGGTATTAGTTTCAATGTAAAATTCTTTCTTTTCGTTGATTGCAGGTAGCGCCACCCGGTTTTGGGTCAATTTATGAGTTTTGCCCATTGTTACCCAGTGATAAACATTGAAAACGGTTCGCCAAAGGCGTGCAACTGGGACTTGTTTTTTACCTTATAATTAATGTACTTAAATGCTATTTAATTTTAGAAAGTTACTTTTGTTTAAATGGAATAATATATTTTTTTCACAAATTTATTGAACATAATATGTAGAGTAAAACAGTTGAAAATGTCACTTTTGGATCTGGCACTTTTTGAACAGTGTATATCAATTTTAAATTATAATAGATTGTAGTCTTCTTCGTCATCTGACGAACTGTCATCACCTCTTGACATTATAATTAAAGGATCGACTGTCTGATCGATGAGGTTGTCAAGATCCCACATTTTGTCCTCTTGCTTAATTACATGCTGGACTGCTTTTCGCCAATTCTTGGGAGATTCCACTTGACCTGCTACTTTTCTTTCTGATGAACATTGTTTCTGTCTTTTGTCCATTGTATGTCAGGTTTGCGTAAGTCTCCCATTTTTTGCAGGCGTCCCAGATGACCTTCCACTTTCTCTCGTTTGTTTTTACTGATTTGCCAGTTATGACAATCAGTTGGTCATCCGCGTACGCCTGCGAGTAAGCCAGTTTGTCTGTTCGTATTATATCTACGTCCTGTTCTTTGGACTGGTCGGTCCTGTATTGGATTTCCGCTTGTTCCAGCTCTCTGAACCACCCCTCCATGACTACGAGCCATAGAGTCGGTCCGAGGCTGGATCCTTGCGGGCATCCTCTGTTTATTTGTCGGTCTGTCATGAAATCCTCGCACAGCCTCTGCAGGTCCCCGCAGACCCCAGTTTTTTCTAGTTTCAGGCTGACGTTAGGTTTCCATGCGCTGCTTAAATGCATTACTGAGGTCCAGGGCGACCACCAGTTGATGTGCTTTGTCTTCCTTGTTCTTCTTTATTTTTGTCATTAGTCTGTCTAGTGCATTTATCGTACCGATTCCTTCCCTGAAACCGAACTGTCTGTCACTAAGTTATTGTATTCCAAGTGTGCTTGTAACCTTTTATTAATTGTTCTGTCTAAGAGTTTTCCCAGCACCGGCAGTAGACTTATGGGTCGGGTGCCTCCGTCCTTTTTCGGGAGCCAGCACACCCTAGCTATTTTCCAGCATTTTGGGAAAACGTTGTTATTTAAGCATCCGCTAAAGATTTTTATTATAGCTTCCTTTAGTTCTTCCCACCTTATGTGCCTTACTGCCTCACTGCGAATTTTATCGTCTCCTGTCGCTTTGTTCGGTTTTATGTCTCTCAGTGCGTTGTAGATTTTTTGTTCCCCTATTTCTTTTTCTTGTCTGTGTTTATACGTTTTTTGTCTATTTCTAATGTCTGTTTGTTCTTGGGGTCCGTCTGTGGCGTATCTGTAGGGAAGTATTTATTTACTAAGTAGGCGTGTGTTTCTTCCTCAGTTTTTGTATACGTCCCGTCGTCTTTCTTTATATTCGTTGTTCGCTCCTTTTTCGTTCTTTTCAAGAACTTCCAGACTCGGTCCCAGGGATTATTTTCGGTCATGTCAGTCACCTGGTCTCGTATTGATTTAAGTTTAGCCAGTTTTATGTCCTGTTTGTATTTGTTTCTTTCCCTTACGTATTGTTCTTTTATGTTATTATTGTTGCTGTTTCTGCGCGTTCTTTGTACCAGCGTCCGTAAGTGTCTTAGATTTGTTCTTTGTCTGCTTAACTCATCTGTCCACCATGCTTGTTGCTCGTGAGTCAGAAGTCTTGTCTTTATTTGTTTACATGCCCTTTGTACTGTTTTTTGCAGGATCTTTGCCATTTGTTCTGTTTGTTCTTTCCCTATGCAATCGCAAAGTACAGTGGCGTACAACGGGGGAAAAAGTTTCATTAAAGTCAATACCTTGTTTTTGAGTAAATCCTTTAGCAACTAACCGTGCTCTGTATCGCACTTTATTTTCACTTTTCCGCTTAAATATCCACTTACACTGCACTACAGTTTTACCTTCTGGAATATCGACTAATTCCCAGACCTCATTTTCTTCGAAGGAATGTAGTTCATCCGCCATCGCTTCTCTCCAACTTTCTCTGTCAGGCTCTAAAAATTCTGGACAAAAATAGGTCAAACTTTTTTCAAAAACTCGAGGTTTTGGTATTCTTTTAGACCTTCTCAGTAGCGGAGGATCTTCGTTCTTTTCGCTGTCGTCAGTCTCAGAATTCTGCCACAGATCTCCTGAGCTGTCACTAGACACATCAACTTCCTCTGTTTCGACTATCTCGGCTCCCTCGGTCTCATCGGTGTCTCCCACTGAAACTGACACTTCTAGGTTATTTGACTGATTTTCCAAACAAATATCTACATAGTCATTAACATTTTCCATGATGGTAACATCTCTGCTGATTCTTTACTGGGTTCAATACTCTATATCCTTTCGTGAATTCATCATAACCAACGAAAATACATTTTATGGACTTTTATCCCATTTTTGCCTCTTTTCTTTGGGAACATGTACCATGACAGGACTTCCAAATATTCTTAAATGGCTTACATCCGGTCTCCTAACAGTCCATAATTCATATGGTGTCATCTGCAGTCCTGCTGCTAAACATCTGTTACGCAAATAGACTGCTGTGTTTACTGCCTCGGCTCGAAAACGCTTTTCTATGCCTCCATCGAACAATAAACATTTGGCTTTTTCAACAATTGTTCGATTTAACCTCTCGGGAGACGTCGTTTTGTTCTGGTGTGTATGCATTCGTTTTCTGGTGCATGATACCACTGCTTTTGAGAAAACCCTCAAATTCTCTGGAACAAAATTCACCTCCATTGTCAGATCTAAGCACCTTGATCTTCTCGTTCGTCTGGTTTTCAGCCATACTTTTAAATTGTTTAAAACAGCAAAATACCTCGTCTTTCAATTTAATAAAGTAGACAAATGCCATTCTACTAAAATCATCTTCACAGACTACAAAATACTTTGAACCTCCCACAGATGTCATCTCCATTGGTCCAAGTTCTCACAATTTGTTTGCTCTGGAACCCTCATGCTTGAAAGGCAATCTAGTCTGCTTACCCTCACAGTAAATTTTGCAGTTTTTTAAGCTTAATTGCACTTGTCCTTTAAAGCAAAGCCCGTTTACCAAACCATTCTGCATTTTATTTAGATAATTACTATTTACATGCCCAAATCTACGATGCCACATTTCTCCTGAAATGGCTGTTTGAGCTAATAAACATTTTTCATACTTAAAAATGTTTAACTTATACATTCCATTATCTAAATCAGCTGTGGCTACTGGTTCTTCCGCTTATTAAAAACTGTACAAGAATTATCCTTAAAACTAACGGAATTTCCATTTTTAATAAGCTGACTTACTAATAATAATTTTGTCGTTAAATCAGGAACACATAAAACATCATTTACTGGGATATCGTACCTAGAGTTTCCTACTCTAGTTGTAATCATCACCTCACCTGGGCATTTAGCAGGAACTTCTGTCTGATTGGCCGCAACTATTTCTGGAACTTTTGCATCTAATCCTGTCTAGCAGTAAGGTAAACACTAGCACCAGAGTCTATGTACTAGTCCGATTTACTAAAGGTACCACTTAGAAATACTGCACTAAACGCGTTAGATGTCCCTTCAACGGTGCGGCGTCGTTAGGACATTATTCTGATAATGCCCAAGTTTTTTGCATCAGAAACACTTTATTCTCTTTTTATCACCCGATTTCTGAGAATATTTACCCTTAAAATTTGGTTTACTAGCGCCGAACGCACTTGCACTGTCACTGTCAAATTGCGTGTCCAGTAACTTTGTTTTAATTGAATCTGTTGTTACCGCAATACCAGAACGTTCGATTGCCGTGATCATTGGAGAGAATTTATCCGGTAAACCAGCTAGTAACAACGAACCAACCCATTGGTCATCAATTTTAAAACCTGTGCCACGCAATCCACAATTTGCCATCGAATCACAATTCTCCAAGCGTGTAGAAATCAAATTTCTTAACAAACCAATTCTTCTGGCAAACCCCAAGAGCGACTTTAATTTTTCCCATAACTCAACTGTCGTCGTCGCTTCCTTAATATGAATATAAAGGGATGCGTAAATGGTTAAAATTTATATTTGCCTTTGCTGTGGCGTCATCTGCGTCCACAATTTCTGATAAACATTTGGATAGCCCCTCCAAAACCAGAACATTTTCGACTGCAAACGCCCAATCATCATAGTTTTCCCGACCTTTTAACTTAGGAACATTAACTATGACATTACCAGCCATTGTGTTATGTTACACCAAACACTATGAAATCAACCGAATTTTTCGCGACCTTTTACTAGGAAACCCGATCCGCTGGGCCCATAACCTGTTAAAAATGAAACGCGAAGGTTGGTTTCTCAACACAGACTCACTTTATTATCTTACGCTTTTACAAAATACAAGTTACAGGTGGTAAAAACACACGGCCCTAAAACAGAAAAGGGATCCTTAAGTAAAACCACAGATGTAAATAGCTCAGATTTAAATTACAACAGATTTTGACATCGATGTCAACGGATCGATATTTTGATCATATATATCGATGTTTTTAATAAACATCGATGCGTATTATTTCTTCAAACAGAAATGGTTGCTCCTGGCGACTTTAATAAGGTATACATATGATATGCGAGGCTGAAAAAAATTGAGGGGTTCTAAAAAAGTAAAAACTAACGCAACGAGCGCCCTCTATCGAAAACCGTATTTTTTTAAAGAAATTTAATTTCTCTTTTTAAAAGACTCGTATGTTTTAAATTTCATGTCAATTGGTTAAGGACTTATGAGAAAAAAAAACGATAAATCAAATAACACTTTGACACCCGGTATTTCAGTTACTCGTTAGGATAAGGCAAGTTGACCTAGTAAGAAATCTACTGTTGTTCTATGTCTCATTACTTTCGGGACGCCCTGTATATGACGTGTGGTGAAAATATCTTTTATTTATGTCAAAATTGTGGGGAATAATAAGAGTTATCCTCAGAAAGTGACATTTTTATTTTATTTCCTGTACAGTGGAAGAAAATCGTGCAAACCTTTTTAAAAAAAAAGTCAATTTTCTACAAATATATTGGAACATGGAATTTTTTTATTATCATAATCGATGCTTTCTTTAAGGCCAAAATTAAAGATATTACACAAATTTTTTCGAAAATGTAATAAATATTTATTAGCATTTTTCAAACTTTTTACTAAAACTACTTGGATTCTTCAAGATCCATTCAAAAACCTGGATAATTACAACTGCTAGTCCTTGGAATATTACAACTGTTTTTCAGGAATATTCATTCATTTAACCGTTCATTGATTAATTGCAGGTATGCCCACCTACGGAAGATCATTCAAACTATCGAACCCCTCCAAATACACGGTACACTCCCCGGCGAGTGCCGGAGGAAACGAGGGAAAATACACCAAAGAATCCGGATTTTTGGCTTACTACGAGGTAAACACACCAAATTCATTTCAGCACACTTTAAAAAAAACAAAAACACAACCCTCTGTTAGATATGCGAAATGTTACGTAACGGCGCCACTTATCATTGGGACGAAGAAATGAAGGTGCCCTACATGGTGGACGGGGACCAATGGGTGGGATTCGACGACGAAAAGTCCATCAGGAACAAAATGAAGTGGATCAAGGAGAACGGATTCGGCGGTGCGATGGTCTGGACCGTTGACATGGACGATTTTTCCGGCACGGTATGCGGTGGGGAAGTCAAGTATCCTTTGATAGGAGCCATGAGGTAAAAATCGTTCTATTTTTATTAAAAATCTGTTTAAAAACAACAAATTTCAGAGAGGAATTGCGAGGAATTTCCAGAGGCAAGGACGCCAGGGACGTGGACTGGCAAGAGGTGGCAGGGGCCACCGAGGAGGAGGACGAAGAAGAGGAGGAGGAAGTGATGGAAAAACCGAAACCCTCGAAAATCGCCGTGTCGGAGGTGCTCAAACGTGCCCGGAAACCATCGACGAAGAAGGCCCATAAAACCGCCATAAATAAAAAAGGTATAACAAGTCATTCTATATTCTATGTCATTCTATACTTTTTAGCAGAAAACTATCTCAGACACAAAACAAATGTGATGTCTATCTCGGGGGCACTATCCTGAAGTATGTGGAGTTTATTAAGGATTTAGGTGTGACGTTGGATTCCAGACTACTCTTCGACGTTCATATAGAAAACATTGTTCAGAAAGCTCTAAAAAATCTAGGTTTTATAACTCGAATTACAAAGGGTTTTAGTAATCAATCATCATTAATATTATTATATAATGCGTTCGTTAAACCTACTATAGAATATGCGACAGTGGCTTGGAATCCGATGTATCACAAATATATTGACCAAATTGAAAGAGTTCAACGAAAGTTTGTAAATATAGTAAATTTTCGCTTTAATAGACAGAGACATTTTTTTACTTACTATGATAACTTAAAATTTTATGGTATGAAGCCCTTAGAGAGTCGTAGAAACAATTTTGATTTAATATTGATTTATAAAATTATTAATAATTTAATAGACTGCCCTTTCTGTCTGGAAAATTTACATATCAACGTTAATCCTTATATTTTGCGTAATAGATCGACCTTTAGCATCTCAAGATATTCTTCAAACTATTTGTCTAACTCTCCATTGTTCAGATACCCCCGTAGTTTTAATAATTTTCAAGAAACTAATTTGAATGATGATATATTCTTCTCCAGTATGGCTTCATTTAAGCGATACTTAAAAAATTCTACCTAATTTCGTAAATAACGATAAATATTGTCCTTTTTTTCCCTATTGTCATTATTCATATGTATATATGCTTTTTTATTGTTTATAAGAGTTACTATTAAATAGGTTAGTTTGGTTTATATTGCTTGGTGTATTTGTTAGGTTTGGTGAAAATGTAATGTTTGGCAAAGCGCTTACTTGTATTTAAATTCATAAGATACTTTGTGCTTTCCTGTTATTGGATTGCTTAGTCTATCTGTAGGAGAGCCTTGTACTTAAATAAATAAATAAATAAATAAGTCATATAATTCAAGAAATCGTAATCATGACATATTATCGGTTTTAGTGCGTAAGCCCCAAGTGTTTTGCTACATGACCAGCTGGTCCCAAAAGCGTCCGGGCGCGGGGAAATTCACCCCGGAGAACGTGGATCCGGCCCTGTGCACCCACATCGTTTACGCCTTCGCCACATTGGAGGATCACAAGTTGGCCGAGGCGAGCGACAGGGACCCGGAGATGTACGACAAGGTGGTCGCCCTGAGGGACAAAAATCCCGACTTAAAGGTGTGCCTAAAATTTATCCTCGAATAACATATAATTAAAAAATGTATTTATAGATTCTGTTGGCTATTGGCGGTTGGGCCTTTGGCTCCACCCCGTTCAAGGACCTCACCGGCAACACATTTAGGATGAACCAGTTCGTGTACGACGCGATCGACTTCCTCCGGGAATACAAGTTTAACGGTCTGGACGTCGATTGGGAATATCCCCGAGGTACTTTATAACGAACGTTCTATGAACGTCCCTTATGCATCCCTTATGCTGAATAGGTGCCGACGACCGGGTTGCCTACGTGTCCCTCCTGAAAGAACTGAGGGTGGCGTTCGAGGGCGAAACGAAGACCAGCGGCCAACCGCGACTTTTACTCACCGCCGCCGTGCCCGCCTCCTTCGAGGCGATCGCGGCCGGCTACGACGTCCCGGAAATATCAAAGTACCTTGATTTTATCAACGTGATGACGTACGACTTTCATGGGCAATGGGAGCGAACCGTCGGCCATAATAGTCCGCTGTTTCCGCTAGAGAGCGCCACCAAGTATCAGAAAAAGTTGACTGTGGTGAGTTTTTTTTTTTTTTAAAGAGGCCTTGTTTGAGTGGGAACTTTGATCTACGTAAAAGCAAGAGGTTAAGGTTATAGGAGCCTCTTAAATTTACTCGTCAATGGAAGAGCTGTCATTGATAAAATTGACAGCAGAGTGAGGCTTAACATATTGTGATAGGCAACAAGTAAATAAATAATATCTTTATTTAGCAAGAAGCTACATTCAATAAAAACATAGGTGAAAAATAAACTAAAAGTGTAAATTGGCTATAACTGTATCAGGACACTCCGGTTTGTCCATGGATGGTCTCGGTAATCCAGAAACAGCATCCCGGTTCCAGAAATATCCTGTCAGAGGTAGACCATAAATTAAAACTAGACTTAACCTAAACATTATTTCCTTGCCCTACTTATTAAAAGCACAGTTAATTATTGTTTGCCTTATAGTAATAAAAATAATGTCGACTCAGGTTGATCGAGTCGGTTCGGTTGCAATCAGCGGATGACACACATTTGGAACTTGGTTGACCTTGCTGACTAGACACATTGGTCCCCCCGTGTAATACTTAGAAAGGCTTCGGTAGTTCCAAGAAGCTGTAACCAGTATCCCGGTTGGCCCAAAAATACCCAGTCAACAGATAAACCAACAATCAAGATGATGATTGGAGCGGAAACAATGCATACTATAGTAAAACTTAATAAACTACATAATTAAAATAAAATAATAAAATAACAAACACAATTTTACTTATTCATAATAAATTTTCTCAAGAGCCCTCTGAATTGATTTAAAGTAATACAATTTTTGATGTTAGCAGGCAAGTTGTTAAATAGGATTAAACCTTTGTATAGAACTGAATTATGCATTTGGGTTGTGTTACATCTGTCGACTAGTATGAAGTCTATACGATTTCTCGTATTATAGTTATGTATATCTCCAAAAACTCTTAATTTATTACAAATATAATCGGGGAGCATCTGATGTTTTAATTTAAAAATAAACAAATAAACGTTATACAAAATTCTTTGATGTACAGACAACATATCTAGGACACCCAACATAGAGATAACAGGCGTGTAACGGTTACAATTTAGAATCAGTCTCATAGCTCTATTTTGAATTCTTTCCAGTTGGTCAATTCTATACTGTGGCAAGTTAAACAATAATGTTGAACAGAACTGTAAATGAGGAAGAGCAATGGCGTTGTAAAGTTTTAATTTGATGTACATTGACAAATTTTTTCCAATTCTTGTGATAAATCCAACTTTTTTTGAAAATTTTCTCATTACATAATCTGCATGAGCATGGAAATTCAGATTGGCATCGAAAATTGTTCCCAAATATTTAATTTCTTTGTCGTACAAAATACTTTCCCCATTCACAGAAATCTGTACATTGCCCATGTCTATAGAACTTAATCTAGATCTCTTGCCAAATATACAAAACTTGGATTTACTTGCATTAAGTTATTGAGTTCAACGTTCATGACCTGTTGCAGTTGATGAATGTCTTTACCCACCACATATAACATTGTATCGTCCGCAAACAACACCACATTACACCCCCGCACTACCTCCACCATATCGTTAACATACAATAAAAATAGCAAGGGGCCCAAGACCGTTCCCTGCGGTACACCATGCTTTACATTAACACTTTCAGATGAACTATTTTTGTACATGACTCGCTGAACTCTACCACTTAGATAAGATTGAAACCACTTCAATACATTATTTTTAAGGCCTAATCGTTCTAATTTCCTAATTAACATTTCTCTACTCACGGTTTCAAACGCTCTCTTAAAATCCAAAAATACAGCAAGTACTAGATTATCAGAGTCAAGGGCCTTGAGAAAATTATCAACTATATTAATAATGACAGACTCACATGAATGATTCTCACGGAACCCCGATTGGTTAGGCACAAATGTTTTATTTATATTACAATGTTCGAGTAGCTGTTCCTTAACACATACTTCAAGGAGCTTCTCATAAATAGGTACGCTGTTAATTGGCCGAAATTCATTACACAATTTAGTGTTTTGCACTTTTGGAACAGGAACAACAGGCTCGCCGAAAAACCCCAGTACTTAAGGATGTATTGATAATATCCAAAAGACGATCACCCACAACATAAGCAACATCGCAAAGAACCTGCTTGGAGATGCCAGTCTCCCCACCACCAACGTTTTTTAGATTTTTAAGTATTTCCTTCATTTTAGTCATCGAAACTTTATTAAATTGTGTCAAGGTTTTCTGGACTGAAATATGTTTGGCCATTTGCTGCTGGTGGAATATCTGCAAGAATAAGATCAATACTATTCACGAAATAATTATTAAATCTATGTGCAATATCATTCTCCTGTGTAATGATTTTATTTTTAAACTTTATTTCATTAGGCATGTTTTGGTTTTTTCCTGGCAAAAGCGTCTTCAGATTTTTCCAGAGTTCTTTTTGATTTGGATCTATGGTATTCGCAAAAAGTCTATCCTTTTCTACTCTTATCTTGCTTACTATGTTATTTCTTATAGCTTTATATTCATTCCAAACGTTGTCATTGTTTTTTATGGCAGCCCTTTTATATAATCGATCCCTTTCCTGCATTTGCTCCCTTATATCTTGAGTTATCCATTTTTTATCGGCATATTTCTGTTTTTGCACAATTTTAATCCTTGGGCGCATACTGTCAAGAATTGTTCTAATATCTCTGACAAAAGTATTAGCTAGTAAGTCAACATCTGAACTATTTCTATTCCAATTGCATGTAAGCAGTTCTTCCTGAAGTTTATGGCATTTGTAGGTCTTAAAAGACCTAGTATAACTTACTACATCCATTGGCTGTTCCTTCGATTGATCCATAGAAATTGATATAATAGAATGGTCACTAATTTTAGGAGTTTGATGGACTTTATGCGAGAGAGATTTGTCATTTGAAATTAAATAATCGATCAGAGTCTGACTTCTTTGGACTATTCTAGTTGGAGTCTTAATTATTTGACTAAACCCATTGGTATAAATGATACTTAATAATTTGTTACTATAAAAATTGTTTTTTAATAAATCAAAATTAAAATCCCCAAGGATAATGTTGGTGCCATTAAATCATAGACATATAAATAAGGGGAGACAACACGTTTCATTCATAAATTCGGTTTGTTGACGATCAAGCATGTCTTTATGCTTTAACGTAAGCGGAACAGAGACAGAGAAGAGAAAGACCGCCAAAAAACCGTCAACATCGCATCAAACGATTCACGTATCTACGAGTGCAATCAGATGCGCCCGCCATATGAGCCGGCGATATTGGCTTCTCCGTCTGTCACTAATAAAAGGAGAAAGACGTAATGACATCATCTGGCAGTCCAAAAATATTTCATATCAGTCGGCTATATTTCGTCGGCGTCGCCCAGTGGCGTAACCGTTAAAAAAATTAAAAATTGGTGTAATCAAAAATATTTATATTAAAATATTATTAGCGATGATAAAGATTGTAGATATCTTTTTCTTATTTAATTACATACGAAACATTAAAAAAAATTACGTATATTACCCGGTTGGTTATAATACATAGATACATACATAATTATTATATTCTTAAAAATGTTTAGTTTATTGAAGCCTTTTTGTATCTTTAATATTTTGGATATTTATTAACAAAAACATGCCACTTGCCATTACCATTTTGTTATTTGTTGTATTTTTAGTTTAATGGATTTTTTGTTAAAAATCTGTCATTATATGATAGATTTTTACGATTACAAAAAAAATAGCTACGGCAAATATATTTGATTGCTATAAAGACAGAATCTTAATAGATGCTTTGTTAAGAAAATTAGACGTTCAATTACATACATATTTACATATCTCATCACGTGACATGCGATATAACATATTTAATGCTATTCGTTTAAAGGCGTCTAAAAGTTATTACTAATAAGATTTTATTATTATAGGTCAGAATATCTTTAAGATCCAAACCGGAATATAAAAAAATAAAATACAATTTGTACTGTAACATTTATTTTCTACTTAAAATATACAAATTATGAAGCACGTAAAAACGAAAATATAAATGTAGGCAACTTACTAAAACAAAAAGAAATAAACAAACTTGCTTATGTTAGTATACTTATGTACAGGCAGGGGCTTTAAATGGAATGGTGCCTAATATGGCCCATTGGCTTACCAAAAACGTTTAAAATCGTATTTTAAAAAAACTAAATTTCAGAGCCATAATAGGCATCTTTCCATTTAAAGTTCCCACCCTGTATTTATAACATAGTAATAACCGAAGCCATACTTACGAATTAAAAGATTCAATATTTGGAAGACTACTTGGGTTAGTATTATCTTTGACAGCATTGGAAAAAGTTTCCCAATCAGCACTAAAAATTAAAATATTTATATAAAATAAAAAAAAAATTTATATAAAATAAAATATAAAATGTCATGTATACCAAGTATAAACAATTTTGACAATCTAGTGCAATATGGAATTACTTAATAACAATAATTAATATTTTACCAAGAATTAGGGTAATATAAGTAGGAATATCAATGAAATTAAATAAAGGTTGATGTTAACTTAAAAAGTCATGAATCATAAAAAATATTCATTATTTACATAAAGAGCTATTTACTAAGTATATACCCTTGAAATATGTTTTTTTTAATCATTATAAATTATATAGCTTATAATTGGCAATACTAAAGTGTTAAATTTCATGTAAATTTCTCATTTTTAAAATGCAATAAATAAAGATCAGTTGGTAGGCACGTCACTGTTACGGCATTGAGAAAAAAAGATAAGTTCTGGATCAGAATAGTCCATTTTTTTGCAAACTACACACTGCCGAACCATCACAAATTGTTTTTCAATAGTTTTTTTAATATAAAAATGTCAAATATCACGAAAAAACACTAAAAGGGAAACAAAACACAAAGCAACACTGCAACGCCAAACATGAATGAAACCCTAAATTTTGTTACGAAGGGGAGGAGTGACGACCGCGCTATGTTGTCAAGTCGTTATCTGTAAACGAAATATTGACCGACGTTTTAGAGTACCGCGTAAATGGATACTAGGACGTTTTTAGAAGGCGGGCAACGTTGCTTTGTTGCTAAAAAGATGTATGTGCGGCCGAAAATGTAAACAGTTGCGTCTCTCCTTATTTATATGTCTATGCATTAAATCCACTAACTTGCTCTAAATATCCCCCAAAAAACTCTATAAAGCGAGATATAATCTTATAGAAGATTAATTTTTTTTTACAAAAATCTCTTAACTTGCCTTATAGGACTACTCGGCCCGCGAGTGGGTAAAACAGGGAGCGCCCAAAGAAAAACTGATGATCGGGATGCCGACGTACGGGCGCAGCTTCGAACTGGTCAACACCACGCAGTTCGACATCGGGGCGCCGGCCAGCGGCGGCGGCAAACCCGGCAAATACACCGCGGAGGCCGGTTTTATGAGTTTCTACGAGATCTGCGAGTTCCTGCAGGAGGACAACGTCACCCTGGTGTGGGACAACGAGCAACAGGTCCCGTTCGCTTATCGGGACAATCAGTGGGTCGGATTCGACGACGAGAGGAGCTTAAAGACCAAGGTACGTTTTTCAATTCAGTATTAATAAATAAAAAAAAAAATCCTTGCTGCGACCCTGACTTTTTGACAGCTAGGTAACAATAACAACGCCCAAGCCTCATTCGTGTATATAGTTAGAAAAGTTTATAAAGAACCGGTGACATCAACAGGCGGCAAAATCCGCGCATCTCGTTATTCTATCATCGATCGGGTCAGATGACTATGTCGAGGTCTGAAGACAGTGGAGGCGGCACACTTGTTGAAATTATTAATATTTGTTTGTACTAGAGTTAAAATAGCCCTAGATTTTTAGTAGGTATAGAACTAATAAGCGATATTATAAGTGCGTTTGATTTAGTTGAAATACCAACTAAGAATGCATATATTTGAATTTAATTGCTCCGAGATTTGTTTAAAAAAATGTAGATAAATTAAAATGATATTTTTTAGCATTGTGATGTGCCCATAAAATATCTAATAAAAAATAGTTTTATTACAAGAGGATGCAGTTCGCTAATTATTTTTAAAACAGGACTTCGAATAGGGAGCTGAAAATTATTCTTTATTCGCATTTTTTTTTAAGGATTAGATATTTTAAACGACTTGTGTAAAGAAACAAATTGGTATAAGCTTAAAGTCTTATTTCATTATTTTACATATTATATACTTTTTTAATTCACTATCTGATAGTGTATTACAACCTAAATCAGATTCATCCAATGAAGACCATTCAATCTCTTCATCAGATGAGCCTGTATTTACTGTAAATTTTAAAGAATCCAATGCTTCATCAAAAAGGTGATGACTTTCGAAATATTGTTTTTCTATGTTGTCTATATGGTTGCAAATATTTATCGACTCCTCATCATTCGAAATTTCTGCCTTGTCAAAGTTTCGACATCCGCCAATTTAAAAGTGGAATTTCTGCTTGCCACCCAATTCCTAACAGTTGCCCAAATTTTTTCTATCGGATTAAGGTCTGGGTGATATGGAGGCAAACGTAACACAATGTGTCCATGGTTTTCCATTAGGTCGTCCAACTTGGTTTTTTTTATTTTCAGACACTATTTCATATAACTCTGTCTTGGTGAGTTTTGCATCAAATGTAAAATTACGTTCCTTGAGCCAGTCAACTATTTCCTGCTTTTTACTTCCAGATGTAACATTCTTGACTACAGGCACATTGTGATAAGCTGCATTGTCTAATACTAGGACGGAATTAGGTAGTAAATTTGGAATTAACAACTGATTTTCGGCCCATTTCATGAAGTTGTGATGGTTCATGTCATCATGATAGTCTCCGCTTTTTGACCCTAAAAAGAGAAGAATAAAAGATTTTAAAATAATCAAAATATCAATATTGATAATGGTAAAAGGTTGACTAAATATTATAGGTGAAAATATGGGTAGGGAACTGGGACTGAAAAGTATAAGTACCCGCTTATCCAATCAACGAACCAAGAGTATCATTTCTGCGTATTACATTTTAATATCATTTTTGGTATTACTTTATATAGAAATAACTAAAAAATTATACCTGAGCGAAAAATCAGTAACCCATTATTTACGAAACCATTTCTTCCTCCAGCATTAAATTCAATTTTTTTCAGCAATTTTGATAAGGTTGATGTACTTATAGGCTCTTGAATAATAGCCCGATCAAGAAGCTTTTGAAGTATTACTGGAAAGAAAATAACATAACATAATATTTAAAAATGTAAATAAATAAATATACTCTATATGGTTATTTTATGTCAAACCCAAAAAAATACTTAACAGGTGCCACTTTTGTCTAAATAATAAAGCATTCTGGTGTTATATTGCAATGTAGGATAAGTAATTAAGTAATTACTGGGGTTTTACAACTGACTGAAATATACTGTACTTACATTTTAGAGTAGGTCTTCTTTTTTCAACTATGTAGAAATAATACACTATTTGTTTTATATCTTTAATTTGGGTCAAAGTAATGTTACCAATCTTCTGAGATTTTCTTAACCTTTTTTTTCCTTGGACTGGTAAAGGAACAGGAAGGTATATTTTCTATATCTTCTGACTCTTAGACCACTCTTCTGTAAGTTGACTGGGATACTCGAGTGACAGCTAACGTACGTTGTCTAAAATAATTATATTCGCGTCCAGTCCGAATATATTATTTCTATTATTTTACCATGTAGTCCGCTCTCAGCGGCAACCCTGGCTGCACCGTTCTATTTATAGGTTATAAATTCCAAAAAACAAATAATCTTCACGCGTCGCGTCTCCCTGCCACCTTCGTCCCGAACACGTACTCATTCGTTTTCGGTGCACCGTAGACTGCGGTCGATTATAGCAAAAAGCGACTATTCGCCGTTCATCGCGTGCCACCTAACCCATGGAATTACGAAAATAAAGTGTTTGGCGTTATTTTCCTTTGACTATATAATACGGATTTTTTGTTATGTTATAGGTCTCCTCTTCGTGTTTCGTTGGACCATATTTTGGATTTGGGTTATTGTTTTGTGCATTTTAGTTATGGGAAGGAGAGAGAAGTCAGGTCGGGATAAAGATAGGAATGTCTCGAAACATAATAAACATAAGCGCAGACGCCGTAGTTCTAGCCGTGAGGGTCGTTCTCGGAGTAGAACTGTCTCACAAGAAGGTAAAGAGAAATATGATAATCGTAAACGTGTCTATCGTAGCCGCTCACCTAGTAGGGCTGGGTCACGTAGAGACTCACATCGATCTCGTTCCTCGCTTCGTAAGGGTTGTTCTCAGAGTAGAACTTCCTTACGTAAAAGTTCTTACTGTGCTCGACCTCGTCACCGTGAAAGTCGTTCTCCTAGTGAGACGGATTCACGCAGAGGTATGACTTCACCTTCTATAAGCGTAGTTCGTTCCCGGAGTGGTTCGTTTTCGCAAAAATCTAAGGCATTAACACCGAACAGATCTCCTAGTGTGGGCATATCTTTATATAGTCGAATGAGCCTCGACACGCATATTACAGAGACAGACAATCCTATCTCCAACAGCACAACACAACCGCCGAACGGCGCGAGCGTATCTGATGAAACCCAAGATATTTTGGGACATAACCCGGAAAAAGATAAAAAACCGCAATTTATTTTGCACAAAGCGGTAGAACCTGTATGGACCAATATTCTAACCTCCGGCTTACCTAAGGAAGACTTGGATAAAATTTATAGCAAGTATGATTTACCTCAAAACGGTTTATTTTCTCCCCCCAAAATTAACCCAGAACTACAGCCTAGTATGAACAATTTATATATGATGCGAGACCAGACCCATACTAATTACCAATTAGGACTAAGTAGAGTACTTTCAGCTTTGGGCGGTTCAATTAACAGTTTGTTAGAAGGCAGTTCTGACATTCCCAAGCCTGTGCGGGATAAAATTTTGACGTGTGTTGCTGATTCAGGCCACATGGTTTGCAACATTTTTCATGACATGTCACAGAAACGACGGCAGCTCATTATGCCTTTAATGAATAAGCAAATAAAAAATGCTATAGAAAAAACCCCACCGGGGGAATTTTTATTTGGGCCAAATCTAGCCGAAAAGATACAAGCTGTCAAATCAATGGAAAAAATTGGGAGAGATATATAAAATACATATATTATTAAAATATATTAAAACGTTACCGCCATTTTCATCCTTCAAAAGAAAAGCAGGAGGGGGAGACAAACCATATTCCACCACTTCAGGAGCGAGCAAGTTAAACTGGAGGCGCCCGTTCCACCAGAACCAGAGGAGGGAGATGAGAACACAACAAGGGCGCTCCTCCTTTCCGAAAAAAGCACCTGTACCGAGCAAGAGGCGATAAGTGTAAGTGGGAGCGTTTTCGCCGGTCGATTAAAATTTTTTAATTCAACCTGGAAAACAGTAACCCAGAGTCCAACAATTTTATCCTGGGTTCAGGGTTATAAAATCCCCTTTTATCATACACCTTCTTCATTTAGTCCCTCTTACCATAATTTTCGGATAGCGAAGTTAGTTCATTGGCTGTAGCCATTGAGGAACTTTTGAGTTTGGGAGCTATAGTGAAATGTAAACCTACAGAGGACCAATTCATTTCCCCTATATTTTTAGCCAGTAAACCAAATGGCAAGAAAAGATTCATTCTAAACCTCAGAAATTTAAACACATCTGTTAATGCAGCCCATTTTAAAATGGAAGACCATCGAACCGTGTTAAGACTGTTAAGACCAGGCGTATTTATGACCACTGTGGACTTAAAGGACGCTTATTTTTCGATACCTATCCACTTATCCCACCGGAAATATCTACGATTTTATTTTAAAGACAGCTGTTAGGAATTTACATGCGTTCCGTTTGGTCTTTCATCAGCGCCATTTTGTTTTACGAAACTTATGAAACCAATAATTTCAAAGTTGCGACAACAAGGTATCTTATGCGTAAATTATTTGGACGACTATCTCTTATTTGGGGAATCTCCAGAAGATTGTCTTAAAAATACGCATATTTTAATTAACTTGTTACAATCACTAGGTTTTACTATAAACTTTGAAAAAAGCTCTCTAGAGCCTAAGAGAATCCAAAAATTTTTAGGATTTATATTCGATTCCACGCAAATGAAAATTAAATTACCTCAAGAACAAATGCAAAATATTAAAAATCTAGCAGTTCAGTTTAGAACAAAACCATCATGTAAAATAAGGGAATTTGCTAAATTTATTGGCACTATCGTTTCAGTTTGTCCTGCTGTAAAATACGGCTGGTTATATACCAAATCACTAGAACGAGCAAAATTTTTAGCACTTTCTCAGAATAATTACAATTTTGAAGCATCAATGCTTATTCCGACTTCTGCTCTCGAAGATATCTCCTGGTGGGAACAAAATATTTCAGCAACCTTCAATGACATTAAAACTGATAGTTATAAAATTGAGATTTTCACAGACGCTTCTTTATCAGGTTGGGGCGCGTGTTGCGCTCAAGAAAAAACGCACGGTTTTTGGCATAATGATGAAAAAGACTTACATATTAATATTTTGGAACTAAAGGCTATATTATACGGGATTAAGTGTTTCGCGAAACAACTGTCTCATTGTAACATTCTTATACGGTGTGATAACACCACTGCTGTATCATATATTAACAGAATGGGTAGTATAAGATTTATAGAACTGAACAGAATTACTCGACAGATATGGCAGTGGTGTGAGCAAAGAAACATTTGGCTTTTTGCGTCCTATATTAGTTCCTCAGAAAATTTTGAGGCTGACGCCGAATCACGTCAGACAGCTTCAAATACAGAGTGGGAATTATCCAGTAAAGCGTTTTATGATATAAAAAATAATTTTGGAGATCCAGAGATAGATCTTTTCGCTTCATTTATAAATCGTAAATGCAAAAAATATGTTTCTTGGCGACGTGATCCAGAATCTATAGCCGTAGATGCATTTACGATAGATTGGAGTTGTTTTTACTTCTACGCTTTCCCTCCTTTTAACCTTGTTATACGGACATTACAAAAAATAATCCAGGATAAAGCTGAAGGAATATTGGTGGTCCCCAATTGGGTTGGCCAGTCCTGGTATCCTCTGTTTTCCAGGTTGATTGTAGGCGACGTTTTACACTTTTCAGCATCATCCGATTTATTACTTTCCTCTTCCAGGGCAGTTCATCCACTATCACACCAACTTTTCCTGGTGGCCGCAAAGTTGTGTGGGACTTGTTGCTAAACAAAAATATTCCAGAAGAGGCTATCTTAACCATTTTGTCATCGATCACCAAAACTACCTTTACTCAATATAATATCACGTATAGGCTTTGGTGGAATTATTGCCACATACACAAAATCTCCATCTACGAGGCCAACATCGGGGATATTTTAATTTTTCTACAAAAAATTTATGAGGAGCATAAATATAAGCATGGAACAATGAATTCCCACAGATCGGCATTGAACCTTATTCTTACCAAGGACATTGGACAAGATCCCATAATTAAACGGTTTATGAAAGGCATATCTCGATTAAAGCCCTCTCAACCTAGATATAACAACATTTGGGATCCGCAAACTTTGCTTTCCCACATAGAGTCTCTACCTGAAACGCTGAGCTTGCAGCAGCTTTCAGGAAAACTGGTCACTCTATTGGCCTTAATCACAGGCGGCCGTTTGCAGACAATTTCACTAATCAGATTGTCGAACATCGTCGAGGACGAAGAAAAAATCCAAATAAATATCACAGATCCAATTAAGACAACGGGATTAAATAAGTGTCAACCGACATTGTATATTCCTTTCTTTAAGGATAATATTAAACTCTGTGTGGCCACGACACTTAAACAATATATTGATGCTACAAAGCCGTTGAGAAAAATTAACCAGGATTTTATATTCTTAACGGTAAAAAAGCCTCATAATTCAGCTAGTAAACAATCCATAAGTAAATGGGTTAAACGGATGCTATCTTCAGCTGGTATTGACACCACAACATTTAAGCCGCATTCAACCCGACATGCGTCTACATCTGCGGCTTTAAGGGAAAGAGTACCTCTGGACACAATTTGCAAAACAGCTGGATGGTCAGAACGATCTTCAACTTTCGCGAAATTTTACAATCGCCCTATATCAGATAAAACTGTTTTCGCTAAGGCTGTTTTAAACTTGTCACGTTCAAGGTAATTAAGTTTCCTGATTTTTAGTTAATATTACGTTTCTTTTGGTATATATACCTACCTTTTTTGTTCCTAATTAGGATAAAACTTTTAGTCGCTAGAAAGAATACGACTAGGAATTAAACATTTTTTATAATACTGTTCTCTTAAATCTTAAGAATGGAAAATAAGTTGACTTGTTATACCCATTTATGTAATATACATATAAACATAATGCAGTTTTCATTACAAATTCCTGAAATAATTTTTTCTGACTATACTGTTTAGTAATTTTATTAATTATATAATTAAATAAAATAAATAGACATTTCGATATTAGACTCTCTAATCAGCAATTTTTAAATCTTTAAACAACTACATGGTAAAATAATAGAAATAATATATTCGGACTGGACGCTTCATATAATTACGATCGAACTTCACTTAGGTAAGTTCGTTTGATCGTTAAATTATATACTATTATTGTAAGTTATCAATAAAATAAAAATTAAAATTTGAAAACATCCTACAATAAAATACGAATTTATATTGTTCACTTACCTAATATTTTTCAAAGGAATAGTAATTCCTTGCTCTGCTTCTTTTTTCATAAAAGCTGCCACGTTAGAAATATTCTCTCTCCTTTGGCTGTGAGTTATTTGTCCTTGTTTGCCTACTTTCTTAGGTGACATCTAAAAAAAATTAATATACACATGCACACTCTAGGCATCTTTGGTACATGACCCGATCGATAGAATAACGAGATGCGCGGATTTTGCCGCCTGTTGATGTCACTTTATAAACTTTTCTAACTATATCAATCTACAGCACCCTCCAGTCACGCTGATAAGTTTTTGAATGTAATCTAGGGCTAGAATGAAAATAGGGAAAGCATCAACTGTTTCTACTGTATTTCATATTCGTGGGACTCCTTGAATCCCCCTTTTGTAGTACAACTATGAGGAATTTTTTTCAAGCAATTGGTACGATAATTCTTAAAAAGCAATTACTATAACTTTTTGACTACTTACTAACTAGAAAAAATTAAATAATGATATTCTTCCAGGCAGTTGAATACCATAGAAGCTCTAGGGCCTTTGCATAGAGATCTGTATTGTAAATGTCTAAAAATCATTATTCAATTTATTCTAGACACTTTAAGTTTGTTAATCCAATTTAATTGCATAGGAAGACTTTGAAAATATTCATCTCTAGCAGTTCTAAAGTTCAGTAAAGGACTAATAGAGAACAATTTTTCTTGCTTTAACTGTTTGTTTGGAAGAAAATCATTATTTAATATATTAAAGGCAGTTAAGTAATAAGTGCCTTTAAAGAAATACACATTGACCATAACCAATTGCTTCAAATAAGTTCAAATGCCTAGAAAAGATTATTTAATTTATTCCAGGCAGTTGAATACTGCGCTCATTCCTTTCAATCTTTCACTCGATCCTTTTAGCAGGAAATGGCTTAATTTAGGAAGAAAAAGGTTTTATATGGCCATCACAATATCCCGATTTAAACCCAATTAAGCACCTTTTGGGAGATATGCATCTGAAGGCATCGAAGAATCATGATCAGGGATAGTTTCTAAGTTAATCCATTCTTAGGTTAAAAGGTATTTTGATAAAGGAAGGGCGTTTATTAGCAAATGATTTCATATATGAACGTTTCTCGTGACTCTCTGATTTAGAGAGAATTTGGTCAACAAATGTCCAAGGGACACGCATATTGCAGCATCAAGAATTTGATTAACTAGCGGACGTTTTTGGGCATGACTTGGAAACTACTTAAAGGATTTTCATAATTTTTTTACAGTAATATAGTCGAGTTCCCGAAGATGAATTCAGAGGGCAAAAATGCTCCCAAGGGAACAATTTGGGTAATTAGATCGATTTTACTTGGGACCCTTTCCTAGCAAGTCAATAAAGGGGAACCACGCAAACGTAGAAAGTAAAAAAGTTAATATACACATGCACACTCTAGGCTGTACCAAAGATAATACTACTACGTAGTAGTAGTATTATCTTTGGCTGTACATATATACCTACAAGTTAAATACCTATTATTTTGTCACTTAAAATCAAAGTATATTTTAAATAACAGTAATTAATTTTCATTTATTTTTTTAAATTATTAGACAATTGAATAATTTAAACCAATTTTACTTACCTTTTACAATAAAAATCGGATAGTCTAGTTAAAAAAAACTATAGTCTATTTCACTATTATACTAAAAAAAAAAACACACAACAGATTTTAAATGCCTTATAACACGATTAACTCACTTCCCGTACGAGACGACACTGAGTAGGCCTTCAGGCTACGTCATAGGCTTTAAATCCCGAAAAGCGAGAGAAAATATATTGCGGTCGTCTTTGCTCTCTGCCACCGGATTTTCTATCGATTTTCTGTTGAAAAATGGGTTTGTGCGCATATTGAGCAGCCGGTTTTTTTATAAACTTTTCTACCTATACTTTTTCTCTCTTTTTTTGTTTCTCACAATTATCCTTATTAATGCAGATGGCCTGGTTGAAAGAGGAAGGTTTCGGTGGCATAATGATTTGGTCAGTAGACATGGACGACTTCCGGGGTTCCTGTGGGAACGGCAAATATCCGCTCATAAACGCGATGACGCAAGAACTGGAGGGATACAAGGTGAAATTGGAATTCGAGGGTCCGTACGAAACGAACGTGGCCTCCGGACAGTACACCACCAAAGACCGTGAGTTTAATTAATTAATTTATTATATTCGTGTATTAATTAATTAATTTGTTGTTCGTGTTGTAGCCAACGAGATCACGTGCGACGAGCAGGACGGACACATAAGTTACCATCCGGACAAAGCCGACTGCAAGATGTACTACATGTGCGAGGGAGAGAGGAAGCACCACATGCCCTGCCCGGTGAATCTCGTCTTTAATCCGAACCAAAACGTCTGTGATTGGCCCGAAAATGTGGAGGGGTGTCAGGAGTTCACGCCTGCGCCCAGCAGCTAGTTTTCGTCTTCTTCTTCTTCTTTATTTGTTAAATTATTATTTAGTGGTCGTATTTGGGGCTCCTCCGTATACCGTGATTTTAAATTATTGTAAATATACTTCTGTTTTAGTGATTTTAATACGCGCCAAGTTTGTGGGCTAAAATGAGTTTTTTCAAAAAAAAAAAATAAATAACGAAAGCCCGACATGTTATTTGTGGTATATTTAAGAATAATTTTAGGTTAAGTTGTAGATTGTAAATATTTTAAATAAATCTTTCACAAAAAACAACATATACTCTTTTAATGTAGACATTATGGGAACTTGACTTTCCTCGACCTTGGCCTCAACCTTCTCCTCTGTGCCTCTCATGCAACATGACCTTCACGCGACCTTGAATCACTTTCTTGTCTCTATCGTGACCTTGACCTAATTTTGATTCTCTCATGCAACATGACCTTGACGCTGACCTTTACTTGACTTAGTTCTGGACTAGACTTGATTTTTACACGCTTCAAACACTGTCACGTCGATTTTTACACTCGTCACAAATTTTCACGACGATTTTTACATTTAATCTTGACGTAACCTTGACTCTCTTGTACAGAGTGACCTTGGAACTGATCTTGAAATTTGACTTGATCTTAACCTTGTCTCTCTTATATTGCGCGTCTCATCCTAACTTGGAGTTTACCTTGACGTAACCTTAACTTCACCTCGATCTTGATCTTCCTCGTCCTTCTCGTGACCTCTGTCTCTCTCTCTCTCTCTCTCGTGCATGTCTGTGTCTCTCTTGTGCGACGTGATCCTGACGCGATCTTGACATGACTCTCTTTCTTAGACATGACCTTGGCTTGTCCTTGATGGTCTTATGCACGCGTCGGTCTTTGTCTTCCTCGTTTGACGTGACCTTGACTGTCTTCTGTGACGTGACCTTGAAATTTGACTTGATCTTAAACATGTCTCTCTCATATTGCGCATGTCACTCTCTCTCTCTTGTGCGACGTGATCCTGAAGTCTTTGTCTTCCTAGTTTGACGTGACCTTGATTTGACCTTAACTTTTTCGCGCGACGTGACCTTGAAATTTGACTTTTCTTTGAAATTCTTATGCATGCATCTGTGTCGTCAAAGGACCGTGACCTTGATTTTCCTTGATCTTGGCTTCAACCTTTTGTGCATATCTCTTGCCTTGCATGACTCTCTTTCCTGTCTCTATCGTGCGAAGTGACCTTGACCTAATTTCGACTCTTTCGTGCGATGTGACCTTGAACCTGACTTGACTTAGTCCTTGAGCAGACTTAATTTTTACACGCTTCACGACGATTTTTACATTTGATCTTGTCGTAACCTTGACTGTCTCGTGGGACGTGACCTTGGACCTAATCTTGAAATTTGACATGATCCTAACCTTATTTTTTTCATATTGCGCATGTCACTGTTTCTCTCTCGTTCTTCTCGTGACCTTGACTCTGTCTCTCTTGTGCGATGTGATCCTGACGCGACTTTGACTTGACTCTTTCTTCGACATGACCTTGTCATGTCCTTGACTCTCTTGTGCATGCATCGGTCTTTGTCTTCCTCGTTTGAGGTAACCTTGACTTTCTTGCGCGACGTGACCTTGAAATTTGACTTTCCTTTGAATTTCTTGTGCGTGTAGCTATGTCGTTAAAGGAACGTGACCTTGACTTTCCTCGACCTTGGCCTCAACCTTCTCGTGCATTCTCTCTTATGCAACATGACCTTGACGCGACCTTGACTTGACTGACTGTCTTTCTTGTCTCTATCGTGCAACGTGACCTTGACGCTGACCTTTACTCGACTTAGTTCTGGACCAGACTTGATTTTTACACGCTTCAAACACTTTCACGACGATTTTTACATTTGATCTTGTCGTAACCTTGACTCTCTTGTGCGACGTGACCTTGGAACTGATCTTGAAATTTGACTTGATCTTAACCTTGTTTCTCGCATATCGCTCATGTTGCTGTCTCTCTCCCCTAAGACATGACCTTGAATCTCATCCTAACCCTTAACTTTACCCCGATCTTGACATTCCTCGTCCTTCTCGTGACCTTGACTCCTGTCTCGTTTGTGCGACGTGACCTTGGAATTTGACTTTTCTTCTTTGAATTTCTTATATATGCCTCTGTGTCGTCAGAGGGACGTGACCTTGACTTTCCTCGACCTTTGAACTTAACTTTCTCGTGCATGTCTGCGTCTTTCTTATGCAACATGACCTTGACTGCCTCTCTTTCTTGTCTCTCTCTTATATTGCGCATGTCACTGTTTCTCTCTCCTGCGACGTGACCTTGAACTTTGCCTTCGACGTAACCTTAACTTTACCTCTTGACATTCCTCGCCCTTCTCGTGACCTTGATTCTGTCTCTCTCTCGTGCATGTCTGTGTCTCTCTTGTGCGACATGATCCTGACGCGACCTTGACTTGACTGACTCCCTTTCTTCGACATGACCTTGGCATGTCCTTGACTCTCGTGTGTATGCGTCGGTCCTTATCTTTTTCGTTTGACGTGATCTTGACTTTCTCGCACGACGTGACCTTGGAATTTGACTTTTTTTGAAATTTTTATGCATGCATCGGTGTCGTCAAAGGGACGTGACCTTGATTTTCATTGACCTTGGCCTTAACGTTCTCGTGCATATCTCTCTTATGCAACATGACCTTGACGCGACCTTGACTTGACTGACTCTATTTTCCTGTCACTATCGTGCGACGTGACCTTTACCTAATTTTGACTCTTTCGTGCGACGTGACCTTGGAACTGATCTTGAAGTTTGACTTCTTCTTAACCTTGCTCTTCTCATAGTGCACGTGTCACTGTCTCTCTCTCCCCTGCGACGTGACCTTGAATTTTATCCTAACTTGGAGTTTACCTTGACGTAACCTTAACTTCACCTCGATCTTGATCTTCCTCGTCCTTCTCGTGACCTCTGTCTCTCTCTCTCGTGCATGCGTCGGTCTTTGTCTTCCTCGTTTGACGTGACTTTGATTTGACCTTGACTTTTTCGCATGACGTGACCTTGAAATTTGATTTTTCTTTAAATTTCTTATGCATGCTTCTGTGTCGTCAATCGTGCATGTCTCTGTCTTTCTTACGCAACATGGCCTTGACTTGACTGACTCTCTTTCTTGTCTCTATCATGCGAAGTGACCTTGAAGCTGACCTGACTGGAACAGACTTGATTTTTACACGCTTCAAATACTGTGACGTCGATTTTTACATTTGATCTTGATGTAACCTTGACTGTCTTATGTGACGTGACCTAATCTTGAAATTTCACTTGACCTTGACTCTGTCTCTCTCTCTTGTACGTGATCCTGACGCGACCTTGACTTGACTCTCTCTTTCTTCGACATGACCTTAACTTGTCCTTGTCTTTGTCTTCCTCGTTTGACGTGACCTTGCACAGTTGACCCTGGACAGGACCTTGACGTCAGGCTCTTTCTTTGCTCAGACTTTTTCATATTTAACATTGTGTAATAAATGTAAGACGATTGGTCGTTTGGTTATTGCATTTGTACGATGTTTCACTACTAAGACTATTGAAAAATGCACTAAACCAGGGGTATATACAGTATTTTAGAAGCGGGTAAAATTTTCTTGATACCCATAAAAATCGGTATCAAACTGTCATGAAATTGGTGGCAAAACATATTTTAGATTCCTCTATGTTCTACAACCTCTGACAACACCATAGATTGCCTCCTCACTTCTTAACATTGTCAGATCGTACAAAAAAAAGACAACAAAAAATTTAATAAATTTATTAACATACCCACCGAATCACAATTCACTCCTATCACCTCCACTTGTATATTTACTCTTCTTATCCTTCCTCCGCCTGATGTCGTCACAGTAACAAGCGTTCTTTTGGGCGTCCTTGTAGGACTTACAGCCAAACGTTAAGGTGCCGGTGAACAGCACTTTGGCCGCCCCTTTACACGCTAAAAAAACATTAAAATTTCAACAATCACTAATCACTAGACAGACCTAAGTTTTACTTGCTTTTGGTCATCGCTTGGCCCCCCACCGACTTACTATAACCGTCACAATGCCTATAAAGGCACCGCTTAAAGTCCAAGTCGCACACTTCCTTGTCCGCGTTACAAGTATCGTAACAGATATCGTGGGTGTTGCAACACTCTTCCATTGCGGCGAACGGTAAATAGTCCGAGTTGATTTTGAGGCCCAGGGAGCCGCAACCGTCTTTGCTAGGGATGTGGTTACGATTGGGTTTAGGCAAAGCACCTAAAAAAAACGACACAAGGATCGGTTGAATGTCATTCAACATGAAGGATAAGTTGCTTAAGTGAGTCTTTCATGTATGAAGAGTAAACATTAAGAATAATAGATTGGGCAGTACAGGATTTAATGGCCAATATGGAACATGGAACTTAAGGCAAGAATATCTTAATCGCACAGTTTGGCAGCAACTGATTAAAATAAAGGAGGAATAAATATTAGGTGATTCAACTGCCTGGAATAACAGGATAAATGTATGGAACGACTGCCTGGATAAATGTAAAAAAAAACTTCCTGGAATAACTGGTTCTAATCAAAAGGAAAAATAATGATTCTACTGTCTGTAATAATGACATAACGATGAACTTTTGACTCTGAAATCATAACTCTATTGATGTCTGCGAATATTGATATAAAAAATTCTTGGTTTATTTGCCTGGAATTAAAGGAGAAAAATCTATGATTCAATCAACTGCCTGGTATAAAAACAGAATAATTTAAGATCCAGTGCCTTAAGTCATAGGCTAACGAGAGAATTTGTCTGGTTATTCTATGCTTGAGTTAATAAAGAATAATATAAGGGTATAGCTGCCTGGAATAAACAAAATAATCAGGAATCTTGTGTATTCCAGGATTATACTGTCTGCACCAATTTCTCACTCAATTGCCTGGAATAACAAGAAGAATTTAGAATTCCGTTGACGTCTGGAATAAGAAGGGAAAAATTAACGGTTGACCTGCCTGGAATTACAAAGAGAAATTGTTCATTACTGAACTGCCTCGAATTAACTTGACTCAACTATTATTTGATATTATAACAAATCAATTATGTACCTATTATGACTCAGTTGCCCGGAATAGTGCCTTGAATTAATAAAGAATAATGCACGGCTTAACTGCCTGGAATAAAAAGAGAAAATGAATGGATTTACTGCCCGGAATAAACAAACCGTCATGAATCAAGACTTGAGTAAAAGCGGAGCAATGCAGGGTTCTTCAATTGCTTTAAATCTGAGGAAAAACTAATGACGACTCAATTGCTGAGAATTAAAATCTATTGTTCAAGTACTTGGAATAGAACAAAAAATCATTCGTGTTTATTTGCCTAAAATAAAAGAGATTATACACTATTCAACTGCCTGGAATTACAAATTAATTATGAAGTTCCGACTCATATTTTTGGAATAATTTGAGGATAAATGAAGAATAATCCAGGGTTCAGCCCCATGGAATAAAACGAATGGAAATAGCACTGGAATAAACACTTAAGTATAAATCTTCTCTTGAATACAAGGGTAATGTTCCAGGACCCTATTGGCTGGAATAGTTAAATAATAACGATTTTGTGACTCAATTACCTGAAATAAAGAGGAAAATTTATAATTTACTTGACGTTTAGATGAACTTGAACTGCCTGGAATGGAACCCACATAATTTATGTTCAACTGCCTGTAATTAAAGAAAAAATTTTCGGTTAATTTTAAGCTACATAACCTCACTTGATCATCGTGCCATAACCTCAAACTGTCTGACTCCTGTCACTTATCAAACATTAATTCAAATATAATAGTGAACCAATGCAAGGAATTTACTATTAACCGGCTTAATGGGATCCTTATAAAGTTGTTAAATTAAATTCCAAATTACTGTGCAACCATAACCTCCAATAATAGTATACATGAAACAGAGAGAGAGGTTTAATTTTCTTACCTTCGAACACTGCCTTTCTCTCTCTAACCTATAAACTCGGAGCGGTCGTGTGACATATGTCAAAAATATATTTGTCTCTCTTTGTGAAAAGGTGAACGTAGATGGCGCAGATAGCGTTGCCGCCATAATTCAAACCTCATAACACGAGCCCTATTTATTTTAATTAAAATCACTCGTTATGACTTCGAAGTCGGATAATTGTTATATATGACTTCTGTGACATAACTGCTGATTTTAATTAAAATGACTAAAAGGACGTTTGAATTATGGCGGCAACGCAATCCGCGCCTTTTACGAAGAGAGAGACAAAGATGGAAATCAATCGGACACAGTTCCACCATTCTTTGGTTGTCTCTGTTTAAAAGCACATCCGGATCCTAAAACATTGCCTTTCTCTCTCTAACCTATAGGAATGTGACACAGTAGGGTGTGACATATATCATTTGTCAAAAACATAACCCCACAGGGCCACCATAACATCATAACCTCAACGAATTTATCATTGTTTCTAACCAACACCCGCTGAATAACTAACCTGATTCGCGCCTGGAATAACCGGATACATGTATGGAACGACTGCCTGGATAAAGGTTAAAAAAACTTCCTGGAATAACTGGTTCTAATCAAAAGGAAAAACAATGATTCTACTGTCTGTAATAATGACATAACGATGAACTTTTGACTCTGAAATCATAACTCTATTGATGTCTGGGAATATTGATATAAAAAATTCATGGTTTATTTGCCTGGAATTAAAGGAGAAAAATCTATGATTCAATCAACTGCCTGGTATAAAAACAAAATAATTTAAGATCCAGTGCCTTGAGTCATAGGCTAACGAGAGAATTTGTCTGGTTATTCTATGCTTGAGTTAATAAAGAATATTATAAGGGTACGGTATAGCTGCCTGGAATAAACAAAATAATCAGGAATCTTGTGTTGTCTGCACCAATTTCTCACTCAATTGCCAGGAATAACAAGAAGAATTTAGAATTCCGTTGATGTCCGGAATAAGAAGGGAAAAATTAACGGTTGACCTGCCTGGAATTACGAAGAGTAAGTATTCATTACTGAACTGCCTCGAATTAACTCGACTCAACTATTAATTGATATTATAACAAATCAATTATGAACTTATTATGACTCAGTTGCCCGGAATAGTGCCTTGAATTAATAAAGAATAATGCACGGCTTAACTACCTGGAATAAAAAGAGAAAATGAATGGATTTACTGCCCAGAATAAACAAACCGTCATGAATCAAGACTTGAGTAAAAGCGGAGCAATGCAGGGTTCTTTAATTGCTTTAAATCCGAGGAAAAACTAATGATGAATTTTTGACTCAATTGCCTACAATTTAAAGAATAATCCATTATTCAACTGCCTGGAATTACAAATTAATTATGAACTTCCGACTCACATTTTTGGAATAATTTGAGGTTCAATCATCTGTAATAAATGAAGAATAATCCAGGGTACAGCCCCATGGAATAAAAACGAAAAATTCTATGGAATCTACTGCCTGGAATAAGCACTTAAGTATAAATCTTCTCTTGAATACAAGGGTAATGTTCCAGGACCCTATTGGCTGGAATAGTTAAATAATAACGATTTTGTGACTCAATTACCTGAAATAAAGAGGAAAATTTATAATTTACTTGACGTTTAGATGAACTTGAACTGCCTGGAATGGAACCCACATAATTTATGTTCAACTGCCTGTAATTAAAGAAAAATTTTTCGGTTAATTTTAAGAAACATAACCTCACTTGATCATCGTAGCCATAACCTCAAACTGTCTCTGACTCCTGTCACTTATCAAACATTAATTCAAATATAATAGTGAACCAATGCAAGGAATTTACTATTAACCGGCTTAATGGGATCCTTATAAAGTTGTTAAATTAAATTCCAAATTACTGTGCAACCATAACCTCCAATAATAGTATACATGAAACAGAGAGAGAGGTTTAATTTTCTTACCTTCGAACACTGCCTTTCTCTCTCGAACCTATAAACTCGGAGCGGTCGTGTGACATATGTCAAAAATATATTTGTCTCTCTTTGTAAAAAAGGTGAACGTAGATGGCGCAGATAGCGTTACCGCCATAATTCAAACCTCATAACTCGAACCCTATTTATTTTAATTAAAATCAGTTTTTATGACTCCGAAGTCGGATAATTGTTATGTTCTGACTTCTGTGACATAACGGCTGATTTTAATTAAAATGACTAAAAGGACGTTTGAATTATGGCGGCAACGCAATCCGCGCCTTTTACGAAGAGAGAGACAAAGATGGAAATCAATCGGACACAGTTCCACCATTCTTTGGTTGTCTCTGTTTAAACGTACATCCGGATCCTAAAACATTGCATTTCTCTCTCTAACCTATAGGAATCTGACACCCTACTGGGGGTGTGACGTATATCATATGTCAAAAACAATAAACAACCATAACATCATAACCTCAATATCATCATACAACGATTTTGTCCTTGTTTCTAACCAATAATACCCGCTGAATAACATAAATAACTTGTATTGTTGTTCTGACTCACCTGATTCGCATTTAAAAATGCATTCTTCCTCCACCGCGGCATCGAACACGTCATGCATCGTCCTGAATTTCTGTGCCACGGTAATCACTTTCTTCAAGACATCCCCGAAGACGACCTCTGCGCTCACTATCGCCTCCCTTAAGTTACCCAACAGTCCGGAACCGTAACCCGAGTAAACGTACCCCAAGAAAGTTAAAACGTACACCGCCACTTTACCGTATGGGATATTCATTGTTTTTGTTTTAGGGTAGAAAATGTAGGGTTATAAGGACACTGGATTGCCCGCTAACGGTGGTGGGGTGCTCTCTTGGCTAAAATTAGAAGTTGCCCTATATTATGATACGTGGGTTAATTTCACTGGCGTTTGCTAAAAAAAAAAAAAATTGGTTAATTATAGATATAGATGCGCACGTTTACCTGGAAAAGCACTTATTTATAAGCTCGTTTATGCAAAATACTTACGTGATAACGGTGTGACTTACTGGGGCCCCTCTGAAAGTTTTATTAAGGAAATAAGTGTACGGGGGCATCTTTATTGGATGCTTAAAAATAAATAAACAAATTCAACTGTCAACTGTCATGTTGTTTTACGTCACTATCAATTTTTATTCAGTGTTGCCAAAGTGTATTTGGGGTTAGGGCTGTTATATCCATTCATACCAGGAAGACTTATACCAAGTTTATTGAGGAAATTTAGGGGCTAAACCGGTTCAGTTTTTTAACTAGTGTTTATATGAGAGGGATCCACCTTAAGATTAAACAACTGTCTACTATTGCCAACCTATGAATTAAAAAAAAATAATTGGTTGACCTGACTAGATTAGCGTCACGTGTAAACTTAGTAGTAGTAGTAGTATTATTATTTTTTTATTAATAATAATATACATACAATGCATTATTACAAGTCAAGTCACTTACTTACAAATAAGGATAAAAGATAAAATACAAATTAACAAGTTTTGCCCAAAAGCATGATAAAATATAACATCTAATCACAATATTTGCACTAAACCTAAAACACTTAACATACATTCTTATTAAGACAATATTAACATATAAGATTAAAATTAAAATTGGGATGAGAAGTACTCCTCAAATGAGTAGAATGCACCCCTCAAAAGATGCATTTTTATTTGTTTTTTAAACTGCGGAAGGCTAAGAGATTTAATGTTTGTTGGAAGACAATTATAAAATTTTGGTGCAAAGTATCTGGTTCCATTTCTTGATCTCTCAAGCCGGCTAAACTCAGGCACTAGCTCATTACAATTCCTAGTTTCATAATTATGAAAATGTAGGTGGGTTCTATAGTGATCCAGATTTTGGTGAACACGCAACAGGCACTGCATAATGTACACGGACGGCAAAGTTAATATTAAAAGATTCCCTACAGTCATCTCGGTAACCCTGACCAGTCACAATACGAATACACTTTCTCTGCAGCCCAAATACTTTATCTATATGGCAGGAATGACCCCATGTCAGTATGGCATAAGTTAGCTGTGAGTGAAAACTACTATGATATGCTGTAAGTAAGACCTGCAAGGAAGTAATTCCCGCTAGATTTCTAAAGAGGAATAACAGACTGGACAGTTTACTAGACTATATGTTGTTCCCAAGTCAATCCTGGATCAAGGTGAACACCAAGAAACTTAGCCTCATCTGAACAGCTTCCAAAAGCAGGATGCTCAGTCAATGTATTGTGCCGCAAAGTAAAATTAAGTGTTTGTGACTTTGAACTATTGAGAGAAAGATGATTTGCCAAGAACCATTGAAAGAAGTTATTCTCCGGGGTCTGGAGATCTAAATTAATGATATTTGAAGGGTGATAACTTTGATAGTAAGTTGTGTCGTCAGCAAACAGAACAGTGCTAACAGAGCCCCCCTGTGAAAAGGCCAGATCATTTATGTCGATAAGAAATAGTACGGGTCTCAAGACAGACCCCTGTGGAACTCCATATTTCAAAGGCTTAATATCAGACTTATTCTGATTAAAGACAACAAACTGAACTCTATTCGACAAGTATGACTCAAGCATCTTAATTGTTTCCCGGTGAAAATTGTAGGCTTCCAGAAGAATGCTATGTGTCACACAGTCAAAAGCCTTTGTGAGATCCAGGAACGAGGCCAAGGTATCAAGAAACTTTTCAAATCCTTCCAGGATATTACTTGTAAAATGGTCTATAGCTAAAGTTGTTGTCCTGTTTTTCCTTAAGCCAAATTGAATTACTGCAAAGAGCTGATTTGACTCAAAATAGTCATTAATCTGGTTTTTTAAGATTCGTTCATGCACTTTAGACAGAATAGGTAAGAGGGAGATGGGACGATAACTATTATAGTCATCAGCAAATCCTTTACCTTTAAAAAGAGGTACAACTTTTGCAGTTTTAAATGCTGCTGGAAAAATGCCAGTGAGTATTGAGTGGTTGATTAATTTAGTTAAGGGAATGATAATTTCATTTTTTATAGCTTTGATAATTTTTGAGTCTTTACTGTGGCTGTTTTTTAATTCATCAATGGCTTCCATGACCTCATTAGGGCTAGCTGTTCTAAACCTGAAGGGTAATAAGTTGGTATGTGGAATGGAGTTCAGATATACTTGAAAAGTTTGGTCAGTGTGTTCAAGTTTACTTAATTCTTTCTCAGCGATGGAACAAAAATGATGATTAAAACTAGTTGCATTAAGTGATGAGCTTTTTTTTGATAAATTTTGATTTTTATTATTTATAAGGCTCCACATAGCCTGCTGGCGGTTACTTGAATTACAGCAATACTCACCACCTTTCCCAACAAACAGCACATTAAAATCAGGATTCAGAGACACCAATACTCCTGGATGGATCGCTGGAGACTGGAAGTGTCAACCCCAGAAAGCCCCAGCTGGTGTTCTTTTCAATGAGCACCTGATGGCCATCTGAAATGGGGAACCACTAATCTCGGCTGGTCCGTCCAGGGCCCGTTATTCAGGTATAATCTTCGATCGTAACACGCCAAGGCTCAAGCTGGCAAAGCCAAAGGCCAACTATCGTCTCTATACTGACTCATCTAGTTGTCTGGATTGTTTAATTATTTTTCTCCTTCAATTTTATTTATTTTATTAATTAATTAATTATTTTTCTCCTTACAGGAACTTCTGGACTAAGAATTCCATTATCTTGACCTCTAGTCAACGGATTTTAGTGATTTTTTCAAAAAACACTAAAGTAGTCCTCAGGCTAGTTCACAAATCAATAATTTCTAAATTTGAACTACTAGAATCCAACATATTCACTTACCAATGAGAGACAAATTACTTTCTTCCTTACAGGAACTTCTGAACTAAGAATTCCATTATCTTGACCTCTAGTCAACGGATTTTAGTGATTTTTTCAAAAAACACTAAAGTAGTCCTCAGGCTAGTTCACAAATCAATAATTTCTAAATTTGGACTACTAAAACCCAACATATTCACTTGCCAATGAGAGACAAATTATTTTCTTTCTTACAGGAACTTCTGAACTAAGAATTCCATTATCTTGGTTTTGTATGTACTATAATAATGCAAGTTTTAATCAAAATGATGGCACAGTTGTTTATGTTAGGTCCAATCTAGTACACGATGTAACACATATTGAGCTTGCCCTATCAAAAGTAACATTAACCAGTATCAAATTTAAAGTAAACAATTACTCAATAAGACTCTCTTGTATATACAGACCACCTTCTACTAATACACATAATTTTCTTTC
This sequence comes from Anthonomus grandis grandis, assembly GCF_022605725.1. Taxonomy (NCBI): domain Eukaryota; kingdom Metazoa; phylum Arthropoda; class Insecta; order Coleoptera; family Curculionidae; genus Anthonomus; species Anthonomus grandis. The sequence continues at coordinate 12,728,051 of NC_065563.1, read as the reverse complement.
GGATCTCGAAACTTTCTTTACAGATTCATTTACCAGTCAGATTGACATTATGTTAGGGGATATAAATTTGAACCTTCTTGATGAAAACAATAATGAAATTATTACATACCAGGCTATTCTGAACCACTTCGGTTTTATTTCTACCATAAACTCAGCCACTAGGGTTACAACTGACTCATCTAATTGTCTGGATCATATATTCTTGAGAAGAAAAAATGGTTCTAAGATTAATTGTTCTTCCTTTGTCATTCAATCTGCCATAACTGACCATTTTCCCACCATGTTGCATATTACTGATACAGTTGGGTTGCAAAAAAACAAGGAGGAGGTAAATTCTTATACAGTTAGAATAAATTATACCATATTAACAAATTTTATACATAATCAAAATTTTGAAAGCATTTTTAACAATGATGATCCAGAACTAGCATTGGAAATTTTATACAGTACTATTACACAAGCATTAAATCATTCAAAAACCCAAAAATTATGTCAAAATAAGTATAAAAAAATAAAACCATGGATCACAATTGGTATAATTAATAGGGGGACAAAATGAAAAAAACACTACTAATTCATAACAATTTAGAAAACAAAACTGCCTTTAATAGTTACCGTAATACCTTGTGCACGTTAATCAAGAAATGTAAACAGGATTATTACAAAGCCAAAATCGAGTCTAGTGGTACTGACCTAAAAAAAATATATAAGATAATAAATGAAGTAACAGATTCAAACAGTAACCAAGATTTTAAGTTTAACGTAACTAACAATAATTCTAGTTTTAATAATAAGTTGGATATGGCAAATTTTTGCAACAAATATTTTGTTGATGTCGGTTACAATATGTATAATAAAATTAAAAATCCTCCAGATTCCCTGCAAATAAAACCATCCACACAGGCTTCAATGTTTCTAAGACCTACTAATAAGAATGAAATTATCAAACAAATTGCTTCTTTAAAAAATTCCTCTGCACCCGGAATTGATGGTATTACAACCGATATTATAAAACATATTCATATCTATATTTCTTCCCCTCTCGCACACATTATAAATTTAATTTTTCAAACTGCAAAGGTCCCAAAAAAATTTAAACAAGCCATAGTAGAACCTATTCACAAGGCAGGTGATAAATCAAATATAAATAATTATAGACCCATAAGTATAATGAACATTTTTTCTAAAGTCTTTGAGAAATGCCTTAAGGACCGCCTGGTGGAATTTTTTAATCAAAACAATATAATTTCTAAGAACCAATTTGGTTTCCAGAGTGGCCTCAGCACAACCGATGCAGTTTGTGTGCTTTGTGAGCAAATAACAGACCATTTGGATGGTGGCAGAAAGTGTCTTACGGTCTTCCTAGACCTAGCCAAGGCATTTGACACGGTCCCTCATAACAAATTGCTCCAAGTCCTAGAATCCTATGGGATAAGGGGAACCGTGTTAGACGTTTTTGATGATTATTTGATGGATCGAGAGCAATCCGTCAAAGTTGAAAATACTATAAGTGAACCCCTTCAAATTAAAATGGGGACTGTTCTGGGTCCAATTTTATTTGTAGCATATGTAAATTCCTTAACCAATATGTCAATACAAAACGGTAGTACTATCTCTTATGCTGACGACACAGCAGTAACTTTCTATGGGGAAACATGGGATTTGGTGAAGGAACATGCTATAAACGGTATAAAGAAAATAAAACACTGGCTAGACTCATTTAAATTAACATTAAATATCACTAAAACTATTTATATAGCATTTTCCCTCACAGCTGCAAACCGTCCATCATTTAATAGTATTTACATAGATAGTCTTATGGATAAACTTCATGAAGTTCACCCTACAAAATATCTTGGAATCTATATTGACAAACACTTAAAGTGGGACCACCACATCCTTAGACTATCAAAAAATATTCGAAAACTAATATACAAGTTTTATGTGCTCAGGGAAATATTAAATAAACAACTTTTGATTTCGATTTATAAAGCAATTGTGGAATCACTACTAAGGTATGGTCTAATTCTTTGGGGGTGGGATATACCAAAACACATTGACTTCTTTAAATGTAACCCAAAACTACATTTTAAAAGTTATTTTCAAAAAAAACAAAAGATTTTCTACTGCATTACTTTATTCCAGAAATATTTTTGATGTACGCACATTATACTGTTGGTCGCTCTGTATATATATTCACAAGTCGAATAAATTTAAGAACTTTGTTAATCATCAGTATCAGACTAGATTAAATGTAAATAGACACTTATCAATTCCAACTGTTGCCACTACTATGAAATTAAAATCAATTTTTTACCACGCAACCAAACTGTACAACTTATTACCACCATATATTAGACATACAAAAGCTGTCAAAAAATGTTGTAAAATATCTGGGGATTACATTTATGATCATTTACATGTATTTAAAAAACTACTTACTGTTAATTAATTTGGAAACTTTGCAATAGTTAGTGGATGGGACATATTTTGTTTAAATATTTATTTTTATAAAATTGTTTTTGATTTTTTTGCACATACAGGTATTTGGTTACCTAGGTGCACCTTAAAATGTACTGAGATAGATTATAATTATTGGATTTTATTACACATATTTTGTAAAAGCTTATATGTAATATATCCGATTGATTGATATACTCCCTGCTGCACCCCAGGAACAAACTATCACGCAAGACCAAGATCCGGATCTACCAAACGTACATTTATCACCTATGCCTCCCCCACCTGGACAGACATCCCCAAACGAATTTTTGTGAAATTTGAAATGAACTTCAGGTAATGTATGTAAGTTTTTAAATGGCGTTAGAGTTGATATTGTTAGATTGGGGCAGCTATACCTGTTCTAATGGTTATAGAATAGACTTTATTACTACCAATTTTTATAGATAGCAATAGACCAGGAAGACAGTTATGAGCATGTAAATGTTAGCACCGAGACCGCCTGAGACCGCAAAACCGACCAAGAATTGTATTTACGAATTTTGTTTATGAATTTGACTCAAATCGAGAATATACTCATTATCGAACCTGAAAATATTGATTTCTTTCTATTCTATTTTTTCTATGGCATTTTTCTTCAAATTTCATCGAAAAAACCGTTTTCTTTTATTTTACTTTTCAGTTGATTTTGAGGTCGAATAAGCAGCATCAAAAATTGTTTTTTTTTTTTTTTGAATTTTCTTAATGAATTTAATCCAAATTCAAATTATCCTTGCTGTAGAACATAAAAAAGTGGATTTTTCTTTTACATTTTTTCAAAAAAATTATTTTTTTTACTGTATTTTATGGGCGATTAATCAGCATCAATAATTTTTCTTTAATTTTCCTGAACCCGCCACATGCAGAGGCTCCAAGCAGTGGAAAACAGGCCTTTCCGGATTATATCAGGCGCACCATGGGACGACGGGACTAATTCCCTACTCCGACCATCCCTTCACGTCCGTCCAGGTCAGCACACCTTTCCCCCAACACCAGGACCCACGAGAAGCGGCAGCCAGTATTAGTATTAGTATTGTGTTATCAACTGACATTTTAACGACAAAATTGGAAAATTCCGGATTGTTATACGGAAGTGATCCCTTCTTCATCCATGTCCGTTTTTGATGACGTCAGAGAATTTGTAGTATTTTCTTGCTGGTCCTTGGGAAATGGCGAATGCGCCGGGTGAAATTGAAACTCGCGATAATTCTTAAACGAATTGACCGATCTTAACGGTCATTTTTTTACCCGAGACTTTATGGCTTTGTGGTCATTTTGACGTATTTTGTTTTTACAGGCCGAGTCTAATTATTATTTATTTAACGCTTAACCGTTTTGAAAACCTGAGCTCGTTTATTACAATTTTATTGTAAATAATCGTAGAAATCAAAATGATAGAACATAAAATTCTCTAAAAAACGTTTTTTTTATCTCGAATAGATTTTGAGGTAGAGGGTGTTTTACAAACGGATGATCTTGGACTTGATTTTTCAACGTCACCTTGACTCTCACTCGCATGTCTCTCATATGTCAGGACCGTGATTCTCTTTCACGTGCATGTCTCTCTCTTTAGTACAGCGTGACTTTAATTCTTCCGACTCTCTCTCTCACGTAACTTCACATTAACTTGACCTTGACTCTCTTTCTCTCATTAGAGACCCTGCCTCTCTTATGTGACATGATTTTAACTTATGTGACCTTTGACTTGTTTCCTCCTCCATGACATTTGAAAATAAACCTCAAGATCAAATTCATTTGCATTTGGACACAACCTGGACTCTTGACTCTTTCGTGCTAGCTTCTGTCTCTCTTCCACTCGTACGACATATACTTGACTTACTCCTGTACTTGACATGATTTTTACACGCCTTAAAAATGTTACCCTTAACTCCCTCTTGTGTATGTCTTTGTCTATCTCGTGCGATATGACTTCGGATCTCATTTTGACCTTTCACGTAACCTTGCCTTTACTGTGACATGACCTTGACTCTCGTGCGACGTGACCTTAAAGTAATTCTTATTCTCTCATGAGATGTAACCTAAGTTCTCTATTTATCTCGAATTTTACGTTCACGTCAAAATCGAGGGTTAATTTAAGGACCAACTGACTTATATTTGACAGGTGGTGTTGTAGGGAACACGTTGAACCACCGGGTGAGGTTATGTTGTATTTTTGGGTTGTCGATAAGCGTTTCTCAATGGGGAAAACACCAAAAAAAGCGACTTAAAAAAAATCAAATTTATTATTAAACGTAGGGCTTAGAAAACTCACTTTTAGCAACAATAATTATTATTATTTACATAATTCTTATGTATTTACAATTTATGCCTATTTTAAATAATTCTACATGGCAGTGAATTATTATTATTGAAATTGACCATACGTATACTTTTTTTTTTAAACAATAATTTATGATTAGGTGACAATTCGCCTTAATAATAATTAGACCGTTCACTGAAATGCGTTGAGGTTTACAAGTGGCCTACTATAGCAACATCTAATAGGCCCGAGCTGCTTTTGAAAAACGAATGAACGATTTAAATAAATAGTTCAAGGAGTTAGTATTTAGTAAAAAAGGAACCGTATAACTTTGAACACGCGTTTTAAGGTTAAGTACTTAAGTTTAAAAATAAGAATTATTTACAAGTATACCTTATCCAAATTCGTTTAATTATTTGTCAGGTAGAGGCACTGCATTCGTTTATAATTAAAAAGAAGAACGATTAGGTAATCCTTAGATGCAATGACCAGCCTGTACGTTGTGCTATTTGTAACAAATACTCTCCTTAACTAATTAAAGCAGCACCAAAGAAATAAAAAACAATATTTCAACTATAAATAACTAAACAACAAATAAATATTTATTAATTTTTTTCCCTTATTGTTATTCTAAAACGTTTAAAGTCTCTATCACAATTTAACGAAGCCTTAAATATTGGGTGGTCGAGAATGAATACACACCAAACAGCTAAACGAAGAAAATATTGACGTTGAGTTAAATTATATGCCTTACTGTTATTTCTAGAGCTAAGCTTACAAAAAAGAAACTAGAAAATACTTCTACAACTAAATACTTCCATTCTTTGTCAATACTGGTAGCACTAGACAAAGGAAGACTTTTAACTTAAACTTTGCCAGGACACACATTTTTAAGGGGTCATCAATTTATAAAATGAGGCGTCTCATAGCAAAACTCGTCTTATCCAAATTTTACGAAAAATGTGGTAAATATGACAATATTCTCTTTAGGTTGATACGCTCCTTCTACCTTAATAATATTCACCAAAACTTGTCTTATTCCATTAAAATTCAACGGCAAAATATTGCTGTTATCTCAAAACTTGCCTTATCCACTTGATGTGTCGTTTCAAAACGCGCGACCAATCAGAAGTCAAAAACATGAAACACGTTTATTTATATTTTTGTAGATTATTTGGATTAGTATAGGTTATAACAGAGTTATTGTGGATATTCTTTGTTTTTAACTAACTTTTAAGGTATTTTTATTGGAATTATAATTTATAAAACTAACTAGTTATTTTTAATATGGAGCAATAAATAAAAAAAATTAACCATAAAAACTTTGCGCCAACTCTTGCGCTTTTTACCATGCTCAGTGTAAAGAAATGTGTAATATAAGCTACAAGAATCACACTGACATGATATTAGTAATGATTGCATAGAATTTTGGAGATTTTTTCAATCTGAAGATAAAGACTTGGAATTAACTAGTTACATGTCCAAATTAGCGAAAGAACACATCAAATTGACTTGTTGCTTCTTATCTATAAAAGACATCGATTATTTCTGAAAGGGCCTAAGTGCCGTTTCGGCCATTTTGTTTTTAATATGCTACAATAAATTTTGAGCCAAATCCTAGCGTTTGGTGCAGAAAAGAACTAAATTCAATTATTCCTTACTTGCATTTCTGGGTGAGAAAATAATGGTTTAGTGCAGAAAGGACCTAAGAAAACTAACTTAGCCCGTTTAAGAAATAAATATTAAAATGTGTGTCGAAATATTTTTAGTGATTTACTGGCTTGGATACTGTGTGCATTTAAGAGTAATATAATCGCATTTTTGCGGCAATATGTCTAGTTCGGACGAAAATAGAAGCACTGAAAGTGAAGAGGAGCTATCTCAATCAGATAATCTTAGAAAAAGACGTCGAGGTGTGAGAAATTATGATAATTATCAAAGGAATTTAATCAAAAAAGCTAGAATCAGTGGTACTGCGCATAATGATTATAAAGGCAAGATGGTTGCTGCCAGGCAAATCAGAGGTGCTTGCAAGTAAGTTTAATAAAAGTTATATATTAAATAGCCTAGGTATATATGTCGTAGTCCTATTGTGAAATCCGCCTTTTCGCGAAGATCCTAGGATCTTCATGAAGTACCGGCTGATAGTGAAAAATGATCATTTTACACAATCAGCCGGGCCTTTTCCCCCATATAGTGTAATTCGCTTGTTTCTCAATCAGACTAACTTAAATAGTCGCCACTTCACGAAAAGCCGGCTGATTGTGAAAAATGAGATATATTATTACAATTAGCCCAAATATTAATGTAATGAGATGATCCGTCTGGAATTAAACTTTATTTAATCTGATACAGATACGTGCGTATATTTATAACTAAAATATTTATTTAAAAAAAATAAAAAAATATAATAAAACATGAAGTTTAAACAAAATTTACTTATTTATTCGCACATGGACCACTTTTGTGACACCGTGAATTACATTGCATATTTGCTTTAAAGCACTGACATTTTTTGCTTTTACATTGAGTTTTAGATGGTTGGCATGAACATTTAACGTAACCCTGTCCTTCAAAAAGAGATTTTGAAGATAAAAAAATTAAATAAATTTAATTAAATTTAGGAAAAATTCCGGCTGATAGGGTAATATGATCATTTTTCACTATCAGCCGGCACTTCATGAAGATCCTAGGATCTACGCGAAAAGGCGGATTTCACAATAGGACTACCACATATAGATAAGTTATTTTTTAGATGTAAAATGCAGTGTTTTACTAAGCTAAACGATGAGCAAAAGCTGAGGTCTGATACATCAGAAAAATGTGACAAACCGAAGAAGTCAGAAAAATGAAAACAGTAAAGTAAGGGAAGTATCTTTTGATCATTTTATTTGCGTTGATGTCTCTCTTGCATTCTGTATCTGAAAAAAGAATCAAGAGAATAAAATCATTCATTAAAAATAATGTGGCTCCCAGAGATAAACGTGGCAAAAATATTAAACGGGCAATGTCGGAAGATCAAAACATATTGATTCGTCAGCACATTGAAAGCTATCCAGTAAAAGAAAGTCACTATCTAATCGGGAAAAGAATATAAATATCTAGTTAGTAGACTTAATATAAAAATTATGTACGAAATGTTTAGATCCAAGTATCAGTGTACAGTACACAGTATCCGAGTGTACAGTACAAATATTTTTGAAAAAATAACGAAAATAATATGAATTACACCCATTAGGCACGATCGCACGAGTGTCTTATTTTATTATTTTGTTTTCAGATGGCCAAGGCAAAGACCAGTTTGAATGAATCCGTCGAAGATGAAGACGAAGCAATATTTCCCAAGAAAAGCAAGAAGCCACATACAGAAATTAATGAAATTCCAAGTACTTCATCTGGTTCCTCTCAGCCACCACCTATTAATTGTAGAAAAATGTAAAAATTAACATAATTTGTTGACACGGTAAACGAATCTGAGCAATTTGAGTTACAAACATTTTTTTGCGAAGCTGTTTAGAAAGAAAGAAAGAAAATGTGCTATATTACGTAAGACAACAAAATCTTGTGTACAAGCATCCTAAAAACTAAAAAATTCCAAATTCACTTTAAATTTCAAACAAACATAACATCTAAGACATTTTACCATAAAATTTACACACATTACCAAAATTAATCATAACAAAACAGATTGAAAAAATTAAAAAAAAGCATCTTTTAGATAAATTTGATTAAAAAATAAGTAAAGCTGTCAATAAAACAGAATTTAGAGGAAGTAAATTACATTATTTAACAGGAACCAAAACTAAAACACTAAAATGATGTCAGAGCACAGGTTAAAAGGTATCATTAAAAAATCGTCAAGGCTATAATATGCCCTGGATAATAAAAGTGATTTTAATTCCTTTTTGAATCTCTTAACGTCTAAAATTTGTCTGATACATAGAGGAACATGGTTGTAAATTTTTTTGCTAAGGTATATAAGTGAGTTCTTGGTGAGGGAGGATGTAGGGATTGGTAAGGGAAAATCGTTAACCTGGCGAGTCATATGACCAGTGTTAAAGAGAGGTTTATGACTAAGAGTAGCTGTTTTTAAGATAAAAAGAGTTAGGATTTTTTGAGATATAAAGAGAGGTTTACAAGAATCTCTTAACCCAGCGGAACATAGGTATCTAACTGCCTTTTTATGAATCACAAAAATTATGTTTAATAATCCCTTGTTGCTTAAACCCCAATAAGGCAAGCCATAACGAAGATGCGCCCTGTCAATGTTCGAATCAGACATTTTTTTGGAAAATTGCGACCAGCTTTTAAAATTCCTGACATGATAAACTATGGCAACCTCACACCTCGACGGGTGCTTTAACAAAATAAAAAACAACATCAAAGATATTCTTGATAGTGAAGGTAATGAGATAATTTAATGAGTGATGGCTGGACAAATATTAGAAACGAAGGTTTAATAAACTACATGGTGCATACGAATAATGGAGATTTTTTCTATGATTTTTCACAGCCCAAGGCAATTAGACACACAGGCCAATACATTGCCAGTGAAATTATCTACAAACGTATGGCTGTTTCTCACATTCCGAATTTATGCTCAAAGATATTGAATCTCTTAAAACCCTCTCTGATCATCTTAGTGTTTGTAAGGAAATTGTGAAATTTTTTTAATTAAAACATATTCCCAACGCCATTTTAAATGAAAAGCAGAGGGGTAATTTTCAATCTCTGAAATTACCAGTCGCAACTAGTACAGTCACTTGTATGGAAAGCATAAACGTGAATAAACAGCTACTTAAAGAATGTTTAATTCATCCAGATATTGAGACACTAGCAACAATTGAATGATGATGTATTTTGGGATAGAAACGTTAAATTTACTTAGAGTTACTGAATCCTGTTGTTCATTTGATCACCTTCATGGAAAATACTAATGCTACTTTGTCAGATGTCCGGCACAAGCTGTTCCTCTTGAAAGAACACTTTAATGCATTTGTTTCAGAAAGTCCATTTCTTCCAAATGAAGAAAAACTGACGACTAAATCGGTCCTCGGAAAAACCGACACTCACAATGCAGCATATCTACTCGATCTTAGGTATAAAGGAGGAAATTTAACCCCAGATGAGCTAATAATACAACTTAGCTTCAATAAATCTGACGTAATTGGAGAAATTTCAAATTTTAGAGCAACAACTAATACATTTAACAATCGAATAATATGGATAGCAGTAAAAAGTACCAAATCAGTTTGTAAAACGTTATCGGATATTACTCCACCAACTTGGTGGGAGAGTTGGCAAAAGGAATCGGTACTTCACCGGCCTCTTCAGTTTCGTGTCAAAAAAACTGGTCAACATGGGGAGTTCTCCATAGTAAATTGAGAAATAGACTGACCACTACACGCTCCGGAAAGCTAATGTTTCTTCGGCTTCCGAAGCCGAGCAACTAGACTCCTAAACTAAACTACACTCATAATAAATAATTCAGATTAATAACTGAGATTGATATTTTTTGTTTAATTTTAAGTGTTCACGTTTTTATGTTAATTATTATATTATTCATGGATATTGAAAAATAAACTACTTATTCTTATTGATTTATATAATGTATCCCTGAATGGACCAAACTATACCATTCACTTGATTACCCTCTACAAGATTTCCAAAATTTAGGTATTAAATATCTAACAAGCAAAATTTCTTTAAAACAATTATGGCTGTCTTTACATAAATGTGGAATGTAGTTAGATCCATCTACTGCATACTGAATTTTGCTTTAATTGACCAAAAACAAGTAGACCGGTCAAATCCACAGCTCTAAATATACTGTAAATATGGTGTACCTAGAAAACAATTTGAACTAAGAGAAACCTAAGTTTTTACATCCTGTATCTGATTTATGAGCGACATTTTACCAAGGCATATTTGACTCAACATCGATATTTGCACTTTGAGTAACCTAGAATTACTTTTTTGGCACATTCATTACCGACCCCCCTCTATAAATGTACACAATTTTTTGACTACCCTGTAGATTGCCAAAAAAAAAATCGACTCAACTTTTTCTACAGCATTCGCTCCCACTTACTCACTCACACAAATATACAGCACACACGTCCTTTTTCTCACTCTCTCTCTCTCTCTCGTTTAATTCTTTAACAACGTGTGACTCTCGTCGGTCTGTTTCTGTAAGTTGCCGGACAGCGTGCCGTCTTTGACGCGTTTCCGCTTGAAGAATCCGCATTTGTACAAAATGACGACCAACACGATGAGCAGAAGGAGACCGGCGGTCACTGCGGCCGCGATGATCCACCAGTTGATCCGCGGGGGCGAAATCGCTTCCGGGTAGACGAGCGTTTCCGCCTGAAATAGAAAACGTTTGTTTATTCAAACATTACACTTAGACTAAGTAAGACTTTGTTTCTCTATATATATTTTTTTTCATATCCTTTCTGTAAATTTATTGTTACTAGAAGCTTGTCTCTCTCTCTCTCTATCTTTGTTCACCTAAGTTTTTCTATATTCCTCTCTCTTTTTGTTATTGTAAGATGAAGAACGAAATATTTTTTTGGTTCTTACTGTTGTCCCATTTCTTCTTTCTTTTTTTCCTTCTTCTTAAAGGGTGTCAAATAAGTCCTTATCTCTTCTCTTTTTTTACCACATTCACTGTCGACTTCTTCTAAATTGTACCAAAAGGGCCTCACTAGAGCAAATGTTTGCCCAATGATATCAGTCTCCTTTTTGTTTTTTAACGTCTCTTGACCGTCGTTTTCTGTCTCATTTATCTATTTTCACTTTTTCCTTAATGGTTTTCTTTGCCCCCCTCGTTCCTGTAAATCTTCTATTCCTGTTATTGTAAAATTAGGGAAGATTTTCTCAATTCTTACTGGCATTCCTTTATTTTTTCTTATTTACTATTACACTATTATTCTCCTTCTTCCTTCAGTTTCTTCCTCATGTCTCTCTCTATCTCTTTAAAATTCAATTTTCTTCTGCTTGGAATGGTCTTTATCCACGTATTTAAGTTCGTAGTAGTCCAAGCAGTTAACACGTATGATCCATAGTTTTTCGCGTGTTTCAAAGGGTTAAAGTACAGTTTTTGATTAATAATTTATATCAAAAGAAGTCTTTTAAAATTTTGCATCTTTCAAGCTAAGTATTGACTTATTTTAGAATCACGGTTGCCATAAATCAGTAAAATTCAATTTTTATTTCTCTAATTTGTGTAATAAGTATAACATAAATATAGTGCACGTACGTGATAATTACAGTGTTTACATTAACGGGTTTTCTATTGTAAACAGTATTTGTCTAAATTAACTTATATTTAATTCATATACGGGGTGATTTTGAAATTGTGATTAACTAATGAAATAATGGCTGGAGGAAGTACTACGGATGACGGTGATCCAGAAAGTAATTGTGCTAAATGCAATTTAGTATTTGATGACAAGTCGATAATACAATGTACCAGGTGTGCTAAGTATTATCATGGAAAGTGTGTTAATGTTGACATGCGCGGTTTTCATTTGAGAAAATCGACATGGAAATGTGAATCCTGTGATCCCTGTGCATCTAGTGATGGTGCATACAAAACAGAGCGCGCTAGGAAAAGAAGCCGCACAGATGATATTGTTATTGATTTAGATAAAGTAGGAGATATTATGGCCACCTTGCAGCTCTTAGTCAGTAAAACTAACGAGTTGAATCAAAAAGTCGATCTCCTGTTAAACGAAAACCAGAATTTGAAACGTGAAATTGCCAGCCTGAAGGAATGTAAGCCGTCAAGTGTGAACTCCAAGTTGTCATATGCTGTAGCAATAGGCACCAAAAATGATAGCAAAGTTTTGATTGTAAAGCAAAAGTGTCCGGAGAAAGATGTAAAGCAAGTGAAGGAGAATTTGAGAAAGAAAGTCAATCCTACTGTTATTGGAGCCGGTTTATCTCTAGGAAAAGCAACCAAAAGTGGCGGCGTTATCATTAAGTGTGGCAATGAGAAGGAGCTAACTTCGATACAGTCGCAGATCCAGAACAACATGGGTGACAACTACAGTGTTGAGGTACCAAAACTTTTAGAGCACAGGATTAAGGTGGTGGGCATTAACGAGTCTGAGTACAACCTATCAGATAATGAAATTTTGGCCAATTTGTTCCAGAATCTCTAAATCGAAAAATTCAAATTGTGAGAAAAACTAAAATCGTAAACAAAAAGTTCAATATGATCTTGGAAGTTGATGCTACCACGTATGCAGTGTTTATTGAAAAGGAGAAGATGAACATTGGTTAGAACCGTTGTCCTGTCTTCAACGAATATGGTATCCGAAGGTGTTTCAAATGCTATCGGTATGGTCATTTACTGAAAGAGTGTAAAGAAAATAAAGTGTGTGCAAAGTGTAGTGGATCCCATGATGTTAAAGAATGTAATGTAAGTAGCGTTAAGTGTATTAATTGTGTAGTATCTAATGAAAAGTATGGTCTTTAAGCTAAACGTCAATCACGTTTCTTGGGATGTAACTAGTTGTGATTCCTATAAGCGAATTGAAGAGTTACAAAGGAATAAATATATTAAGTAGCAATTAGACCTAAATATTGTACTTAACACCAACATTGCCAAGGTTATCTAAACAACAAAGATAACATTATTTTACTAGTAAATGACTGGAGGCCTAAGATCTTGCTTTTGAGTGAGACTCACGTAACCCCGGTTATTGAGCCATGTGAGTTGATTATTGATGGGTACAGTTTGGAGCAATGCACTAGTAACAACAGTAGAACAGGTGGGGTCTTGGCCCTTATTAGAAACGATATTAGATATAAGGTGGGGTCTGTATTGTCTATTGATGATTATGTCTGGTTGTTGTCTTTTGAGCTATCTATGGGTGGAGGTAAATATTTGTGCTCTGTTTTATACCATTCGCCTAAGAAACAAGATGCCAAATTTATAGAGTTTTTTGGGGGATATTTAGAGCAAGTTAGTGGATTTAATGGCACCAAATGTTTAATTTTGATTTATTAAAAAACAATTTTTATAGTAACAAATTATTAAGTATCATTTATACCAATGGGTTTAGTCAAATAATTAAGACTCCAACTAGAATAGTCCAAAGAAGTCAGTCAGAACAGAATGACAAATCTCTTTCGCATAAAGTCCATCAAACTCCTAAAATTAGTGACCATTCTATTATATCAATTTCTATGGATCAATCGAAGGAACAGCCAATGGATGTAGTAAGTTATACTAGGTCTTTTAAGACCTACAAATGCCATAAACTTCAGGAAGAACTGCTTACATGCAATTGGAATAGAAATAGTTCAGATGTTGACTTACTAGCTAATACTTTTGTCAGAGATATTAGAACAATTCTTGACAGTATGTGCCCAAGGATGAAAATTGTGCAAAAACAGAAAGATGCCGATCAAAAATGGATAACTCAAGATATAAGGGAGCAAATGCAGGAAAGGGATCGATTATATAAAACGGCTGCCATAGAAAACAACGACAACGTTTAGAATGAATATAAAGCTATAAGAATAAAGATAAGAGTAGAAAAGGATAGATTTTTTACGAATACCATAGATCTAAATAAAAATAATCAAAAAGAACTCTGGAAAAATCTGAAGACGCTTTTGCCAGGAAAAAACCAAAACATGCCTAATGAAATAAAGTTTGAAAATGAAATCATTACACAGGAGGATCATATTGCACATAGATTTAATAATTATTTCGTGAATAGTATTGATCTTATTCTTGCAGATATTCCACCAGCAGCAAATGGCCAAACATATTTCATTGAACCACCTTCAGTCCAGAAAACCTTGACAGAATTTAATAAAGTTTCGATGACTAAAATGAAGGAAATACTTCAAAAAACCTAAAAAACGTTGGTGACGGGGAGAGTGGCATCTCTAAGCAGGTTCTTTGCGATGTTGCTTATGTTGTGGGTGATCGTCTTTTGGATATTATCAATACATCCTTAAGTACTGGGGTTTTTCCGCGAGCCTGTTGTTCCTGTTCCAAAAGTGCAAAACACTAAATTGTGTAATGAATTTCGGCCAATTAACACCGTACCTATTTATGAGAAGCTCCTTGAAGTATGTGTTAAGGAATAGCTACTCGAACATTGTAATATAAATAAAATAGTTGTGCCTAACCAATCGGGGTTCCGTGAGAATCATTCATGTGAGTCTGTCATTATTACTATAGTTCATAATTTTCTCAGGGGCCTTGACTCTGATAATCTAGTACTTGCTGTGTTTTTGGATTTTAAGAGAGCGTTTGAAACCGTGAGTAGAGAAATGTTAATTAGGAAATTAGAACGGTTAGGCCTTAAACATAACGTATTGAAGTGGTTTCAATTTTATCTAATTGGTAGAGTTCAGCGAGTCATGTACAAAAATAGTTCATCTGAAAGTGTTAATGTAAAGCATGGTGTACCGCGGGGAACGGTCTTGGACCCCTTGCTATTTTTATTGTATGTCAACGATATGGTGGAGGTAGTGCGGGGGTGTTGTTTGCGGACGATACAATGTTATATGTGGTGGGTAAAGACATTCATCAACTGCAACAGGTCATGAACGTTGAACTCAATAACTTATTCATCTGGCTCTGTAGAAATAAACTAAGTTTAAATGCAAGTAAATCCAAGTTTTGTATATTTGGCAAGAGATCTAGATTAAGTTCTATAGACATGGGCAATGTACAGATTTCTGTTAATGGGGAAAGTATTTTGTACGACAAAGAAATTAAATATTTGGGAACAATTTTCGATGCCAATCGGAATTTCCATGCTCATGCAGATTATGTAATGAGAAAATTTTCAAAAAAAGTTGGATTTATCACAAGAATTGGAAAAAATTTGTCAATGTACATCAAATTAAAACTTTACAACGCCATTGCTCTTCCTCATTTACAGTTCTGTTCAACATTATTGTTTAACTTATAGAATTGTCCAACTAGAAAGAATTCAAAATAGGGCTATGAGATTGATTCTAAATTGTAATCGTTACACGCCTGTTGTCTCTATGTTGGGTGTCCTAGATATGTTGTCTGTACATCAAAGAATTTTGTATAACGTTTATTTGTTTATTTTTAAAATAAAACATCAGATGCTCCCCGATTATATTTGTAATAAATTAAGAGTTTTTGGAGATATACATAACTATAATACGAGAAATCGTATAGACACACATCTCGTGAGAGAGAGATACACATCTCGTGAGAGTCAAGGTTTAATCCTATTTAACAACTTGCCTGCTAACATCAAAAATTGTATTACTTTGAATCAATTCAGAGGGCTCTTGAGAAAATTTATGATGAATAAGTAAAATTGTGTTTGTTATTTTATTATTTTATTTTAATTATGTAGTTCATTAAGTTTTACTATAGTATGCATTGTTTCCGCTCCAATCATCATCTTGATTGTTGGTTTATCTGTTGACTGGGTATTTCTGGGCCAACCGGGATACTGGTTACAGCTTCTTGGAACTACCGAAGCCATTTCTAAGTGTTACACGGGGGGACCAATGTATCTGGTCAGCAAGGTCAACCAAGTTCCAAATGTGTGTCATCGGCTGATTGCAAACCGACTCGATCAACCTGAGTCGACATTATTTTCATTATTATAAGGCAAACAACAATTAACTGTGCTTTTAATAAGTGGGCAAGGAAATAATGTTTAAAATAATGTTTAGGTTAAGTCTAGTTTTAAATTATGGTCTACCTCTGACAGGATATTTCTGGAACCGGGATGCTGTTTCTGGATTACCGAGACCATCCATGGACAAACCGGATTGTTCTGATACAGTTATGGCCAACTTATACTTTTACTTTATTTTTTTATTTATATTTTTATTGAATGTAGCTTTTGCTAACTAAAGATATTATTTATTATTTATTTATTTTCTTCCTATCTTTCTTCATCTTTTTCCTATAATATATTTCCTTTTCTATCGTTCTTTCATGTCACTATTGATTGTCACATTTGATTTTCAAGGCACACCTCTCAACATTTCTTCTTCTCTATCTTGTTTATTTCTGTAGTTTAATAGTATTTCTCTGTTTTCCAGCTATCCCTGTTCCCCTCGTTCCTCTAAGTCCTTTCATCCTTATCTTCATGTTTGTTTCTTCTCTCTCTCAGTTCATATTTAATAATGCTACTATCTTCCTACTGCTTCTTCTCTAGTTTCCTTGCATTCATTCTTTTGGGTCTAGAATTGCCCTTCCTATTCTTGTCTTTGTTTTGTGAGTCCTCATATTCTCTTTCTCTCTTGATTAATACTAAATTGAGAGAAACATTTCTTGGCCTTCACAAGTACCCTGTTGACAAAACTCATTATTTCTCAGTGGCATCCCTTTTCATCCTCTCATAACCTCTATTTTCCTTCTTTCTTCTCATGCGTTTGTCTTCGTATGTATAGCTTCCCTCTTTAACAACTCCCTCCTTAAAAAACGTACAAACAAATGTCTATACTCACCGAAAACCCCAAACACCTGATCCGGCTTAGTAATAAAAGTGGCATCCAGAATTTCCACCTCCGCATACGAATTGATCTGGACCCAATCGACGTTCCCGTAATCCTCCACCAAAGTGGAATTCCATATCCGGGAACGCACCTCTATCGTGATCTGACTCTTCTTCTTCTGGCCCCTGATGTAGCAGTTGATGTTCGCGCACCGTGCCGAACCTTGACAGTTCTACGGATTCGAACAGAAACCGTTATATACAACTCTCTCTTTCCTTGTTTAAACCTCTTTACCATTATGACCACCCGCCGTTTGATACCCTCCTTCCTGATTTCCTGCGCGGGCACGACGTACTCTACGTCACGACGTCGTCTTCGTCGTCTTCTCTGTGACGTGTCCGCTGTGTCGTTCTCGCTCTGGAACCCCTGGGGCAGTTTTAGATTAGCCGGTTCCTCCGTTTCGCTGCTGTCCGTGAGCGTCTGCAGCCCCAGCGGGTTTATCACGTTCTCCGCGTCGTCTACGGTGCAAAAAACCGGTGGCCCCCGTTGGTCGCCCCTAAAATAACCAACACATCTCGTGAGAGTTTAATGGTATTTAATTGCTAGAGACGAGGTTCGGGCAGGTAATGTTTCCAATAATATAAAAATTAAAACTATAAAAATATTAAACAATGAGAAGGCAAAAGATTTACTTATAAAACAAAATTGGGAAAACACTATCTTAAATATTAATGATGTCGAAATTGCAACCAAAATTTTTTATAATGTTGTCGAACATATTATACAAAGCTGTGAAGAGACAAAAATATTAAAACAAAAAATAATTAAAAAAATAAAACCTTGGATAACTGCTGCTATTATATGTTCAATAAAAAATAGGGACAAAATGAAAAGAAAATTGAATAAAAATTATAGTTTGGAAAAAGAACAACAATATAAAACATACAGAAACTCATTGGGTAAAATAATAAATAAATGTAAAAATGACTATTACAAAACAAAAATTGAGGAATCTAAGAATAATATGAGCAAAATGTATAAGGTTATAAATGAGGTTACAAATCAAATTACTACTAAAGGAAATGACAAAATAAAAATAAAAAATAATAACAAAGAATTTTTAAATAACAAAGACATGGCAAACTTTTGTAATCAGTATTTTATAAACGTAGGAGTAAATATGCAAAACCAAATAAAAAAACCAAAAAAACAATTCAAAATTAATCATAACAGTGTATCTTCAATGTTTCTAAAACCAACTAATAGGAATGAAATAATTAAACATATTTTTTCGTTAAAAAACAATTCAGCGCCTGGGATAGATACTATTAGCTCAAAATTTATAAAAAAATTTCATATTTACCTTATTGAACCATTGGTTCACATTATCAACCTAATATTTAAAACAGGAACAGTACCTACTCAATTTAAAGTATCAATAATCACTCCAATATATAAATCAGGTGATAAATGTGAAATAGGTAACTATCGTCCTATAAGTGTGATCAATAATTTTTCCAAGCTCTTCGAGAAATGTTTGAAAGATAGACTTATTGACTATTTACAAAAAAATAACATATTAACACAAAATCAGTTTGGTTTCATTGGGGGGCTCAGCGCATCCGATGCTGTCTGCGAATTAACAAAGCGAGTGAATCAGGCTTTTGATGGTGATAGAAAGTGTTTGGCAGTGTTTCTGGACCTAGCAAGGGCCTTTGACACTGTACCGCATGAACTTTTGCTAGATACTTTAAGATCTTATGGTATTAGAGGTCCAGTGTCAAGGGTCTTTGAAAGTTACTTGGGGGACAGAAAACAGTCTTTAAAAATAAATAATGAGATTAGTGAACCATCTTATATAAAAATTGGAATTCCACAAGGAACAGTTATTGGACCTATACTCTTTATAACTTATATTAACGCTCTTACCAATCTTAAAATTCATGACTGATATCATATGCAGATGACACGGTTGCGATGTTTCACGGAATTTCTTGGGGAGACACAAAAAAAACTGCAGAACTTGGTCTAGCAACAGTCAAGAACTGGCTGGATTCTTTTAAATTAAGTCTCAATAGTCAAAAAACAAACTATATTGCATTTTCTATAACAGCTGCTAATCGCCCCAGCTTTCAACAAATTAAACTTGAATTAATTGATATAAAGGAAGTTTCATTTACTAAATATCTGGGTATCATTGTGGATAAACATTTAAAATGGGACCAACACATTCCAAAATTAACACAAAACATCCGTAAACTTATTTATCGATTTCATATTTTGAGAAATATCTTAAATGAAAAACTACTAATTTTAATTTATAAATCCTTGGTTGAGTCCTTGTTAAGGTATGGGGTGATTGTCTGGGGAGGTCTATACAAGAATTGTTTAAAACAACTTAATGTAGTACAAAACATTATTTTAAAAGTTATATACAAAAAACAAAAAAGATTTCCTACACAACAATTATATTCTGAAGAAATTTTTAATATACGCTCAATTTACATATTGTCAACATGCATTTATACACATAAATCAGAAAAAATCAAGAATTATGTTAGTCATTCCTACACAACCCGAAATAATATAAACAGACACCTAAAAATACCAAACATAAAAAAAACTATAGGGCAACGATTTTTAGGATACTTGTCCCCGAAATTTTATAACATCTTACCAAACAGCTTAAAAAATATAAATAATATTAAAAACTTTAGTAAGGTCTGTAGAAAATTTATTTATTCAAATATAGATAAATTTAATTTTTTTAAATAGTTTTGGGAAGGGAAATTTTATTGGACAATTTTTGTTTAGTTGTAGATTATAGTTAGTTATATTTTATATTAATACTAAAATTTTGTGATTTCTCAGCATACACAAACAGATGTTACAACATCTAGGTGTATGTTAAAAACAATGACTGTTAACTATTATTATTGAATATAATTAAGTTAAAAATTGTTATAATATAACCAAAATGATTAATAAATTTGAATTTGAATACCAATAATAGCTTAGTTTAGTTTAGGATCAAATTTATTTTTCAATTCGTAATAATGCACATTATATAAATATAATAGACATAAATGACACCTAGATACAGAGGTAGCTGTGTGTGCCACATGATTCAAAACAATACTTCAACTTGAATATACATAAAATATTCCTTCTACAAAGAAATACAGTAAAAATTGGTTTTACTAAAGCTGGATTAGTTAGTATAAGTATCTAATAATTACATAATATAATACTGAATTTATAATGTATAGGTAGATCACACAGAGCTAAGTTAATAATATATAATGCACATATAATGAGCTCTAGAGATTGGCCCTTGATCACATTATATTGAAGATCATTATATCTATCCTACAAAAACCAAGAAATTACCTGAAAAAAAAATGATATTAAATAAAGTATTATGTTAGCTCACAAATTTTGTTTTATTTATTTTAATATAATTATACTCTATTTCACAAGTGTGTAGAGGCAATAAAACCTCATTAGGTATGCAAAAGTGGTACCTGGTGATCCACCAATATTTTATGCCACTACCTTAGTTGGGTATTAGTTTCAATGTAAAATTCTTTCTTTTCGTTGATTGCAGGTAGTGCCACCCGGTTTTGGGTCAATTTATGAGTTTTGCCCATTGTTACCCACTGATAAACATTGAAAACGGTTCGCCAAAGGCGTGCAACTGGGACTTGTTTTTTACCTTATAATTAATGTACTTAAATGCTATTTTATTTTAGAAAGTTACTTTTGTTTAAATGGAATAATATATTTTTTTCACAAATTTATTGAACATAATATGTAGAGTAAAACAGTTGAAAATGTCACTTTTTGAACAGTGTATAACAATTTTAAATTATAATAGATTGTAGTCTTCTTCGTCATCTGACGAACTGTCATCACCTCTTGACATTATAATTAAAGGATCGACTGTCTGATCGATGAGGTTGTCAAGATCCCACATTTTGTCCTCTTGCTTAATTACATGCTGGACTGCTTTTCGCCAATTCTCTGGTGTCGCTTCCGTAATGGCTTGATCAAACAGTAGCTTAACATCTTTCATTTTAAAAGTCGTGTTTTGTCTTGCTACAAATCCTTTTACCTGCGCCAATATCAGTTCTATAGGATGTAGTTCGCAATGATATGGCGGTAAGCGCAGTACAGTTATATTAAGATAGGTACCTATACAAAAGGATTAAAAGTATTTATTTAGTATTTAATCTCTTTCAAAATAAAGGCATTTAATCCGTGAAAATTAAATTCATAAATATTAAATACCTGCGCCTATGAACTACCACGAAATGTAGCCAAACAGAACGGAATTCCCCAGTTTATTGTTCTATACACTTCTGAAATAGAGTATAGTTTAGAAGTAGGATTTACGGTTTTGGTGGGATCTGGGAATGATGTTGAGGGGACTGGCTCCCTGTTTGTGGTTATCTCAGGGTAAACCGGTTCCGTGGCCGTCTTGTGAAGTCGGACACAGGCCCGCTTCCTCCCTGGTTCTTTAATTTTTAATTTATTTCTTTTGATTTTTATCACTAACCAGATCCCCCATTTCTGTCAGTTTCTCATTTATTGTGTAATTTTGGGTCGTAAGGGTTTCGTTATGGTTCAGCACCTCCCCGAGTTTGCGTTTCAGGTCCGTGATCTGCCCATTGAGAGAATGATTCTCTGAGATTAACTTATTCATCTTCAGTTCGAATAGTTGCATTTTCTCGATAATCTGAGAGAGTTTTTAAGCCTAATCTCGTGCAACTCACTATTACTCCTCTCAATTTGCAGATCTCGTTCCCGAACTGCCTTCTCGAGTTTTCGTACTTCTTCCTCGCTTTTCCCAATCTCCGCACTCTGAGGTGGCGCCTTGCCAGCTCACAGGTCGGGGTTTGGTGTGGTTTTTGATGTTTTACAAACTAAAAATCGCGCATGTCGTATTCAGCCCATTAAAGCATACCAAAACTAATTATTAGTATGTACATACTAAACAGTTTTTTTTTTAATTAAATTAATTAAAAAATAGGTATATTAATTCCCTTAAAATAAAAATAATTAATAATCACAATTTAAAAAGTATAAAAATTTGTACTAATTAAAAACAAAAAAGCCCGACACTTTCACGCAATTTTCTCTATTATCATATTAATTGTACTTAAATTTTAAACATTTTAGAAATTTCTTAGTGAAGCCTTGCTTACAGATTTTTTAGTACAATTTTTTAAAAATGGTCATTAGTTATAATCATTATAAATGTGTACCAAAAAGGAAAATTTTACTAGAAACACTTGTATTCTTTGGCCACACATAAGGGTTTTTTAGTACATATCGAAAAGCCGAATTGATGTTATCCTGAGCCATTAAACATCTTGGACTTTGGTGAAGAATGGTGTCTCTAACTGAAAAAGTTGTTGAGTTACAAGAATCGTTCTCATATGATATTGTTGGGTAAGAAATGCCCTTGTATTAAATGCCCATTCTTGTACTAAAACTCTTTTAAGAATATCTCCGCTATGTGTCAAGATATTCTCAAGGAAAGTTGGATTTGTTAAAAAAAGCAGTAAAGAAAATTAGCCCAACCAAAACTGTCCCAATTTTTAACCCAGAATCACGTTTTTCCCCTTAAATCCATCCTGAGAAATCCCACTGTAAGGGTCTAAAAAAAATTATGAGAATATCTTCGGTGGTTTTTAAGTTATGAGCTAATCGGTAAAAATGTTGTAATTGGAATATGGTTCTCGAAAAACTTCGAATTTGATGGCCCTTGGACCTCGGTGGAGAATACTGTCTCTAACTCAAAAAGTAGTAAGGAAGAAATACCCTTTTTAAGCTAAATCCTTTTTAAGAATATTCAAAGTATTGCTTAAGATATTTCTAAGGAAAATTAGAATTTGTTGAAAAAAATGACCCTAACCACTAGGAGCCTTAGCTACTTTAATTTTTAACTGAAAAGGACGTCTCATTTTGTCCTCAAATCCATCTTCAGGAATAAACATTTTAAATGTATTCAAGGTAAACGTAAACATAGTTTATATTTCTTTTAAGAATTTAACGTAATTTCTTACATATTTTCCAGCTTATTCCAAGCATTTGAAGTATTTTTAATTGTCTTTCCAGATTATGGATTTTTTAAAATATTTTCCAGGCATTTTACATTTGATCTTGGAACTTCAAGCCACTCCTTTTGTGCAAATCTTAGAACATTGAATACACTAGAATCAACATTGGCTGCTTTGGATTTAGCGCAGCATCTACACAGGAGGCAGGGAGGATATTTTGTTGATAAAGATGCTTAGTATTTTATGTTGCCAGTGATCAAAAACTCAATTTTAACAAGGCATTTCTTACCTAACAATTTCATATAAGAACGATTCTTGTAACTCAACTACTTTTTGAGTTAAAGACAGTATTCTCCACCAAGGTCCAAGACCCATCAAATTCGAAGTTTTTCGAGAACCATATTCCAATTACAACATTTTTATCAATTAGCTCATAACTTAAAAACCGTTGAAGATATTCTCATATTTTTTTTACATCTTTACAGTGGTATTTCTGAGGATGGATTTAAGGGGAAAAACGTGATTCTGGGTTAAAAATTGGGACAGTTTTGGTTGGCTTAATTTTTATCACTGCTTTTTTTTTAATAAATTCTAACTTTCCTTGAGAATATTTTGATACATAGCGGAGATATTCTTAAAAGAGTTTTAGTACAAGAAAGGGCATTTCTTATTCAACAATTCCATATGAGGACGATTCTTGTAACTGAAATACTAATAAAGTTGTTTATCCGTGCTCAAGTAAATTGTCCTTTAAACGAGCAAATATACCAAAAAACGGTTGTCTTCTTTCTGGATATCTACCAAGCAAAGAATTACAACATTAGAAATTGAACCATAGAACCTATGGAAATATAGTTCCGAAGCTTCTTCAGCATTTTCATTGCTTTGTATAAAACATCATATTTTTTAAAATTTTGTTTGCATTCCAAATGCAGCCATTTTTTTACCAAAGTTCATAAATAACGAAAATAAATGGGTTTTGGAGCATAAACTCAATCAAAACCCGAAGATAGTTGACATTTATTTATTTATTTGTCATTTTTTTGTTTCGTGCTATAAATAGCCATGGCCTCCCATTAAATTATGAATTTGATCATTTCAATTTAGAAAACTATTATTTATTTGCGTATTTTTAAAAACAAGTCCATACTGTTATATATTTTTGAAAAGGTAAAAAAAAGGCCATGAAAATGAATTATGAATTTTTATGAACTATAAATATACAGTTTTCCTCTTAAAAAAACATAAGTTTGGGTTATAACTCAAAACCTATTAATCAAAAAAAATATATTTCTACACCACTGAATTCTACGGAAAAAAATCTATAAGAGTGAGTTTTTACTTTTACACAAACCTTAAAGATAACTGAGATACGATGGGGGTCCCTAAAAAATGCCCTGTATCTTAAAAAGGGCTATAAAAATTTCGTAGACGGCACCTTTATTTAGCTTTACGAAAAAGTAGCACAGTGTCACGAAAACCGCAACTCTCTATCTCAAAAAATAACGGAGATGATATCCCCCGCAAAAGTACCCAAAATGGGACACCCCGTACTCTTCAAAACAATCGTACTAAAATCACCACTGCTTCCTATCGTAAATAAGGCTCTTGTCCAAAGTTACGCGTCGACTTACCAACAATTTTCGGCATGCTTTCCAAGTACAACAGCCACTTCCCTTGCTGTCCCTCCTTGCCCGGCCTGACCTGGTAAGGCCACTGCACGTTCACCTTCACGTCCGGTAAGTCCCACTGGCCCCTGTTGTCCAAATAGTACTGGTGAACAACCCGCGCCCCGATATCTTCCAGGTTCCGCATTCCCGATTCTCCTACCACTTTGCCCCCGAAGAAGAGATTCGTCGAACCTTTCCTGTTAAAACATGGTAAGTTACTCTGGTAAGAAACTTTTTGAGATTAAGTTTCTTACCCTTGGATACTGAAATCGGCGATTTTCTGTAAAATCGCCACCACTTTGGCCTCCGTGTTACTCGACTCCTCCTTCGAGGTCGAGTTCACTTTCAGGTTCAACTCGAGCTTTTGGTCTTTGGTGTTTTTCATGATTTCGAACCGGAGTTTGATCTCGTCCGCGGCGTTGCCTTGGAAGGGGTTGCCCAGGTCGCACACCACCAGGGTGTCGTTTTTGTATGAACACTTTACGTTCGTCTAAATTTCACACACCCAAAAAAAATATAGATAAACTCGGCAACGTTGCTGCTTTAGTATTGATAGTTTCAGAAGTGGGATGGATACTCACGTGTTTGTTTTTTTCAGTTTTAATGTTGATGTAGCTGAGTGCGGTGGGGTGAAAGATGAACAGTTTCGCCTCGTAAGCGGATTCTCCCAGGTTGGAAATGTTCGCCTCCAGGATGAACTCTTGGTCGACCATGTTCACGGTGTATTCGCCCGTGGGACTTTCTGGAAAGATTGCGGCCGTTGAATCGGAGTGTCACAAATACATTTTTGAAATTTTCTAAGATTTACTTTATTTTTCATCACCACAACCCTTATCCTAGTAATTATTTTTTAAAAATCACCGTTTTTTGTACATAATATCCAATCTAATAGCACTGTTTTTGTATTAAATATTTATTAATATACAAATATATCAAATTTAAATAAACAAACTGTGTTATTAGATTAGATATAAATAACAAAACCAGCTGTTATTCATGCGTATTATTATGAAAAACAATGATTTTTGAACAACAATTTCCTACTGGTAAGTTATGTGGGGTGGGTGGGGGGCTAAGGGTAGAATTAATGAAAAATGTTTTTTTTTGCAGAAAATAATTGCCTAAGAAAAAAATGCTTTTTAATAGGTAATAAAAAAATCTATAGTTTTTGTATCTATACTTTTCTCACATAACCTTAAGGTTTTCGAGTAAAACGTGAAAAACCCTATTTTTCTAGCAAGCAAAGCATACCGCCACGAAAATTGTAGTAGTTGTGCCATTTTTATCAAGTTCAAACTCAGCTTTTTAATATTAACCCTTTGTGTGGTAGTGTGCCTGCGGTGAGGACACTTATAGTTAGAAAAGTTTATAAAGAACCGGTGACATCAACAGGCGGCAAAATCCGCGCATCTCGTTATTCTATCGATCGGGTCAGATGACTATGTTGAGGTCTGAAGACAGTGGAGGCGGCACACTTGTTGAAATTCTTGATATTTATTTGTACTAGAGTTTAAATAGCCCTAGATTTTTAGTAGGTATAGCTAGCGATATAATAAGTGCGTTTGATTTAGTTGAAATACCAACTAAGAATGCATATATCGTCGCTTTGGTTGTGAACTGTCCTAACCCACATAAAGTAAAACTGGAGCTAGCGCGCTTTCAAAAAAGTTTGTTTCCAAAAAACTTATATATTCTTTTCTAGAATATTAAAAAAAGGTCAAATCATAACAATTTTTTGATATTTGTAATTAGGTGTCATACTTGTTGTGTGGATATTTTTATTTTGAAATTATAAACAATATTTTAGGTTTTATGTGGCTTAGCCCCTTTCACTACCACAAAGCTAGTTGTTTTGCCGGAATATTTTAAGATGTGAAAAGATCTAACAATAATGTTATAAAATAATGATAAAACTCAGCAGTTTTTTTTAACTTTTTATTATTAATATTACTAATACAAAATGTTTAAAAATAAATTTTATTTAAACTGTCAGTTTTCGTCGTTCTCGGATTCAACTTGATCCTCATCAGTGGTTCTTAGTCCCTCATAAAATCCGTGATAATCAGACTTTATGGAGTCAGATTCGCATAACTTACGCAAGCCCGTTAATTTTCGTTTTTCAATTGGTATACTAGTTGTATACAAATTAGGTATAACTGCATTTAGGGAAGATACGCCATTTCTTAAAGATGCCTTTTTAACTTCTATGGAACGAAATTCAGAATCATCAAGACGTTTTTTAAAGAAAATTTTGTTAGGTTCTTCTTTCCTATATTGAATCCATTTTATTTTTAACCAATTCAAATTACTTCCATCTGTACATTTTTTTTTGTTTAATATTGCGGATTTGGAAAAAGATTTAAAATTTAAGAAATCTGAATAGTTCATTTCAGTAACATTGTAAAATGGTTGCTTAGTTTTTGCAGTTCTGATGCAGCTACTGTGTACCAACCCTCTGGGGTGTAAATATCGATTTTATTACCACGGTTTTCAATGGCAGAATGAACGCTGTCACATTCCATTTCAGAGTGTCCTGACTCCATAAATTTTTGGTTAATAATTTCAATCGGAAGCAAATGTACAGCTCGTAAAAACATGGCAGCATTAATGCAGTTACGGTTTTGTCCCGATGCTGTGTCAGCATAGAATGTAACTTCTTTTACTTCAGGGCTAAAGCCATTTAAAAGTTTCCACAAACAGGTTGCGATCTCTGACGAACCTTTGGTGCCAACCCCCTCATGCCACATAAAATTTTCAGCTTGTGCAGTCCCCAAATTATATACGGTAAAGTTAAATGTCTTTAGTTTTTGGGTATAGTATAACTTTCCTACTTGTAATGAAGGCGTTAAAAGAATTTTCTCCATATCTACGGCAAAACACAAAAAACTCTTGTCAAGTTTTGCACGATTTTTGTCGATTTGTTTTGCTTCTCTAGCCTCTGTTTTTCGGGCCAAGTGTGCATCCATACTGTCTTGCATTTTTATCTTTTCCTCATCATTTTTGTTTTTAAACCCGGCACAATAATCACATTGATCTTTTTTAGGCCGATGGAAACCAATATTGAACTCCGAGGTAAAAATATGCTTATAAAAGCTAGCTTTTTCTGGTACTACTCCAAGCTCTGCACAATAATCTTTATAATCTAAATATATTCTATTTTCAGATAATCCTGTAGGGAGATATTCCCTCTTTGTTGTGCTTCTACAGTAATGTGAAGAAATTAAGGGTAATTTTTTAATGTGAGATCTTATTATGTCTTTGGTTGCTTCAGATTTTTTTTGCAGTGGTGATTTCTTGCCCCTTTGATCTGGCTTAACGACTCCATGTGCAGAACTTTTATCCAGTGCTGTAAGTACCTTTTTACTCGAAATTTGTAGAGTTTTAAGGAAAAAGTTTTGACAAACTTGATGTTGTGTATGTCTTGCAGTAAGTTTATATACTAAGGTAAACTTTCTTCGACTACCCTCTTTTTGTACAACGTATGAACGCTTCTTTGGGATACGCTGAACATGTTTAGCAATAAAGTTCCACCTTGACTCTTCGCTTTTTATATTATAAAATTCGTTAAAAATATCATGTCGCGTTTCATTGGAAAAAATGTCATTACATTTGTAATGACATCTACATTTTACCTCTGCTACTGTTTTTGCTTTTTTAGGTCTTCCCTTCTGTGTCCGATATTCTTTTCCCTCCATTCTTAAAGTTTTTTGGACATTTCTGGTCCATTTTGATGGGTCACGTTTTCGTTTTCTTGTTACCTTTTCCTTCTCTGCATTTTCGGTGACATCGAATGTTGATGTGGCATTGTTTCTTTCCATCAAAAGCCTTTTTCTTACATTTACTAACGGTTCTGAACTTGAAGATGCTTCGTCGTTATCGTCGTTTCGATTTTCTTGATTTTGCACTGAAAATTAAAAATATGGTGTACTTGATTACAATAATTAACAAACTACCTTCAACTGGTGGTGATACTCGACTGTTCAAAAATTCTTGATGGTAAGCCGTGACTGCACTCAGCCCCGGAAATTCAACGCTTTGTTCTCTGCCTAAAAGTAATAACATTTTAAACGTAATTTAAAAAAAACGACTACTTTAAATGTAACGCAGATGCATGCTTAGAATTACAAACGATAAATATATTTATTTAATTTTTTAATTTAATTTAATTAAACTTAACTTAAAATATTAATTGAAAAAAAAAAACATTATTTTTAATAAATCACATGCGACTGCGTACTTGCGTTAAATTTTTTATACCTTCAACTGCTACTGGTGGCGATAATAATAACCCATCGGTATCGGGAATGTCTTGCCCACAATCTCCTGCAGTAACCGGCATTTTATCTAAAATGTGCATACATTTTAATAATTATCTTTTTATAAGTTACAATAAGTTAGGTATTTAATTTGTACATATTTATAATCATGTTAGATACAGAAAGTACGTTAATTACGAATTACGTACGCCTAATTCCGCACTATTCACTCGAAAAATAATTATGTACTTACCAAAATAAACCGGCGATAGTATGGTATATTCTTTTTCTTCATTATCAGAGGATTCGTCGGACCTTTCGTCATCATTTAACTGCATTTCTAGTGCTCTTTGGACTATAAGTTTACTCCTTGAAGACATTTTTTAAAAAGCACTCTTAACAATACAAAAACACTAACTAAATAAACAAAAAAACTAAACAGTCAACGCTCTAACTCAAGAATACAAAGCGCACTAAATGCGTGCAATTATTATTCCAAAACATAAACAAATAGCGATTTCGAAAGGTAATTTAGTAGACTTTGTGTGTATATTGATTCTTTTTTAACTAACGACACCAAAAAGAGATAAAAAGATACTCAGCATTCACGAGCGGGCCGAAACAGGGACGCAAGAGCCAACACAGAAACCATAAAAATGTGGATTAGTTTTATTCACATCTATAATATTTTGATCCATAACGCTTAAAAACGCAGTTGCTAAAAGTGCTAAGCTGCTTATGCCTATTCACTATATTAAAATGTGGGTTAGATCTCTTAGCAAATTTTATGTTTCAGGGACTTTATATAGGTTGTGGCTTAGGATACTTTTAATAATCAAAATTTATACTTTTTACTATTTGTTGACAGTCTTAACTCAATTTTCAATTTTTTGTGGGTTACGACTCTTCACTACCAAAGCGACGATATTTGAATTTAATTGATCCGAGATTCGTTTAAAAAAATGTAGATAAATTAAAATTATATTTGTTAGCATTGTGATGTGCCCATAAAAAATCATAATAAAAAATAGTTTTACTTACAGGAGGATGCAGTTCGCTAATTATTTTTAAAACAGGATTTCAAATAGGTAGCTGAAAATTATTCTTTATTCGCATTTTTTTTTTAAGGATTAGGTATTTTAAACGACTTGTGTAAAGAAACAAATTGGTATAAGCTTAAAGATTTATTTCATTATTTTACATATTATATATTTTTATTCACTATCAGATTGTGTATTACAACCTAAATCAGATTCATCCGATGAAGACCATTCGATCTCTTCATCAGATGAGCCTGTATTTACTGTAAATTTTAAAGAATCCAATGCTTCATCAAAATCACATCTTTGGAAATATTGTTTTTCTATGAGTTACTTATTATATTGGGTATTACGTCACTTATAGCAAAAATCAATTTAGATAATAATTTTAATAATCAATTTAAAAATAGTTTGTCAAACTATTAATAAACCGTCAAATCATATAAAAAAGTATATAAAGTATTTTCGAATTAGGAAGAAATTTTGATGAGACTGCATTACTGAAAATTTGAAAGATAAGTATATTTTATTTTTAATTTAATTTAATTTTACTTTAATTACCTTGATAACGGTAGTAGATATAACTACCGAAACGTTGGTTCAAATTAGGTATTTTTTAAAAAAAGTAGGTCTTCTTATTGTTTTTTATCGTTTTTTAATTGTAATATTCATAACAAAGTTAGGTAGGATATTGAAAAGAAGAAACGAGCTCAGAGATTAATAGACTGAACCTCAGCTCCTAGGTATATAAAAAATCTATTATACCTCAAGTAAATTATTGTATTTAAAACTTTTTGAACTTAAATTAAATTAAGCATATCGAACGGTATCGTTACAGATTTAAGTTCATATTTCTTTTAAATAAGTGAATAAGTTTATTTTCTTCTTCTTTTCAATTGTTGAGCGTGTGAGATAAAAATTTCTGAATTGATTTTTGCTATAAGTGACGTAATACCTAATATAATAAGTAACTCATTATGAATTCGTCACAACAATACAGATTTTATTGTTTTTCTATATGGTTGCAAATATTTGTCCACTCATCATTCGAAATTTCCGCAATTTTACTTACCTTTTACAATAAAAATTGGATAGTCTAACTAAAAAAACTATAGTCTATTTCACTATTATACTTAAAAAAAAACACAACAGATTTTAAATGCCTTATAACACGATTAACTCACTTCCCGTACGAGACGACACTGAGTAGGCTTTCAGGCTTTAAAACCCCGACAGGTACAAAGAAACGAAGTACGGCGGCTGCTTTGTTCTTGCGGTTTCTTTAATAAGAAGCGAGAGAAAATATATTGCGGTCGTCTTTTCTCTCTGCCACCGGATTTTCTATCGATTTTGTGTTGAAAAATAGAGCAGCCGGCTCTTTATAAACTTTTCTACCTATAGTATAATAAATTTTCTAAAAAAACATGGTGTTAATTTAAATAAGCTTGTAGGTCTTGGGTTTGACGGATGCTCCACGATGGCCGGTAAGGACAACGGGGTACAAAAACTTATAAAGGATGAATACCCTAGGGCGACATATTACCATTGTAATGCCCATAAACTTAACCCTGTGGTTAATGATCCTAACAGCGTTCAACAGATACAAAATACAATTGGCACTATTAAAGAAATAATTAATTTTTTTCGCGAGAGTCCAAAA
This sequence comes from Anthonomus grandis grandis, assembly GCF_022605725.1. Classification (NCBI taxonomy): domain Eukaryota; kingdom Metazoa; phylum Arthropoda; class Insecta; order Coleoptera; family Curculionidae; genus Anthonomus; species Anthonomus grandis. The sequence continues at coordinate 12,696,136 of NC_065563.1, read as the reverse complement.
AGAAGAAGTAGGGTAACAAATATTCCTCTTTTGTCGGAAACTCGTTGAACCTCAAAATATAAGTCAATACGTATTTTTTCAGAAAATGTTGTTGCCATTAAATCTACTTTGGAAAGTATGTCGATAGATGCTGGATTCAATTTACAGACAAGAACAAAAGCAAATATTTTGCTTACTTCGGTTACCAATTGCATTTTTCTCGTTTGCCTTAAAATTATTTCTAAATATTCATCTCAACTCGAGCCGGTAACTAATAAATTTCAAGGTGTGTCTATAAATCTTTTATCTGCAAAACAGCATATTGACCAGCTGGTAAAAGAAATGGCGCAAATACTAGATTTTGATGTAAAAATGCCTAGAGTGGCAAAACGACAAACGCATCGACCACATATTCCTTCTACTTCAGCAGAGCAGTATTTCAGACTTAAGTATATTTAATCCATATTTAGATTCATTAATTACGTCCCTCAACTCGCGATTCTCCGAAGATTTTAGTATTGGTTTTTCTTTAAGTTTACTCCATCCAAAAAACATCAAAAATAATATTATTTAATCGTCGGATCAAATCATAAATGTTACTCGGCAGTTTGAATTGGAAAACTTTGTAGCTGAGTACAACACATGGGTAGCATCCTGGAAAACCAAGGCGGTTTACGAAAACTTGGATTTTGTTAAATTGCTTGTTAATGAATGCGAATTTTTTACAAGTATTCAAAAAGCGCTAAAAATATTTTTGACACTTTCGCCAACTACTTGTACTATCGAACGTTCATTCAGTACATTTAGGCGTGTAAAAACATGGTTGCGGTTAACCATGTTTTCCATCATTTTTTCCTCACCTCCAGCTAACCTCACTTTAATATGTCAAATGGGAACCCCCATCGTGTGATAGATACATCATAGTAAGCAGCGTAAAATTCTCTATTCAATTGTACGAAAAAAAATGAAATCGGTAAATGTGTAAGCAAATAGTTAGCGAAAATGTCTAGAAGTAATGAATATTTTATTTACGCCAATCTTCCCATTGAAATAAAAAAAATTGAGAAGTTTAATAATTTCAAAGCTTCATTGAAAAGAATTTTAATTAAAAATTCCTTTTATACGGTAACAGAATTAAATTGCAGCGTCTCATCCTTACTCCCATAATTCGTATTTGTTTGTTTGTTAGAAGCTGTAGTTTATCTATATTCTTAGTCTTTAGTTAATTGTAGATTTTTTGTTGTTTTTACTTAAGGCCTTTTTAAAAGTTGTATGTTTAGGTCTTATAATTTTATTTTTTGACATTATACGATACTCATTTGAGTCTATGGAAATAAATATTCCAGTATTGAGTAAAATTTCAGTTATTCCTCTATTAACATAATCTAAATGTTAAATTTTTAGTATTTGGACTGAAGATTTACCAATGATACATTAACTTTGGGTCTAATTACTTAAAAATCACAGTTTTTGACTTAAACCACTCTGGTTTTCAACAGTAAAGTAGCCTGTGGCTAGAATTCGCCTATGTAGCCTTTCTTGGTACTATTAAAGTAATTTATTATTACGAGGGTTGACTTTTAAGTTTTGCATATGCAGCTGGAATAAAACAAAAAATAACTTTTAACGACTTTATTGTTTTTCAAAGTATTCTCCACGAAATTTAATGCACTTTTGCATGCACTCAAACCAGTTGTCAAAGCTGTTATTCCACTCGTTGGTGGGTACTGTCAAAATTGCATTTTTAAAGGCGTTAACTGCTTCCTCTGGCGTCTGAAACCTCTGACCACGCAGTTCATTCTTGATTTTTGGAAAAGTATAAAAATCGTTGGGACTTAGGTCGGGACTGTACGGAGGATGATCCAATAATTCGACGTTTTGATAAGTTAAAAATTCAATAGTTTTCCGGGCTGTGTGCGAACTTGCATTGTCTTGGTGGAGGATGATTCGTCGTTGTGGGTTCGCTTTTCGAAGCTCAGCGATGACTTTCGGCAAACAAATGGTAATGTACCAATCGGCAGTAACAGTTCGTTGATTCTCCAGAGGAATTGTTGCAACATGACCTGCTTTTGAGACAAATGTTGCAACCATCTTTTTGGATACACTTCGAGAACGAATGACTTTTGTTGGCTTTTCTTCATCTTGAAATACCCATACAGACGACTGACGTTTATTTTCAGGTTCATATGAGTAAATCCATGATTCATCACCGCCGACAATGCTGTACACATTTTTAGAGTTTCCTGCCTCAAAGCGGTCTAGAGTTGTTTGACACCACATCACCCTAGCTTCTTTCTGTTCTTCAGTTAACAGATGCGGTATCCAGCGGGAAACTAATTTTCTTACCCGTAATTCTTCATGCAAAATTTTTTGAATTGAGGTCTTTGAAATCGCCAATGAAGCCTCAATCTCACGATATGTCACATGTCGATCTTCCGTGATAAGCATACGCACAGCATCGATGTTTTCTTGGGTGACAGCCGTTTTTGGTGCACCTGACCTTGGATCGTCGCTAAGACTAACCCGTCCACGCTTGAATTCTGCATACCAACGAGAAACTGTCGACTGATGTGGTGCTTCATTACCGAAAACAGAAATCAACTCAGCACAGCATTCTTGTTGAGATAATTGCCTTCGAAAATTGTAAAAAATGATGGCCCGAAAATGTTCTCTGTTTAATTCCATGGTATGCGCAATTTGCTACCTTTAAAAATTCACTGTAGCTGTAAAACTATATGTATCGCACTGACGTTTTGAATTTAAGAAAAGTAAAGTTTGAGGTTAAGTTTGACTAATGACATTTGATTAGTGACGCCCTCTATGTTTCTATATGCAAAACTTAAAAGACATCCCTCGTACAATAATAAAATAACCTTATCGAGTGACACCCCTAAAGTGTAGCAAACTTTTCCCGAAAATCAATTGCCAACATCAAAACCTTCTCACGTGAACTGTTTCACTTACTCTCCAAATTAGTTCCGGCCCGCAACTGTAAATTACTAACGCAAACGTCGTCATCTCCGCAATCCTTCTGGAACGTCGCCTCGAACTCTTTCAAAGAGGTCGTGTTCAAAATGGGCGTGTGCGGTCTACTGTCGTCCTCCAAGGTGTACTTGACCTTAAACTTAATCGGCGACAGGATATCGCTGACGCCCTCTTTGATGTAAACGATCTCCCTTTGGCAGTACTGCTTGGCGGGATTCGTCACCGGGACGGTCAACTTGTTGTCGTTCTTCCGTTGGTCGGCGAACCGCGCGTTCTTGAACCACACGCGCGGGATGATCTTCGGGATCTCCGCGATGTGGTAGATCACGGCGAACTTCTCGAACTTGTTGCTTTTGCCCACGATGGAAAAACAGGATCTGATCGAGAAGCTAAAAACCAAGGCAATACATTTCCATAAAAGGAGACAGTGAACAGTAGCGCGTAACTTACCAAGTGTTATTTTTGTTCGTCCGGTCATCGGCGCATCCCTTTCTGGACGAGTTAATATTGTGCATGTCGTTACTGGAAATGTCGATTTTTATGTCGATGATCGGTCTGGTTAGGAACAGTAGCGCCCTCTCGGATTCGTAGGCGCCAACTAATAAATCCGGATAGCCGTTGTTGTCCATGTCCAGGCCGCCGCTCAGCGAATACCCGAACGTCGAGAGTTGCGGAAAACTCATAACCTGGAAAATTGTTACTGATGAAACTGCTAGCCGAAGGAGATTAGTCATTCTTGCTAATTTGTTCTCTCGAAAACATCAAACAAACCTGCGAGGGTTTCTCCCGCAGTCCCTCGTCGGACCCCAAATAAACGTAAACGGCCCCGTAATTATTCTCGTAGGGGGCGCCGATCGCGACGTCGTTATACCCGTCCTTGTTTATGTCGCCTATCGAAGCGAGAGCGAATCCGAACCGCGACTGCGGCGCCCCGTAAAAGACGGCGTCCCAGGTGCAGTTGTGCGACGTCCCCGTTTTACAGTTTCTGAGGTTATAGTACACGTAGACCGCGCCCCCTTTCGTGTCCGAGTAGTAGAACGGGGCGGCGACTAGTAAATCGTCATAACTGGAAAAAAAAAGAAAGGAACGTTTGTCAATTTGTCCGATTACCAAACAGTTTTATCACTAACTAAAATTCTTTATTTTATTCTCGACGTGTTTCGACTGTCTATGTGATATAACATAGATAGTCTTACATAATGTAGCGTTTTTATAGGAAAATAATTGTTGCTACGGAGCAAACGGCAGCTTTATATTGGAAGGTCTTTGGTCCTGGAACGATAAATACGTAACACATTGCCATAAATCAAAATTAAGTTAGGCGTCACCAAATTTAAGTTACAATACCTCGCTAGTTAACTGTTCTTAAGTACTGAAAAAGGATTTTTAAATAGAACAACACTTTTGATTCAGGTTTTAAATTGGTAAATTGCAAAAGGTTACTTACACAAATTAAGGGGGTTCCGTCAATAAATCTTACAGATCTAGCGCCTCAGACAAGGTTAAAACGAATGGGACCAAACATGGATTTACAAAAACTTTAAAATTACGTCATTACGACAATACGATAATTGTTTTGTAAACAGGAACTGAAAACAAAAGAACCATATAAGTTTTCAAAAGATAGGGTGCACCTTAACTTAAAGCACGGTACCTGTAATTTGCAAAAATAGATTTTAACCCTTACGCTACCCGATGTCACAATTGTGACTTCCTTATTTACTAGTGTTATAAGGATCAAAAAACGTTTAATCTGGGTGGAGACATGATTGTGAATAGTGCCTTTTATAGGTGTGCACGCGCAAATCGTCTTGTCATAACCTGAAAAGTTTCAGATTATTTTCAACAATGGCTTGTTAAGGTAAGTTATTATTTATTTATAGAATTTAGGGGAAAAAAGAAGAATATTAAATAGGTATAATAAACTTCAATTAAGTGCATTGTTTTTAGAAATTGAAAATATCTTTAAAATTGTTGATTCCAAGAATGGTTTTGTTATGTATATCACAATTGTGAGCCACGGGAGTTAACGTGCTTTGGTTTTATTTAAGTTGGATACAATTTATTCTTTGTTACAGGAAGAAGTAAGGAAATTATTGATTTGGACCATCTAAGGGATGACGAGGAGGCATTGTTCCAACTTCTAGACCAAATTGGGTCGGATTTAGAGTCCGAGGATGAAGAAGACGAGTTTGAAATTCCCGAAAAGATCCCAATTGTAGCGCCAACCGAAGCTCTTCAGATTCAGAAGATGATTTACTCCTCATACATTTCCAGATTCTCCAGTGGAAGCATGGAAAGTTTAGAAGCAAGGATTTTCCTGTAAAAGAGGATTATACTCCATCCATCGTAAAAACTCACTCAAATTTCACTTCCCAGTATTTCTTACAACAAAATGCAAAAGAAACCAACTTTACCACTCAAGAAATAAAGAAATTTTTCGGAATGAATGCTTTGATGGGATGTATTCATCTTCCAAGGATACATATGTATTGGAATGGAAAATATAAGTTCCCATTAATTGATGGGGTCATGATGACCCGACAAAGGTTTTATATGATACGTGTAAATTTACATGTCGTTGACAATCTTAGCGTATCAGAAGAGGAACAAAAAAAAGAATAGATTGTGGAGAATACAGCCGGTAATTGATTTGGTTCGCAATAGATGTAAAGCCATTGGAAGAAAAGAAAAGACAGCTTTTTCTATTGACGAACAAATGATTCCTTTTTTGGGAAGATATCCAGTTCGACAAAACCAGTGGGACTGAAGAATTTCAGTGTTCAGACTGGTATTGGATTTTGAAATCTACCAGGGCAATACTACCCCACTAAAAGATAGGGATTTAGGCTTGGGACCCTCAATAATATTGCGTCTCTAGCAGAAACATTACCTCAAAATAGTTACCTGAATTTTGACAGATACTTTTCAACTATTGCTTTGATGAACAAATTGACGAGTTTGAATATGGCAGCTGCTACAATTATGTCCAACAGAGTGAAAAGGTTTGATTTTAAAAAAGACAGGTTAAGGAATAGGGGAGAGTCAGAAGAAGTTGTTAATACCGATTTGCATTACAAAGTGGAAAGATAATAAATCTGTTTTAATGATATCCGCAGCTTTTGGAAGACATCCGGAAACTGAGGTGCAAAGATGGAATAAAACAGAAAAAAAGACGTTCAGGCACATGCCCGAAAATGGGTGGTGTAGATGTTTGCGACCAAATGATGGAATACTATCGATCTTTTATGGACTCTTAAAGCCATCCTACATTTGTTCGACTTAGCAATAGTAAACAGCTGAATGGAGTATCGAAGGGATTGTTATAGTCAAAACCTTTGTAGCAAAGATATTATGGATCTTTTGGAATTTAGACTTAATCTTGGGAAATATCTGATTGCCGGTACTAAGAAGCGTGTATTGGAGGAAACAAAATGCCAAGAAAATATAGAGCAAGAGACTAGCGTTGAAGGAAATTAAATAAAAAAGAGAAGAATGCCTTCCAGTTTGCCCTATGCAACCAAACGCTTTGATGGTTTTGAATACTGGCCAAAGAATGAAGAAATGAAGAACCCGGTTAGAAGGGGGCAAAAGTCGGTCCAGAATGCGTTGCCTAAAATGTAATGTTTTTCTTTGTTTAACCAAAGATAAAAACTGTTTTATTTCATTCCATACGAAGTAATAAATTTTGTTTTACAATTGTACTTTTCTAATGTTAGCTCCCTAGACACACAATTGTGTACTCCCTAAATCCCTCCCTTGACCCTTTCGAATATTTTTTAAAATAATTTTCCCTACCTTTTGACCCAACTTTATCGGGGTAAAATAAATGTAAATCCCAAACTCAATTTTTTTTACCTCGGTACTGTAGGGGTTGATATGTTGGCTACAGATGGCGGTACTGGAAATGTTACTTATAAATAAAACATAAATGTTTTTGCCTCTTTAATATGAGAGAATGAAAAGGAGTTATAAATTTTGAATAAATGAATTACACAAAAAGTGCGTGGATGAATGATTTATTTGATCATTGACACATGTAATACCACTTTTCTTATTTGTAAATATTTGGTGTCTAAAACAGGATCGAAGTTACGGTTATTGAGATGTAAGTGTCTAGCATAATTGTCATTTAATTGTTAATTGAAACCTATAAACCAAGTGTTTTTCTTAGTTTTCTTTCATTTATAAAAAAAAAACTAAGTGGCGCCCTCTTATCTAATAGTTATAATCAAGTTTAGATTCTTTATAAGTGAATCTTCGAACAATCCCAAGCCTCCAATAATTCTGAGCTACCGTCTATGCAAACTCTTGGCAAAATAGTAACACTGTAAAGTTAACGCCACATAGCACTAGATAGTTTGGTATCTACTTACCTCTAAATTTATTTCATATGCGCGATTTAGTATAATAGCAGTCCGTTGCAGCATTTTTTAAAATATGAATTAAATCACTTAAAAAACGTCAGTTGATATTTCCTAGCTAAGTTCGGTAAATGCATCCGCGAGAAAAATGATCAAAAATTTAACAAATACCACGTGATATAATAACTATTTTCCGGTGCCAGATCACGTGACCGAACTTAACTACTAAGCCAAGCGCCCAGTATAATGGCGTTTAATTGACCTATGCAATTTCGTGACATTTAATCGTTTTATGCAAAATTCAACCTTAAAATATAGATTTATAACGCTCGAGATTTTTTTTCGTAGATAAACATGGTATTTGGCCGTCAGATGACACAATAATACCAAAAAAAAAACGAATTTGGCGCCTGGTCGCGTTATGCATAACTATATCCAATTATAGTAGGGTCATCTTTTAAACATTGTTGTTCGGTGTGAGGGAATTCTATGACTATTGCATTGCCTCGTCGTCATTAGATTATAATCATCTGTTTTTTTTTTTTTGAAAGGACGTAAAATGATTTCTTGCTATCATGGATATATATCATTCAAAATGCCAAGTCTTTGAAAGTGTGATCTACAAGATTCGGTATTTTTTAGTGCTATCATGCATCTTATTACCCCTTTTCGGGCTAATATGACTTTGTCTGAACTGATATTAAACTGTACTGAATAATTGAAGTGCTCGGGGGTACAAGGTACATAAGCCACATTTGGCCTTTATTGAGAAAAGTTAAAATGAAACTTTTGGTTAAATCCTGAAATCAGAGATTACAGAGATAACATTACATTCGGATTTTGAAATTCGAAGCGGAAACATAGTACCCTATTAAAATGTACAGGTTCTTCAGTAACATTTTTATTTGCTATAGAGATGCTACCAAAGGAAAAAAAATCACTTTGTTCCATAACGACTACTTCGAATGGATTTACCCGTTTGCTTTTTTGCACAGCTTTAAACCAGTCTTCTGGAAAATAAATTTGGTCCAAATATACAGGGTGTCCGGAAGCTAGATGCGATCCTTTAAGGGGGTGATAGCTGACTTAATTTCAAACATATGTGTAGGTCGAGATTTGTTTATAAATTTTTTATGGCAATTTTTGCATTTTTTACACTTAAACGGTAATAGAGCGCAAGTTACAATTAGTATCGGAGTTTCAAAGTTTATTTTGTTTTGTCTGATGTGTATTAATAAAAATACGATCAATTCCAAGCTTCTGTGAAAAAATAGAGACATTGAAACGCCCTTTATTTTTAGATATCACTCATACCGATGCCTGGCCAATTCTCAGAGTAATGGCCTCTTTTGTGCGGCAGGTCATGTAAACAAAACTTACTGGATTATTGGTTTTCTATTATGGGACAGTTCAGGTAAATAAAAAGTAATAAAAACAAAATTAAGCAGAGGTACCTAATAGTAGTTACTGTAGGGTAAGGGGTACCTAGTAGGTACTTTGGGGTGGGGGTTACAAGTTAGGTACTCGCTTAATAAATAAAAACGTGTGATTTTAGCCTCTTCTTGTTTAGTTTCACTCTCGCCTCTAATTTTGTAAGATTATCAACTTCGTACTGACTGCATCCATTGTTTTTTAAATCGAGTTTCTGCCCGTTTTATTAAACAGTATTGTAAAATGGAATTTACCAACCAAGAGTACGCTGACATTGTCTTCACATATGGACGCGCTAACGGTAATGGAGCTTTGGCACCACGCTTGTACCAGGAACGTTATCCAGATCGGAGGTGTTTCAAAACACCTTTCGCCGTCTTACTGAAATTGCCATTGGGAATAATTCGGCACGTGGAGTCAACCCTGGCCATAATAATGTAGAGATTGAGGAGCAAACACTGGAAGCTGTTACCGCAGACCCTACTGCAAGCGTCAGAAAAGTAGCTGAAGACCTTGGCCTCTCAAGATGAAAGGTGTGGACGACCATGAAGAAATATGGACAGTATCCCTTTCATGGTACGGGGGTGCAGGGCTTACAAGAAGAATATCCTGCAAGACGAATTCAGTTCTGCCGCTTTTTATTGAACATGGTTATCGAGGACCCGTTATTCTTGTGGACAGACGAGTCCAATTCGCGGGTGCATGTGAAAAAGGTGTTATGTCATTTTTTTGTCAAAACTGGTTTATGTCAGAAGCCGAATTTAAAAACCGTCCTTTACGTATGGGAATAACGAACAAAGTCATTATACACGCGTATGTCCATTATTTTCAATGTGTCTAACAAGGTAAGTTACACTTTTATCGTGTAAAATGCTCTATTTCAGACATACTACAAATGCATTTTAGTTTTTTGCAATCACGCGTGAAAAGGGATTTAAGTCAAACATATGGCTTATTTTATTTCACAGCAAAATATTTAACACCTGTTCCAGTTCCTATGTCTAGTGAAAAGAAAAGTAATCTTATAGATCTGCTGCCATACATTAGCGACACTTTTGCGGATTTTTATACAAATTTGACCACCGCCAAAGACAAAAATGCTGATACATATCCTGATGCAAGTTCAGATGAATCAAGTGATGAGTAATATTTTACTCCTCTTAAAATAATTTGAATATGTTCTTTGTTTTAAAATTAAATGCTTTTAAGTTGAAGAAATAGTCCATTGCTTGAATTGGAGTTTAAAGTTAAGGTAAGTAAAACTCTTTAAGTCGTCCTCCAATATTTAATAAATTTAGAAAAATTTATATATATTCTCTACATGTTTCGAGAGTGTAAACTCTCATCTTCAGGAGAATAACTACAAAAGTAATGGTCTTAAACTAATATAAGTACAAACGCAAAATGATGGAAACTTACCCTTGCACTGACATTTTCGCAATAATGCCACCCCTTATGTTAAACCATATAGATTACCTTTTTCACTAAAAGATGAAATATATAAAAAAGTAACTAAAATGTGCCAAGATGGTATAGTTGAAAGGGCACAAAGTGAATAGAGTTCTCCAGTTTTATTGGTTCCAAAAATAGAAACTGAAGATGAGAGTTTACACTCTCGAAATATATGTAGAGAATATATATAAATTTTTCTAAATTTATTAAATATTGAAGGACGACTTAAATAGTTTTACTTACCTTTAATGCTTTTGTTGGTACATTCGTTAATTAAAATAATATTTCCAATCCTTTGTTTTTTTTTTTATTGTGTAAAAAGAGTTATGTCCAAATTTTAAGAAATCTAAATGTTGTCAAAAAAAATGTAAATACTATTTTATACCAAACACTAGAAAAGTTTATTTACTTTACAATAAAAATGCTCCTTTTATTCTACTTGATTCTAAGCAAAAAAAAATATGTATGTTCAAAATTTTAGTCACAGCCCAAAATAACACTTCAAGTGCGAATTACTCAAATATACAACTATTTTTGACATACAACTTTTTTCCCATGAACCCGCGAATTTTTCCAGGGAAGGTATTACCAATTTCCACAACCTCCACGAATGGGCTGCCAAAGATGCAAATTTGCACTGGAAAAAACAAAAATCATTTCGGAACAGATTTTCGGTCAATGTGTGGGCCGTGTGTATTATTGAGCCACATTTTCTACCAGAGAATTTAAATGGTGCCAACCATTTAGATTTTCTACAAAATGATATCCCCGTTCTTCTAGACGAAGCTGGATTAATGAACGAGAAAGACCAATATTTTTTTAGCAAGAGGTCCTTGGCTGTCAGGAATTACTTAGACGACTGTTTTCCGGACGGTTGGATCGGTAGAGGCGAAACCTTTCCTTGGCCTCCTCGATCGCCTGACCTAACTCCGTTGGATTTGTTCATATGGGACCGGACAAAGGAGCTTGTACACACCACCGAAATAGGAACAAGAGAAGAGTTGATTCGCAAAATAAATGGAGCATTTGATAGGATGAAAGAAGATATGACCACCACCGAAGTAACAAAAAGGGCTCGTGCCTGTATTAGAAATAATGGATTGCATTTTGAACATGAACAATAAATAGTTTAAACAAAATTGTGTTTTATTGAACATTAAAACCTAAAATGACCCCACAATCGGGGCTCTAATGCTTAGTAGGCTTATGAGAGGTCTCAGTCTAATAATTTTTGTTTACACGACCTGTCGAACAAAAGAGGCCATAATTCTGAGAATTGGCTAGGCATCAGCATGAGTGATATCTAAAAAATAAAGGCCGTTTCAATGTCTCTATTTTTTCACAGAAGCTTGGAATTGATCGTATTTTTATTAATACACATTAGACAAAACAAAATAAACTTTGAAACTCCGATACTAATTGTAAATTGCGCTCTATTACCGTTTAAGTGTGACATTTTGGTATTTCTTGAGAAAAATGCAAAAATTGCCATAAAAAATTTATAAACAAATTTCGACCTACACATATGTTTGAAATTAAGTCAGCTATCACCCCCCTTAAAGGATTGCATCTAGCATCCGGACACCCTGTATTTGATGCTTCTCTATGAGCGCAAAGTCACGATCACATGGTAGATAAGTGTGGCCGGGAATACGAAATCTATGCTAAATTTATTTTCTCTCACGAGCTCCGACCAGAGTGATATGATTTGCCAATTTTTATTCTGGCCCCCGTGATTTCAGTCAGTTTTGTCTTTGGAAGAAAAATATTTTAACAGAATACTAGCGATTTCTTCACTACCTCGCTTTGCCGTTTATTTATGAACATGGCTGCTTTTCCACTTATGCAGTCATGGACACCAAGATTGTAAGTCCGAGCCTTCCGCAGATAAAAGGCAGGACCAACAGTTAGGTTTGGTGTTGTAAGTTAAAATTAATCACAATTTTGTCTTTACTAATTTTGGCCGATTCCTCTTTCAAGCTGGTTCTGCATACCGGCTGCTCGCCTATGATGAAGTTCTAGTCGAGTTTTTAATTTTTTCACTTCTTCATGGTTTTTATTAGTTTCTTCGGTTTGAATCGAAATATTTAGAGAGTCCCAGGTGTGACAAGTATCGCTTTTTGGCAGTTTAAAGCCTATACAGAATATCCTTCGATACATATCTTCTTTGGTGTAATGTTTTTATCTTGACACCAGTCAGTAGTTACTTTATTATTTTCTGACAGAAATAAATTACTAGAATTGGCTAAATCCAAAAAAACTAAATTTATTACAGTATCGTAGTAAAAAGTCATAACCCACAATATTGTTTACTTACCGATAAATCGTCGTCCGTGAAAGAATCGGAGCTGCTATCATCGGAATTATAATTTCGGTCCCTTACACTATCATCTGAATCGAAATCACTTTCCGAACTAGCACTAGAAACTTCGTTTTTACACAGATTACGTTTAACAGACACCTGCTTCTGTGCGGCCATGTTACTTTTAAGGTGGCATATGACTTTGTTGACGAAAAAAATGCCTGATATTTTAATTTTTGCAACAAGAAACTACACGTTTGGTAGCGCCATCGTGGGTTGTGACCTTCTTAAGAAAGCATTCTATAAACGGATCTCATTTTTGTAAAAAATGTGGCTTATGTACCTTGTTCCCCCGAACGCTTCAATTGATGCATAATAGTACGATAAAAAAGACTCCAAACACCACTGGTCTCTCAAGGACCTTATTACATAACAAACTCTGTGAATTTTCCCAGTTAACGTTATAAATTTCCCCCGCTCCAGGAAAGTTCTCAATTTTAATCCTTTCCTGAAGATGCTAACACCCTTAAAGAAACACAGGTCGAAAATGAAGTAAAGAGTTTTTGTTAGTGGTAAAACGGTTTGACTGACTATTTATTACCCGTCATTGTTCACGTCCTCCACCAGTATTTCATAACCAAAACTGGAGGCAAACTGTTCCCCGGTGATAATGAGGACGATATTCAAAACGTCCTTGTTCCCATCAGTGATTGCGGTCCTTTTTTCGAAAAAGTAAACCTGGCCCATCATTTGCGAGCGTGGAGCCCCCGCGACGAACGTGTAGTTCCTCCTGTCGAAGATGTAGCCCCCGTCGACGCTCATACCTGAAAATTCCACAATTTAGACACGGATCAATTTTAAAAAAAATGGTCACTACTCCACCTAAATAACTGTATTTGTCAATAGGGTCCGCGGTATCCAACAGGGGGCCCTTGTAAGTGGTCTTGTCTCTCTGGAAGAAATCCTCGTTGATTGCCTGGACGAAGACAGTGCCCCTCCAGGTAAAAGGGCCGGGGGCGCCCATGACCGCGTTCTCCCCCAAAAAGGTGGCGCTGGTGCCCACTTGGCAAAAGCCAAACTCCTGGTGCAAACTATACAAACAATAAGAAAGGCCTTTCAATCTTTTCACTGGTGTGCAAACAAAATCTGACACTTAAGGTACAATAATAGTTGTACACTCACTGGTCCGTAGGCAACCCTTTACAGGGCTGTAAAGTCTCGGTTATTTTCAAATTGCTGTTCATCAAGTAGCACAGCCCTTGGCCCAAGTGGTACTTCGTCAGATCTTTACTTTGGATGTAACGGTGCGCGCACACCATCACTTGACCGCCCGGTTTTTGCGAGCGTAAACTAACCCCTGAAATTGGGAGGGTGGAAATCGAACAATTTTTCCCTTACGTAAGTCGACACTTACCCAACCATTGGCCGTCTTTAATTTCGTCATTTTGGGGTGGCAACAGGTCCGAGGAAGCCGAATTCGCGCCCTCGTCATAATCGAAATCGTCTAATAGAGGTTGTATATTAGTGGATTTATTTGGTGAATTACGGCAGGTTATTGAAACTATTATTGTATTGATTGAAAAAGTTTCATTAACCTGGGGCACGATGGTTAGTAATAAAACAAAGGAGATTGTTCACTTGGACAATGAACAATGTGAAAAGCGTGTCACAGTCAACAAAATCCTCATCATATCTCTCGAAAATAGCGGTGATAAGACCTTCTTGAAAAAACCCTTTTGTCCCGGACTAATGGGGAGGCACAGCCAAAGATTTAATGATAAATTCATAATTAGTAATTCGTGTTGTTATATTTTGTTGCGTCACTATTTCAGTGCAAAGAAATAGAAAATAATTATTAGTCCAGGTGCGGGTTTTCTCAAAAAACAAAACTATGTACAACAATTGAAGATGTACTATGTACAAACTGTATGGTGTTGCCTTAAAAAAAAAAGAAACATTGGCGCAAAACAAAGCCTAATCTAGTACATGGTTTGTGTTTATGTGGAAAATGCAGCAATTTTATCGTGAAAATGCAAAAATGCAGGATTATAAAACGAAAACTCATTCACGGGCTCAAAACGGGTTCATCAAACGCACAGTGGGAGGAATCGAGGGTGGAAAATGGTTTTCCCCATCGAGCCCTTTAAGGCCTTTTGAAAGGGTGCTCTCCTGGGTGTTAATTTTTGTTTTAGTTTTTTTTTAATTGATTATTTGTGCTCAAAAAGCTGAAGAGTATATTAAAAAAAAAATACGTTTCTTATAGCGTTATTTGGGCTCTTGTTGTTAAAGTCTTAATCGGGTTAAATTGTCTTTTATTACCGCCCCAGTGTTACATTTTTAGTATTTGTTTTAATAGCCCATTATAGTATGCGGACATTATTGGAAATTTGATATTAGTGCTTGATGAAGGTTAATGTTGTTTTATTATTAAATGGTTTATTATTAAGTTTATATAAAAAGGTTTTCCAGGATAACGTGATTGTTGGCATCTAGGACACTTTGTATGGTAAATACATTTTTAAATGCTACAAAAAAATTCCTAGGAATTTAAGGGGTCACATGCGATACATGGAGTATATTGTGTTTTCCCAAAGAATATTTAAATTACACCTCGTTTCTAACTACTTTTGTCCCAAAAATCGGTTGGTGAACTCAAAATTTGAATATCTCCAACAGTTTTCTCAAAAAATCCAACTTTCTTAAAACTCAAAATAAGCGTATCGAGTGACATCTCTTTTCTTGCTAATTTTGTCTCAAAAATCAATTGGCGAAGTCAAAATTTGGATATTTCCAACCGTTTTCCTAAAAAATGCAACTTTCTTAAAACTCAAAATAACCTTGTCAAGTGACACCTCTTTTTTAGCTAATTTTGTCCCAAAAATCGATTGGCGAAGTCAAAATTTGGATATTTTCAACCGTTTTTCCAAAAAATCCAACTTTCTTAAAACTCAAAATATCCCTATCGAGTGACACCTCTTTTTTAGCTAATTTTGTCTCAAAAATCGATTGAAGAAGTCAAAATTTAGATATCTCCAACCGTTTTCCCAAAAAATCCAACTTTCTTAAAATTCCAAATAGCCCTATCGAGTGACACCTCTTTTCTAGCTAATTTTGTCTCAAAAATTGATTGGCGAAGTCAAAATTTGGATATTTCCAACCGTTTTCCCAAAAAATCCAACTTTCTTAAAACTCAAAATAACCGTATCGAGTGACATCTCTTTTCTTGCTAATTTTGTCTCAAAAATCTATTGGCGAAGTCAAAATTTGGATATTTCCAACCGTTTTCCCAAAAAATCCAACTTTCTTAAAACTCAAAATAGCCCTATCGAGTGACACCTCTTTTCTAGCTAATTTTGTCTCAAAAATCGATTGGCGAAGTCAAAATTTGGATATCTCCAACCGTTTTCTCAAAAAATCCAACTTTCTTAAAACTCAAAATAACCTTGTCGAGTGACACCTCTTTCCTAGCTAATTTCGTCTCAAAAATCGATTGGAGAAGTCAAAATTTTGATATCTCCAACCGTTTTCCCAAAAAATCCAACTTTCTTAAAACTCAAAATAACCTTATCGAGTGACACCTCTTTTCTAGCTAATTTTGTCCCAAAAATCGAATAGTTGAGTCAAAATTTGGATATTTCCAACCGTTTTCCCAAAAAACCTAACTTTCTTAAAACTCAAAATAACCCTATCGAGTGATATCTCTTTTCTAGCTAATTTTGTCGCAAAAATCGAATAGTTGAGTCAAAATTTGGATATCTCCAACCGTTTTCCCAAAAAACCTAACTTTCTTAAAACTCAAAATAACCCTATCGAGTGACACCTCTTTTCTTGCTAATTTTGTCCCAAAAATCGATTAGCGAAGTCAAAATTTGGATATCTCCAACCGTTTTCCCAAAAAACCTAACTTTCTTAAAACTCAAAATAACCTTGTCGAGTGGCACCTCTTTTCTAGCTAATTTTGTCTCAAAAATCGATTGGCGAAGTCAAAATTTGAATATTTCCAACCGTTTTCCCAAAAAATCCAACTTCCTTAAAACTTAAAATAACCCTATCGAGTGACACCTCTTTTCTAGCTAATTTTGTCTCAAAAATTGATTGGCGAAGTCAAAATTTAGATATCTCCAACCGTTTCCCCAAAAAACCTAACTTTCTTAAAACTCGAAATAACCCTATCAAGTGACACCTCTTTTCTAGCTAATTTTGTCTCAAAAATCGATTAGCGAAGTCAAAATTTGGATATCTCCAACCGTTTCCCCAAAAAACCTAACTTTCTTAAAACTCAAAATAACCTTGTCGAGTGACACCTCTTTTCTAGCTAATTTTGGCCAAAAAATCGATTGGTAACATCTAAACTTGCATATCTCCAACCATTTTCCCAAAAACCCTAACTTAAAACTGTCCGTGTATAGCACTAGACCCATCAAATTTCCTATAAAATTTTAAAAAATATACAGAGCATTCTATTCACTGAATTCCTGAAAGACCACCCTGTATAGTTTTTAATTGTTACTTTGAAGAAAAGCTTCTTAAGGGCATGATTAACATAATTAACAACGTTTCTATAGGAAACGAATGAGAATTAATACAGGAAGGCACCAAAAACCCCCTCGTTATATGATTGAGCAAAATGTACATGTAAGAGAAACATTAATTATTATATACAAGAAAATATATTTTAATTTATGATAAAATTGACCCAAAAGGGAGATCCTTTATAGTACTTTTTCAGATAATCTACCCAATTTGGCACCATCGTAATAGAAAACTTCCCCATTCTTCCCTTCTTCTTGCAATGTGGCAGCACTGTAAAAATTTACATAGGAAACCTCTATTTAACCATAAGACATTGTTGCCACTTTCATTTGCAAATAGAAGAAAAAGTACTTTAATAGATCTCGGGGGGGTCTATTCTACATACAAATCTGTACAAGGACCGGTCAAACCACCCGTAGAGCGCAACTACCAAGTGCACAAGAGTGAATCACATGCAACTACTGTTAAAATTAGCCAAAAAAAAAATTAAATAAAAATAATACTCATGCTGTTATTGAGAGGGGGGGCACCACAAACTCGATTACCCGGTACCTCTCTCTCTCTCTCTCTTATAAATTAAAACTTGGTTCGAGACCACCACTTACATATCCCACTGGCCGCTGCAAGATTGGTTTCCCGAAAACAAAAACACAAAAATTACTTTCGATTACAATTTTCTTATTGTTTCGTCCCAGGGAGGACCATCATCAGGATGATCTCCTTGAGAAACGAAACCGTTATCATAAATTTTATTAAGGAATATTATAGTGTGGGCATAAAGAGTATAATAACACTGAGCAACATTGAACAGTAATAGGCGCAACATGCAATTCATATTGCACAACATCTAAGATAAAAGTAATGGTTTTTATGCAGGGCGCTTCCTACATAAAACGGGTTAACTATCAGAAAAAGAATCTTTATGTTCTGGTCTGTGTGCCTACATGAAAAATGTTCACTTTACAGCTCTTTCAGGTATAAAGAGAATTAAAAAAATTTTTTTGTACAGTCTACGACTAAAACAACTAAAAAAATAAAAACACTTTATAAGTGTTTATATCTGTGAGGTCTAAGACCCATCTAAAATTGTGTCTATACAACCGACTAGATTCTAAACAAAACTCTTTATTCCTATAAAAAAGACATTATTCCAATGAAATATTGATTAAAATTGTAC
Source organism: Anthonomus grandis grandis (assembly GCF_022605725.1). Lineage (NCBI taxonomy): Eukaryota > Metazoa > Arthropoda > Insecta > Coleoptera > Curculionidae > Anthonomus > Anthonomus grandis. Next base: position 12,677,913 of record NC_065563.1, on the reverse strand, counting down.
CTCTGTGCCCGTCAGTGGGGATCTGGACGCAGTCCTCATCCTCGTGGGTGATCGGGCACTTGAAGATTGCACCCGAGAAGTTGGTGCTGGGTTGCAGGTTTTGCCCCAGAGGAGCCCCTACGAGAATCCTAAAATAAAAGTGGGTATTAGTGAGGTGTAAGGGGGTGGAGCCCTAGAAGTTTTCTCTAGAAGTATTTAAAAATTCTAACCTAACATTTTTGAAATGAAATCTGCTTTATCGACATGGACCTAGGGGGTCATCTTATGTTGTATAAAGTAACTGTGTGGAGACCTAAGGTGTTTCTCATTGATATTTAACAAATTATGCATTAAAACTTGGAAAGTATGTTAAAAAAAGGGCTTTGGGCTTGTATAAGTTAATCAATCAAGGGGGAAAATGGCAAGGTTACTCACCGACTGTCTTAGGTACTTTAGGACCCATATAATGCCAAAAAAAACCTGAATAATGCACCTAAGATTGTATAGAATAACGCGTAAACAAATAAGCTTCAATTATTAAGGTCGAATTTGGTTTAATATCGTGTTGTTTGCAAAAAAAATTAGATTTTTCCCAATAAAGTCACAATATAAGAAACGTCACTGTCACAACTGTCAATTCAATAAGCGTCACTGTCACTGTCAACTGTCGACCAACGTTGCCAATCAAAAAAATCCCTAGACGATCCACCACGAAATGTCCCTGAATTATTCAATAAATTTAGGGAATATAAAATTAATCAACACATGCATTATACGGCAATAATAATTAAATTGACAAAGTGATAGATAAAGCATTCGCTAAGTGCACGCCAACCATGTCAATTTAATAATCGTCACTGTCAAAACTGTCAGCTGTCAATCAACGTTGCTATAATTTACAAATTTATACGGCGACGTAGTAATTTGTAAATGATAGTTAATTTACCTAATCACTGGACTGACAAAAATTGACAGATGACACATGTCAAACCGACAGTGAGTGTCAACCAAATTTAATTAACAAAAAAAATCCCTAGACGATTCACCAACAAATGTCCCTAAATCAAATTCAAATATCTAATGCATGGTTTACAAGTTTATACGGCAACGTGGTAATTTCGCCTTAAAATAGTAACTAAATTGACAAAGGCATTCGCTAAGTGCACGTCAACCATGTCAATTTAATAAACGTCACTGTCATAACTGTCAGCTGTCAATCAACGTTGCCATAATTTACAAATTTATACGGTGACGTAGTAATTTGTAAATGATAAGTTAATTTACCTAATCACTGGACTGACAAAAATTGACAGATGACACATGTCAAACCGACAGTGAGTGTCAACCAAATTTAATTAAAAAAAAAAATCCCTAGACGATTCACCAACAAATGTCCCTAAATCAAATTCAAATATCTAATGCATGGTTTACAAGTTTATACGGCAACGTGGTAATTTCGCCTTAAAATAGTAACTAAATTGACAAAGGCATTCGCTAAGTGCACGTCAACCATGTCAATTTAATAAACGTCACTGTCATAACTGTCAGCTGTCAATCAACGTTGCCATAATTTACAAATTTATACGGCGACGTAGTAATTTGTAAATGATAGTTAATTTACCTAATCACTGGACTGACAAAAATTGACAGATGACACATGTCAAACCGACAGTGAGTGTCAACCAAATTTAATTAACAAAAAAAATCCCTAGACGATTCACCAACAAATGTCCCTAAATCAAATTCAAATATCTAATGCATGGTTTACAAGTTTATACGGCAACGTGGTAATTTCGCCTTAAAATAGTAACTAAATTGACAAAGGCATTCGCTAAGTGCACGTCAACCATGTCAATTTAATAAACGTCACTGTCATAACTGTCAGCTGTCAATCAACGTTGCCATAATTTACAAATTTATACGGTGACGTAGTAATTTGTAAATGATAAGTTAATTTACCTAATCACTGGACTGACAAAAATTGACAGATGACACATGTCAAACCGACAGTGAGTGTCAACCAAATTTAATTAACAAAAAAAATCCCTGGACGAATGCATGGTTTACAAGTTTATACGGCAACGTGGTAATTTTGCTTTAAAATAGTAACTAAATTGACAAAGGCATTCGCTAAGTGCACGTCAACCATGTCAATTTAATAAACGTCACTGTCATAACTGTCAGCTATCAATCAACGTTGCTATAATTTACAAATTTATACGGTGACGTAGTAATTTGTAAATGATAAGTTAATTTACCTAATCACTGGACTGACAAAAATTGACAGATGACACATGTCAAACCAACAGCGAGTGTCAACTAAATTTAATTAACAAAAAAAATCCCTGGACGATTCACCAACAAATGTCCCTAAATCAAATTCAAATATCTAATGCATGGTTTACAAGTTTATACGGCAACGTGGTAATTTCGCCTTAAAATAGTAACTAAATTGACAAAGGCATTCGCTAAGTGCACGTCAACCATGTCAATTTAATAAACGTCACTGTCATAACTGTCAGCTGTCAATCAACGTTGCTATAATTTACAAATTTATACGGCGACGTAGTAATTTGTAAATGATAAGTTAATTTACCTAATCACTGGACTGACAAAAATTCACAGATGACACGTGTCAAACCGACAGTGAGTGTCAACCAAATTTAATTAACAAAAAAAATCCCTAGACGATTCACCAACAAATGTCCCTAAATCAAATTCAAATATCTAATGCATGGTTTACAAGTTTATACGGCAACGTGGTAATTTCGCCTTAAAATAGTAACTAAATTTTAAAAATTGACACATGTTAAACCAGGAGTGCTAAATAGAGGATTTCAGCATGCCACCGTCGACAATGTCAATTCAATATCACTGTCACAACTGTCAATTGTCAATCAATGTTACCAATCAAATTTATTTAACAAAAAAAAATCCCTAGACTATTTATTGAAGTACCCATAATGTGACGTCCTAGAACGAGATGTTCTTCAATAAACGAGTGCTTAAAAGGGAACATTTTGCTGATCGTTATGGTATTCCTAACCACAAATTGTCTAATTGTCACCGAATAACCTAAAAAAAATGAAATTTCAGGCGTTCAATGGGGAGGACAAGTGCTACCGGAACCACCCCGTATATTAACAAACAAACGATGCGAAACAAAGTAACCGATGCGCCGGAACAAAATATCCTCGGTTACCCCGGCTACAAACAGTTTATTAACAATTTATAACCATCCAAATTTCATTTTAGCAAGGGCGCAACTCAAAATTCTTAGTTAAAAGTGTTAACTCAAGATGACCATCGTATCCAAATCCGAAGTATAATGTGAAATATTCCAGTCATTTAATTCGATTTAATAAAAAGTGTAGAGGAAAATGGGGCTCGGGTTCAAATGCCGTCACATCCCGCCGAGCGTTTACTGCGGTGGCAAAAAGCGCAGGCGCAGGAGGAGCAAAAGAAGGAGGTACCCATAATCAGAGGACATATATAGAGGACATAATATAATCTAACCTCGTTTTGTAGGTCCAGATGCGGAAGGTCCAGACGTAGGAAATCGTGCCGCGGAGGTCGAAAGACCAACAACCCCTTCCTGAACTACTTGAGGGTGTTTAGGAAGAAACACTGCGGCTGGCCCCAGTGCAGGATCGCCATCGAGGGAGCCAAGTGCTGGTAAGACAACTTTAATTCCGACCAACCCAATTTTTCCGCGAACCAACTTTTTAGGTGTAAAATGAGCGGGAGGGACCGAAAGAAGTACTACAATCAGGCGTGCAGCATGCTTAAGAAACGCGGGAGGAGGAGGAGGAGGCGTAGCTGCAGGCGCAGGCGCAGGAGCTGCCGCAGGAGACGGCGCAGACGCAGGAGCTGCAACACGTGCCCCAAGTAGGCCCACCCCGATGGCGAGCGATGGAGGGAAGAAAATCATTTTGTGGTGGTGGAGTTGTTACGTCCGTATACAGTCGTATTTCGATGTCTCACACTATAGTAATTAAAAAAAAATATTTCGGGTTTTATAGGGTTGTTTTAATTAGGGTGACATGACAGGTGTGTCACTTGTCACTTTTTTGACATAAACTCTTCGGCCCTATTGGGATGTATGTGGGGTTGCCTAAAGTAAATGATTTGGGAGAGAGACTGAAGTATGACCCTAGAAGTGATTTAGGCTGTACTGGGCACTTCCCTGGTAAACCTGAGCCTAACTCAGAAAGTACTTGAGCCACAAAAGTTGTTCGTATATGAAATTATTCGTTAAAAAATGCTCCAATTTTTAGTGAAAACCTCATGAAAATCCCTCAAATATTTTCCGAGTTATCGTCGATAGAAGTTCAATCTTTATGAGAAAAAATCGCACAAAAGAGAGCCTAACTGAAGCTGCTGTAGCTCGTTAAATTTTGCACCTAAAATTATGTTTTATGCACCAAAATGATCCTTAGGGATCCCCCTTTACTCTTTTGAAAAATTACCAGAGCCCCTCAAAAAGTTTTTGAAACTGTCTCTAAACGAAAGTTAGTATTATTCATAGGGCATGTCTAACAAATCTGAGCCTAAATCAGAAAGTACTTGACGCACAAAAATTTATTATATATCAAATTATTCCTTAAGAAGTGGTGCAATCTCTAGTGAAAACCCCATAAAAATCCCTAAAATACTTTTTGAGTTATCGTGGATAGAAGTTCAATATTTACGAAAAAAATTGTATAAAAAAGAGCTTAAGTAAAGTTGCTCTAGACCGTTAAATTTGGCACTCAAAATCACGTTTTATGCATCAAAACAATCCTTGGGGATCCCACTTTACCCCCCTAAAAAATCCTTTGAAAAATATTTGAGTAACACTCAAAACTGCCTCTATAAGAGATGTTTGCCCTCAAAAAAATGCTCCAACGAAAAGCTTGATATCTCATTGAATATTTCACCGAACACGACGTTTCTTACATCAAATTAATCCTCAGGCATTACTTTACCTTTATCTGAAAGAAATATAGAGAAATCTTAAGTAGTTTCTGAGTTATATGCAAAAGTATCTAAGTAAGAAAAGGCACAAGTAACGTCATAAAGTAAAAAGAGGTAAAGGCCCGAAAAAGATAGTTCTCTCTCTGCCTTACACATTATTTTCGCCATATGTTTATCTTTGCCTTACCCATTGTATCGGAAAGACGTAGAATTAATTTTATCCGCCATATTTACCCTGTATTGAGTGTAACAAAGATAAACTTATGGCAAAAATAGTGTGTCAGACAGTGATAGGTTTTGTTTTCATAGTACCGGCACCTTCGCTATAATTTATTAACTGACTGGAAACATTTTCATCTCTCTTTAACGTTGTGTTAAAAAAAGTACATAAATCCATGTACTAGAAGGTTTTTTATGGACATTTTTGAAACCCTAGTCTCGTTGCAACTGGAATCTTTAGTTCTGGGGTAAATCAGGTCATAACCTCGCTTCTACTCGTGGGATTTCTTTGTTATTTACTCCTATATCTTCTTTCATCTCTCCTTAACATTCTATTAAAAGAAACAAACAAATTCGTGCACTAGGAAAATTTTTATGGACATTTTTGTAAGCCAAGTCTAGTTTCACCTGGAATCTTTGGTTCTGGGGTAAATCAGGTCATAACTTTGCTTCTACTCATGGGATTTCTGTGTTTTTTACTTCTAAAGCTTCTTTCATCTCTCTCTAACATTCCATTAGAAGAAACAAACAAATTCGGGCACTAGGAACATTTTTATGGACATTTGTGTAAGCCTTGTCTCGTTGCAACTGGAATCTTTAGTTCTGGGGTAAATCAGGTCATAACTTTGCTTCTACTGAAGGGATTTCTGTGTTTTTTACTTCTAAAGCTTCTTTCATCTCTTCTTAACATTCTACTAAAAGAAACAAACAAATTCGGGCACTAGGAACATTTTTATGGACATTTTTGTAAGCCATGTCTAGTTTCACCTGGAATCTTTAGTTCTGGGGTAAATCAGGTCATAACTTTGCTTCCACTGATGGGATTTCTGTGTTTTTTACGTCTAAAGCTTCTTTCATCTCTCTCTAACATTCTATTAGAAGAAACAAACAAATCCGTGCACCAGGAACATTTTTATGGACATTTTTGTAAGCCATGTCTAGTTTCACCTGGAATCTTTAGTTCTGGGGTAAATCAGGTCATAACTTCGCTTCTACTGATGGGATTTCTGTGTTTTTTACTTCTAAAGCTTCTTTCATCTCTCTCTAACATTCTATTAGAAGAAACAAACAAATCCGTGCACTAGGAAAATTTTTATGGACATTTTTGTAAGCCATGTCTAGTTTCACCTGGAATCTTTAGTTCTGGGGTAAATCAGGTCATAACTTTGCTTCCACTGATGGGATTTCTGTGTTTTTTACGTCTAAAGCTTCTTTCATCTCTCTCTAACATTCTATTAGAAGAAACAAACAAATCCGTGCACTAGGAACATTTTTATGGACATTTTTGTAAGCCATGTCTAGTTTCACCTGGAATCTTTAGTTCTGGGGTAAATCAGGTCATAACTTTGCTTCTACTGATGGGATTTCTTTGTTATTTACTCCTAAATCTTCTTTCATCTCTCCTTAACATTCTATTAAAAGAAACAAACAAATTCGTGCACTAGGAAAATTTTTATGGACATTTTTGTAAGCCAAGTCTAGTTTCAACTGGAATCTTTAGTTCTGGGGTAAATCAGGTCATAACTTTGCTTCTACTCATGGGATTTCTGTGTTTTTTACTTCTAAAGCTCCTTTCATCTCTCTCTAACATTCTATTAAAAGAAACAAACAAATTCGTGCACTAGGAAAATTTTTATGGACATTTTTCAAAGCCTTGTCTAGTTTCACCTGGAATCTTTAGTTCTGGGGTAAATCAGGTCATAACTTTGCTTCTACTCATGGGATTTCTGTGTTTTTTACTTCTAAATCTTCTTTCATCTCTCTCTAACATTCTATTAGAAGAAACAAACAAATCCGTGCACCAGGAACATTTTTATGGACATTTTTGTAAGCCATGTCTAGTTTCACCTGGAATCTTTAGTTCTGGGGTAAATCAGGTCATAACTTCGCTTCCACTGATGGGATTTCTGTATTTTTTACTTCTAAAGCTTCTTTCATCTCTCTCTAACAATCTATTAGAAGAAACAAACAAATCCGTGCACTAGGAACATTTTTATGGACATTTTTGTAAGCCAAGTCTAGTTTCACCTAAAATCTGTAGTTCCAAGGTAAACACGTCATAACATCGCTTGTCACTTGTCACTTTTTAATTATTATGAAGTTGACGTAACCACTGCGGTGTTGCCATATCGGAACGTCTACGCACTGGGGTGGCCTAATTGAACGTCAATTTAAAGCTTGACGTGCGCCACGCCACTTAAGGCCCCCATGCGTGAATTTATTAGCGTGTCAGGCCCGCTTGATTTAAATTGATCGACTCTTTATTCCAGCTTAATTGACAGGGGCTTAAATAAATAAAAAAGAAGAAGAATGTTGATTTTCACTTGTTCCAGTAATATGAAACATTGCCCCCTTGTAATATGTCGACGTTTTTCGCAAGCGTAAACGCCCAAACGGTCTCGATTTTTTGAGACGTCGTGGCCCCAACGGTAAGTGGGCGAAAATCGTGAGACTTTTTCTCTCTTTCTATGAATTTTAAATTACCGCCGACCGATTTTGCGGAGGCGTGAAGAAAGACCTTTAGTTCAACGACATATCGTAGGCGGAATAAATGCTGCAACACTTACAGTAAGTTTGATATTGCAATAGTTGACGTTGACAGATGTATTACTGCGAGGAGTCTTAGATTTAGACAGTAAATAATTGAGGTTGACGGAAGTGTTACTCCAAGTAACGCACAACTTGCTTAGTGCATAAAATGTTGAAAAATATAGTGGAAGTGAGGGCACAAGATGAAATAATACAACTAAATAATACTTATATTTGTTTATTAAACCTATTACTTTATTTTTAAAGGCACGTAACTGGCAACCCGCCATACATCGATATGCATTATCAGAGTAATATAAAGATGGCGCCACATTAGACAGTGGCGGCCATATTGATTTTACATAAAAAATGACATACATAAATGTCAAATTATTGACAGAGAGAGGGTCAAACTAATTGATGCCCCCCGTTGCCGTCATACGAGTTAATTAACAGAGGCCGTGACCTCATATAGTTTCCTCTACTTTTTCCACGAATACTAAAAATACCTAAGTCCGATGTAAATATTAGAACTGTAGTTATAAACACCCCGGTCAAGTGAAAATAAACTCACCTTTATTTATTCGGTTATTCAGGCCACCTGAATCGACTATAAACTGATCAAATGTAACCAGGGCGATGTTGTGAAATTTCCATTTCAGCTGACCTATTATTCCCTTCCCGGATAATTGATTCTTTCGGACATATATGCTCCTTGACAGCAAGCAAGATAACGGTTATGTGATTTATGACGTCATAGATTCATTTGAACGTGACAAGTGACAGAAGTATATTTTATTTAAGACTCCTCGCAGTAAGAGTGATGCCAGATGGATGCGGTCAAGTTGCGAAATACGTTTATGACTAGCTAATTAAATCTGGGTCAATGAGAGAAGTAGGTACTTGCAACATGCTTAGAGTACTTAAACCCCATCCTGTCATTAAGCTTATATAAACGAAACGTCAAAAATATTGAGAATTTTTTCCTCGTTTGTATACTCGAGGGAATTTTATTACTCCGCCGGCCTGAATGAACTCATGGCAGCTTTCCAGGTTTGATGTTTAAAGAATAATAAACGTTCGGCGATGACTAGTCAATAATATACTGACGGGTAAGATGATTGGACCATTTTGACGCGGTTTAACGACGGTTTTAACAGCTCTAACCGGAAACGGTTACACCTATGGGAATCGCACGCGTGCATCTGCTTCCGTTACGGCAATTGTTATTATTGGGAAACCATTCAATTCATTGTAGCGATCGATGAGTACTTAATAATGGGGTTTTAAGAATTCAATATAAAATATTTAGTATAAAATTATTGTTTGCTTGTGTTCAGTGATAAAGTGACGCGTCGCACCAGTCTCCGTGGTCTAGTGGTAAGGAGCGTCGCTTGCGATCCCGCAGGCGTGGGTTCAATTCCCGTCCACGCATCCACTTTTTTATTTTAAATTTGATGTTTTTTTTTTATATTGAATAATAAAATAGGATGGTTTTAAGTAATTTCTTAATTTAGGTATTTTTTTAAATTTAATTATAATATAATTATACAGGGTGTCCCAAAAGTATGGCTATGGAAAATCTTGGGAAATATGGGCGCTAGAAAAAATCTTTAAATACAAAAGTTTTGGGGAATCAATCGGTGCATCTGATGGTGACCTTAAACTTGACCTTGAGCTTGACCTTCAAGGTTACTTGAAGGTCAAAGCGATTTTTTTAAATGGGAACCCCTATTTTTGACACCGGATTCTGAAAGAACGGAAAATTTTACGTCCGGGTATGAGGTTGAAGTAATCCCGAGAGGTCAAATTAATAATGACTTCTTAAAAATCTCGCGAGTTCAGTGGTAAAAGAAAACAAATAAAGGCCATACCCTATAGGTAAGTCTTAATGAGGAACCCAACGGTGACCTTGGAGTTGAACCTCATATTCAAGGTCATTTGAAGGTCGACCTCATTTCTTCAAATGGAAATCCTTATTATTTGACCTCTTGGGATTACTTTAACCTCTTCCGCTCTTTCAGAATCCGGTGTCAAAAATAGGGGTTCCCATTTAAAAAAATCGCTTTGACCTTCAAATAACCTTGAAGGTCAAGTTTAAGGTCACCATCAGATGCACCGATTGATTCCCCAAAACTTTTGTATTTAAAGAATTTTTCTAGCGCCAAGATTTTCCATAGCCATACTTTTGGGACACCCTGTATATATTATAATTAAATTTAAAAAAATACCTAAATTAAGAAATTACTTGAAACGATCCTATTTTATTATTCAATATAAAAAAGAAACATAAAATTTAAAATAAAAAAGTCGACGCGTAAACGGGAATTGAACCCACGCCCGCGGGATCGCAAGCAACGCTACTTACCACTAGACCACGGAGACTCGTGCGACGCGTCATTTGTCACTGCAACACAAGCAAACGGGCGCATTCTTTGCGCCCCGACACTTTTTTGGTATTTAAATTATAATAGTTGGGTTTATTATAAAATTATCGTTAAGTAAAAAAAATATTTAATTAAAGAAATCACTTAAACCATCATATTCCTGTTTTTTAATATAAATTAAAAATAAAAAAAGTTTTAGGCGTGTACGGGAATCGAACCCGTGCGCGTGGGGTTGAAAGCAACGTTTCTTACCACTAGACCACGGAGACTCGTGCGACGCGTCATTTGTCACTGCAACACAAGCAAACGGGCGCATTCTTTGCGCCCCGACACTTTTTTGGTATATAAATTATAATAGTTGGGTTTATTATAAAATTATCGTTAAGTAAAAAAAATATTTAATTAAAGAAATCACTTAAACCATCATATTCCTGTTTTTTAATATAAATTAAAAATAAAAAAAGTTTTAGGCGTGTACGGGAATCGAACCCGTGCGCGTGGGGTTGAAAGCAACGTTTCTTACCACTAGACCACGGAGACTCGTGCGACGCGTCATTTGTCACTGCAACACAAGCAAACGGGCGCATTCTTTGCGCCCCGACACTTTTTTGGTATATAAATTATAATAGTTGGGTTTATTATAAAATTATCGTTAAGTAAAAAAAATATTTAATTAAAGAAATCACTTAAACCATCATATTTCTGTTTTTTAATATAAATAAAAAATAAAAAAAAGTTAGGCGTGTACGGGAATCGAACCCGTGCGCGTGGGGTTGAAAGCAACCTTTCTTACCACTAGGCCACAGAGACTGGTTTAGCGCGTTATTTATCGGTGAACACAAGCAAACTGGAAAACAATCAGAAAATACTATTGCATAAACTACTACTATTACTGAGTTGGTCATTATTACCGATCAATTCTAAAAATTATGTCAGAAAGTTACTACAGCTAAGAAGCGAGTGCACGTGCATTTTAACGCACAACGATTTTCCGGACATTTTTATATTTAATAGAAAGCGCACTGTAGAACATGTCAATACAAAAAAAATATTTAACTTTCTACTAAATGACGTCATTTTCAAAACATTGCAATGCCAAAACTCCCCATTAAGGACACTAAAGCAGTGTTGCCATGCTTACCGAAATTCTATAAAGGTCTCGGCAATTAAGCCAATGAAAAATTATTGGAAGTAAACTTCCTATTGTCCATACTATTAATATAAAAATATTCAATAATTATCACTCTATTTTAACACGCACTAACTTTGTTTAATGTAATCCGAGTAATGAAACCTAAGAAAATAGCTTAACAATCTGGCAACGCTGCAGCAATCAGTTTTATGTCAACTGGTTGACACTATAAACGTCAACGTTCCCAAACAATTTGGTAAACAACTTTTAAAAAGTGTTTTACTGTTATATTTTATTTATTTATAATATAGGAATAGAATGCAAATACTTAAGATCAGTATAAAGCTAATTAGCCGGTGAGACGACCGAATATTTGTGTTGATAAGTAAATAGAAGCGTATATAGGAACATCCTGATCCATATACAACAAGAATTTTCGTTTTTTTTTATGTTAAAAAGTGGTTTATGCAAGGATTTCTTTGTTTTAATATAATAATAGATTTAAGGTGAGCTTCCTAAACATAAATGCATTGGTTACGAAGCAAACACCCCAAATTTGGTTGACAGTTGTGTCAGCGACTTTGTTTACAATTCAAATTAGCAAATAATTTTTTGGTAAGTACAAAGACCATATAAATGGTTTTTGTAGTGCATTATGATAGTGCTAGACCATTTATGTCAATACCTAACAAGAAGTATAAAGTTTATACACAATAGACGATACTTGGCTAAGTACGAGTGTAACCATATTGACCCTTAAGCGAGTAAACATTATATTATACTCATACTACAATATTTAATGGACATTTCATTCAATTTACACCAGCAGTATTGCTGAAGACATTTGCGGGTATTAAAATGATCTAATTGATATTAAACTAACAAAAACAGATTACGGAGGTCACCGAGAATCTCACAATGCAATTTCCGAGAAAGGCTGGTGAGGCTATATTATCCCTATAAAATATACCAATAATTCCTTTGCCAAAAATAGACCTGCCAAACCCAAAAATGGGCAGGAAATTATTTATTGTTGTCCAAAGTTCATCTTGCATCATCCAATGCTTCAAAAAGCTCATTCCGTGGGAGCACCTTCAACTCCAAAATCTTATTTTTTAGCATAAGATATTCTATTAAAATTATTATTTCCAGTATTGGCAGACCTAATGGAGAGTCTACGGTACATTTTAATTAGCATTTACTTGTTTCTGACTCACTCGAATGGTCTCCGTCAGGTGACAAAATAATAACAATAATCGGTAAAAGATAGGTTAGGAAACTATTTACTGAATAATTCTTAATTCCCAACCGCTTTTAAAATATAAAGAACTTTATATCCTGTTCTCGCCTCCTAGGTATGAGATTTGTAATGTTTGTTATTTTAACATTTAAATGTATCTCACTGTAAACATTTGAGGTATATTCGTCCTAATGTACTAAAAACGTCCCAGGTATAACAGAGTCGCTGCCAGAAACATTTCGGGTACATCTGTGGGAACATTAGATCAACATTCAGCAGGTCATTGGTGCCTTATCAGTAGGTCATGCCTCATAAGCATACAGATGCGAAATATCTAGTTTATTTAACTAAGAGTCTAATAAAAGTTCCTTTAAATACAACAAGAACCCTATACACACTGTTTCTGTTTGTCTTTGGTGCGATAAACGAGGGAACTATGCACCAAGAGTAAACATACGCCGGTTACCTTAAAATATGAGCAAACAATACGCGGATCTCTCTCTCGCTCGCTATGTTGTAATTTACCAGTAGAACGAGGAAATATTCGTGTTTCATTTATCGTAAAATGACTGCGCTGAACCGTAACGAATTGACACTTAATTTAAGATAAAGGATCTCGGACGTTGGGCATGGCCTCGATATGCCCCGTTTATATAAGATAAGTAGAAAATTGGATTTCGTGCTACTTACTTAATAGTCCCCCTCTCTCACTCCTCTGTTGTCTCTAACACATCATAACCTCACTTCTGGTCTAGTCAAATATGAAAAAATATGTCTTTTACTTGATAAATATGGATATTTGCTTAAATTAAACACATTTACTGGTTTAATTGTTATATAATCAAGAAAATGAATAAATAATAGATTTTTAATTACTAGCGAAATTCTAACCAAAAAAAAAAGTTCTTGTTTGTCAAACGTCAATTGTCACTTTTTGGTCTATGCTACATTGCCATGTATATTTAAGGTAAGCACACAGTTAACGATTTACTTACTAAAGGTAAGTATATACTAACATTATCTTTTCATTGACAATTGTATTAGTACGAACAACGTTTTATGTTATTTCGAATGACTCCTCACAGTAAATCTGTATTTGGTTTTTCGTGACGTCATGCCTCAGAAAACTTATATGACGGTATGAGTCATAGATCTTTTACTGTACGGAGTCATTCGTTTCCCATTGACAGTTGATAAATGTTTTACCATAAAGAATAGAGATCTGTGGTTCAATCCTTAACGTGTAGAAATATTTACTGTAACGAGTCTTTTATTTTTTATCGACCCTTGACACAAACTTTACTGCGTCGAGTCTTTTGGTTAATATATGGAATGGGATTTTACTGCAAGGAGTCTTGTACATTGACACATTGTTAGCTGACAAATGTTTTACTGTAAAGAGTGTCTTTGCATATAAGAATGGGCTCGTCAAGGTATTTCTGTTGACAATTGACAGAAAAGAATTTTCCTCTTTTCTTCTTCGATGACGTCAAATGCCTGGAATGTCTGGAAGAAATTATTGATATCTTAAAGGCAATTGAGTGCAAAGTTTCTTCTCTTCTTCTTCTTCTTCTTCTCTTTCTTTCTAAGGAAGTCAAATGCCTGGAAGAAATTATTGATTTCTTACAGGCAGTTGAGGCCAAAGTTTCTTCTCTTCTTCTTCTTCTTCTCTTTCTTTCTAAGGAAGTCAAATGCCTGGAAGAAATTATTGATTTCTTACAGGCAGTTGAGGCCAAAGTTTCTTCTCTTCTTCTTCTTCTTCTCTTTCTTTCTAAGGAAGTCAAATGCCTGGAAGAAATTATTGATTTCTTACAGGCAGTTGAGGCCAAAGTTTCTTCTCTTCTTCTTCTTCTTCTCTTTCTTTCTAAGGAAGTCAAATGCCTGGAAGAAATTATTGATATCTTACAGGCAGTTGAGGCCAAAGTTTCTTCTCTTCTTCTTCTTCTTCTCTTTCTTTCTAAGGAAGTCAAATGCCTGGAAGAAATTATTGATTTCTTACAGGCAGTTGAGGCCAAAGTTTCTTCTCTTCTTCTTCTTCTTCTTCTCTTTCTTTCTAAGGAAGTCAAATGCCTGGAAGAAATTATTGATTTCTTACAGGCAGTTAAGGCCAAAGTTTCTTCTCTTCTTCTTCTTCTTCTTCTCTTTCTTTCTAAGGAAGTCAAATGCCTGGAAGAAATTATTGATTTCTTACAGGCAGTTGAGGCCAAAGTTTCTTCTCTTCTTCTTCTTCTTCTTCTCTTTCTTTCTAAGGAAGTCAAATGCCTGGAAGAAATTATTGATTTCTTACAGGCAGTTGAGGCCAAAGTTTCTTCTCTTCTTCTTCTTCTTCTTCTCTTTCTTTCTAAGGAAGTCAAATGCCTGGAAGAAATTATTGATTTCTTACAGGCAGTTGAGGCCAAAGTTTCTTCTCTTCTTCTTCTTCTTCTTCTCTTTCTTTCTAAGGAAGTCAAATGCCTGGAAGAAATTATTGATTTCTTACAGGCAGTTGAGGCCAAAGCTTCTTCTCTTCTTCTTCTTCTTCTTCTCTTTCTTTCTAAGGAAGTCAAATGCCTGGAAGAAATTATTGATTTCTTACAGGCAGTTGAGGCCAAAGTTTCTTCCCTTCTTCTCTTTCTTTCTAAGGAAGTCAAATGCCTGGAAGAAATTATTGATTTCTTACAGGCAGTTGAGGCCAAAGTTTCTTCTCTTCTTCTTCTTCTTCTCTTTCTTTCTAAGGAAGTCAAATGCCTGGAAGAAATTATTGATTTTCTTACAGTCAACAGTTGACAAATGTTTTACTGTAAAGAATGGAGTGACTCGTCACAGCAACTGTCATTCGATCTTTGACTTGCACTGTAAAGAGTCTTTTATTTCTTGTTGACAGTTGACAAAAGCTTTACTGGAATAACAGGTCCCAGTAAATAAATCTGTCGCTCCATGACTCATTCAGCGTTTACTGTCTTGAGGGTGGCATAAATCACCCATTTTATAAGCATACAAGGGAAGGAGGGAGAGGCCAATATAACACGCAGCCACTAATAATAAAACAAGTTGTAAAACTTTTATCGCCTCCCTGGTATCCTGATAATAAAACGCGCCGTTTTATTAGTATCAACAAACTATATCGGGCACTACATACATGTACCTACATAAAACGCATGTTCGTTTATTATTGTTTAATTAGTCCTCGCAGATGACGCGGTTTTTATTGTGACATTTGACAAAGAGCCGAAAGCAAAGATGGCGGGAGTAAATTCTCAAACGTCAAAACTTTGCCAACGAAATTGACTGATTAGGCATATGCATGTATTCAGATTGTCCAGAGTCTCTTGGAATTTTCCATAACAATTCCCGAAGGCTTAAAGCTATTTGAATCATCTTATCAATAGAATTAGGACGCAAGTCCAAACCGATTTGACGCCATGTTGAAATGATGAGCGTAAACGTCAAAATGGACCATTTTCACGCGATGTTTTAGGGTATAAAGAACGCGTTTTACCTTATGATACCTACATGGAAAAATAGTAGGAAGCTTCAAGAACCGATTAAAACCAATTCCCACCTGATTCCAATCGGTTTTAGTAGTGAAATTTCGATTATAAAAAGGGTCTTTTTTTGGCCGTTTTCGTTGCCATGGAGACGCGGCCATGGCTGGCTTTGAGAATAGCCGGTGCGCAAGGTGAAGTTGTCAAAACGGCCGCCATTAAGATTGGGCATAGACGTCAAAATCGTCCATTTTCAGACGATGATTTCGGGCATAAAAAAAGGTTTTTGCCTTATGATTTGTACATGGAAAAATAGTATAAAGCCTTAGGAATAGATTAACATCAGTTCTGGACCGATTCCAATCGGTTTTAGTACTTAAATTTCGATTATAAAAAGGGTCCTTTTTTGGGCTGATAATCCACGTGTTGGTTGCCTTGGAAACGCGGCCATAGCCTGCTTGGAAAAAATCACTAAATGTTGAAAAAATAAGACTTGTGTAAAATGGCCGGGGTGACATCCAGACTTGACACCGTGCAAGATACACACAGATGGTGTCTGGCCTCATATTATAAATTAAATAAAGATATCGGATGTTTGTCGTGTATATACTTAAAATTGTCATTATCGCGCGGCTGATATACGAGATAAACGTCAGTAAATCCCTATGATTTATTTATCTCCGCAAGTCTCGCCAAAGGCCAAGAGAATTTACTAGTCGTGTGTAACACTCTAATAACAGGCGGGAAAAATTCGAAATTATTTCGTTACCCTGTAAAAGGCGTTAAAGTTTAAGAGAAAGCCGAGGTGGGCATTTTTATGGGCGAAACATGCATACCACGAAACCCACGCGCACTCCTCAGCGATACCCACACGACACGAGAATACCGTCAAGGCACAAAGAAAACTATAAATTTTAATTGTCATTTTCACAGTAAGGTGGCATGAGTAAGGTTGGGTTGAGAAGAAGAAGAAGAGGAGGAGAGGGAACGTTTGACGTAACTGAGAAATCAATAATTTCTTCCAAAAGAAAAGAAGTAGAAGAAGCAACTGCCTTTAAAAAATCAATAATTTCTTCTAGGCATTTGACTTCCTGTATCGATTTTTTCACCGAAAATTGATTTTTTTCGAAATTGAACTAACTATACCAACGCCTTCTTTAGATCACCTACATTACGAAAACACCGGGTTATAACGAGATTCGATCAGAACTAACTGAATGACAGCACTTTGAAAATTCGGAAAAAGTCATTTTTCGACCTCGTTTTTGAGGCCAAAAATTGGCATCAAAAATGCCATATCTCAGCTTCTATAAGAGCTACGAACTTGCGGGTGGCCTCGTTGGATTTAGAAAGACGAAACTAAGACAAAACCGTTGGAATTGTCCAAATCGGACCAGTAGAAGCCGAGATATCGACCTCCAAAGTTTGGGTTTTTTCGTTTTTCGGGTATACCCCCCCGTATCGATTTTTTCGCCGAAAATTGATTTTTTTCGAAATTGAACTAACTATACCAACGCCTTCTTTAGATCACCTACATTACGAAAACACCGGGTTATAACGAGATTCGAGCAGAACTAACTGAATGACAGCACTTTGAAAATTCGGGAAAAGTCATTTTTCGACCTCGTTTTTGAGGCCAAAAATTGGCATCAAAAATGCCATATCTCAGCTTCTATAAGAGCTACGACCTTGCGGATGGTCTCGTTGGATTCAGAAAGACGAAACTAAGACAAAACCGTTGGAATTTTCCAGATCGGACCCATAGAAGCCGAGATATCGACCTCCAAAGTTTGGGTTTTTTCGTTTTTCGGGTATACCCCCCCGTATCGATTTTTTCACCGAAAATTTATTTTTTTCGAAATTGAACTAACTATACCAACGCCTTCTTTGGACCACCCTCATTACGAAAACACCGGGTTATAACGAGATTCGAGCAGAACTAACTGAATGACAGCACTTTGAAAATTCGGGAAAAGTCATTTTTCGACCTCGTTTTTGAGGCCAAAAATGGGCATCAAAAATGCCATATCTCAGCTTCTATAAGAGCTACGAACTTGCGGGTGGTCTCGTTGGATTCAGAAAGACGAAACTAAGACAAAACCGTTGGAATTTTCCAGATCGGACCCATAGAAGCCGAGATATCGACCTTCAAAGTTTGGGTTTTTTCGTTTTTCGGGTATACCCCCCCGTATCGATTTTTTCAGCAAAATTTGATTTTTTTCGAAATTGAACTAACTATACCAACGCCTTCTTTAGATCACCTACATTACGAAAACACCGGGTTATAACGAGATTCGAGCAGAACTAACTGAATGACAGCACTTTGAAAATTCGGGAAAAGTCATTTTTCGACCTCGTTTTTGAGGCCACAAATGGGCTCCAAAAGTGCCATATCTCAACCTGTAACTGGCCATTAATCAGTCGATTTTTTGCCTGTCTGAGGGTCACGAAACCTCTTCGGGGTGACGTCATCGAGTCTGAAAAGTCACGTCATACCACACGTGATGACGGATCGCGTTACGTTTAATAAGCATCGAACGGTGGCTTTATCTTGATCTTTGTTACACGATAACATCTCGGCATTATTGATTTCCTGTATAAAGATGTTTGTCTATTTGATTAAAATAAAAGAGGGAGAGATCAACTGTCAAGTTTAACTGTCAAAATTATTAAGGGTAGTACATACGTAGCAGAAATATAGTTGCCAACAATGTATATATATATATTGTATGAAGAAATGTGGCTGATGCAGCAATTTTTATTGCGCGAGATACTTACTGGTTTGTGTGTTGCCAAAAGTAACTTGTTATTAATTAACATAGGGAAATGCGATAATTTATTCGCTCCGAGCCTTGAACTCTCCTAATGAACGTCGTTTAACTAATAAGGAATTATTTAAATAATTCCCAGGGTTATTACGGTTGACGAGAAAAACCGGTTTTTATTATTTTATATAATCCGCACAACAACAAAGAAGGTTGGCAGCATTGGTGCTGTAACAACTTGACAAGTCAAAGCTGTCAATGACGTATTTCTTAATACGTCACGAGGGTGCGAGTTAATAAAAAAAAGGAACAAAAAGCGGGACCTTGAGACATGCTTTACTGCAACAAAACGAAATACCGCTGTCGACCTAAATTAAAAATAGCTCACTGCGAATAGCATATGCAAGGAGGCCCCTTATGACAGCTGACATACGTCGTCTCGTATGTCACCTGTCAACGATGACAAGTGCTCAAATTTGGCAATGTCACTTTGATTACGCTGTTGCCGTCAACGCGTTGTTACTTTATGGCGGTTTCCGTACGGTCCGCGATTTACGGACCTCTTGTAATAGACGACGGGTGAATGGTGAATTTACTGCGGCATTATTATCGGCGAATGTACGACACACGTACTACGATGGAGGTGAGATTGAGTTTTTACGTTTCTAGGGCATTTTAAATGAGGTGCCTCCATCAGTTTCCTGCTTTATTTAACAATAAAACGTCCAAGAATGTTTTGTGCTATTTGCACTTCCCAGAAACGAACTGTGCATCGACGACGTTTAGTTAAATCAGTTATTATTCGTCGTGAGATATGGGAAAACGTACATAAGAGATAACTTTTCCGTGGTACGTACCGCACGGTGTGAATTATCAAGTAGGCGTCTATGAATGCATTAGAATTAGATTTCTTGCAAACGTACGCTCCTTGAATACGACAATTCGTGCAACTGTCATTTAAAACTGATCCGACGTTGCCAAAACCAATGACAAGAAGAAGAAGAAGAAGAAGAAGAAGAGAAAACATGTTTGGCTCATTTAACGTCTTGAAAAGGAAGAAGAGGAACTATGAATATAGCAACTTCTTCGTCTTCTTCTTCTTCTTCTTGAGTAACCGAACTAAGGTTGCCAAAACGGTTGACAACTATGACGTACACTTGGAACGCAAAAAAAGCCATTGTTGCCAAATTGCGTTAAAATATTCACTTAGAAAAGAAGTGTTACTCGATAAGGTTATTTTGGGTTTTAAGAACGTTGGATTTCTTGAGAAAACAACTGTCTGTGAGAAATCAATAATTTCTTCCAGGCATTTGACTTCGTTAGAAAGAAAGAGAAGAAGAAGAAGAAGAGAAGAAGCTTTGGCCTCAACTGCCTGTAAGAAATCAATAATTTCTTCCAGGCATTTGACTTCTTTGGAAAGAAAGAGAAGAAGAAGAAGAAACTTTGGCCTCAACTGCCTGTAAGATATCAATAATTTCTTCCAGGCATTTGACTTGCTTAGAAAGAAAGAGAAGAAGAAGAAGAAGAGAAGAAACTTTGGCCTCAACTGCCTGTAAGAAATCAATAATTTCTTCCAGGCATTTGACTTTCTGAGAAAGAAAGAGAAGAAGAAGAAGAAGAAGAGAAGAAACTTTGGCCTCAACTGCCTGTAAGAAATCAATAATTTCTTCCAGGCATTTGACTTGCTTAGAAAGAAAGAGAAGAAGAAGAAGAAGAGAAGAAACTTTGGCCTCAACTGCCTGTAAGAAATCAATAATTTCTTCCAGGCATTTGACTTTCTGAGAAAGAAAGAGAAGAAGAAGAAGAAGAAGAGAAGAAACTTTGGCCTCAACTGCCTGTAAGAAATCAATAATTTCTTCCAGGCATTTGACTTCGTTAGAAAGAAAGAGAAGAAGAAGAAGAGAAGAAACTTTGGCCTCAACTGCCTGTAAGAAATCAATAATTTCTTCCAGGCATTTGACTTTCTGAGAAAGAAAGAGAAGAAGAAGAAGAAGAAGAGAAGAAACTTTGGCCTCAACTGCCTGTAAGAAATCAATAATTTCTTCCAGGCATTTGACTTCGTTAGAAAGAAAGAGAAGAAGAAGAAGAGAAGAAACTTTGGCCTCAACTGCCTGTAAGAAATCAATAATTTCTTCCAGGCATTTGACTTTCTGAGAAAGAAAGAGAAGAAGAAGAAGAAGAAGAGAAGAAACTTTGGCCTCAACTGCCTGTAAGAAATCAATAATTTCTTCCAGGCATTTGACTTTCTGAGAAAGAAAGAGAAGAAGAAGAAGAAGAAGAGAAGAAACTTTGGCCTCAACTGCCTGTAAGAAATCAATAATTTCTTCCAGGCATTTGACTTTCTGAGAAAGAAAGAGAAGAAGAAGAAGAAGAAGAGAAGAAACTTTGGCCTCAACTGCCTGTAAGAAATCAATAATTTCTTCCAGGCATTTGACTTCTTTAGAAAGAAAGAGAAGAAGAAAAAGAAGAGAAGAAACTTTGGCCTCAACTGCCTGTAAGAAATCAATAATTTCTTCCAGGCATTTGACTTGCTTAGAAAAAAAGAGAAGAAGAAGAAGAAGAAGAGAAGAAACTTTGGCCTCAACTGCCTGTAAGAAATCAATAATTTCTTCCAGGCATTTGACTTGCTTAGAAAAAAAGAGAAGAAGAAGAAGAAGAAGAGAAGAAACTTTGGCCTCAACTGCCTGTAAGAAATCAATAATTTCTTCCAGGCATTTGACTTTCTGAGAAAGAAAGAGAAGAAGAAGAAGAAGAAGAGAAGAAACTTTGGCCTCAACTGCCTGTAAGAAATCAATAATTTCTTCCAGGCATTTGACTTTCTGAGAAAGAAAGAGAAGAAGAAGAAGAAGAAGAGAAGAAACTTTGGCCTCAACTGCCTGTAAGAAATCAATAATTTCTTCCAGGCATTTGACTTCGTTAGAAAGAAAGAGAAGAAGAAGAAGAAGGGAAGAAACTTTGGCCTCAACTGCCTGTAAGAAATCAATAATTTCTTCCAGGCATTTGACTTCTTTGGAAAGAAAGAGAAGAAGAAGAAGAAACTTTGGCCTCAACTGCCTGTAAGATATCAATAATTTCTTCCAGGCATTTGACTTGCTTAGAAAGAAAGAGAAGAAGAAGAAGAAGAGAAGAAACTTTGGCCTCAACTGCCTGTAAGAAATCAATAATTTCTTCCAGGCATTTGACTTTCTGAGAAAGAAAGAGAAGAAGAAGAAGAAGAAGAGAAGAAACTTTGGCCTCAACTGCCTGTAAGAAATCAATAATTTCTTCCAGGCATTTGACTTTCTGAGAAAGAAAGAGAAGAAGAAGAAGAAGAAGAGAAGAAACTTTGGCCTCAACTGCCTGTAAGAAATCAATAATTTCTTCCAGGCATTTGACTTTCTGAGAAAGAAAGAGAAGAAGAAGAAGAAGAAGAGAAGAAACTTTGGCCTCAACTGCCTGTAAGAAATCAATAATTTCTTCCAGGCATTTGACTTCGTTAGAAAGAAAGAGAAGAAGAAGAAGAGAAGAAACTTTGGCCTCAACTGCCTGTAAGAAATCAATAATTTCTTCCAGGCATTTGACTTTCTGAGAAAGAAAGAGAAGAAGAAGAAGAAGAAGAGAAGAAACTTTGGCCTCAACTGCCTGTAAGAAATCAATAATTTCTTCCAGGCATTTGACTTTCTGAGAAAGAAAGAGAAGAAGAAGAAGAAGAAGAGAAGAAACTTTGGCCTCAACTGCCTGTAAGAAATCAATAATTTCTTCCAGGCATTTGACTTTCTGAGAAAGAAAGAGAAGAAGAAGAAGAAGAAGAGAAGAAACTTTGGCCTCAACTGCCTGTAAGAAATCAATAATTTCTTCCAGGCATTTGACTTCTTTAGAAAGAAAGAGAAGAAGAAAAAGAAGAGAAGAAACTTTGGCCTCAACTGCCTGTAAGAAATCAATAATTTCTTCCAGGCATTTGACTTTCTGAGAAAGAAAGAGAAGAAGAAGAAGAAGAAGAGAAGAAACTTTGGCCTCAACTGCCTGTAAGAAATCAATAATTTCTTCCAGGCATTTGACTTCTTTAGAAAGAAAGAGAAGAAGAAAAAGAAGAGAAGAAACTTTGGCCTCAACTGCCTGTAAGAAATCAATAATTTCTTCCAGGCATTTGACTTGCTTAGAAAAAAAGAGAAGAAGAAGAAGAAGAAGAGAAGAAACTTTGGCCTCAACTGCCTGTAAGAAATCAATAATTTCTTCCAGGCATTTGACTTTCTGAGAAAGAAAGAGAAGAAGAAGAAGAAGAAGAGAAGAAACTTTGGCCTCAACTGCCTGTAAGAAATCAATAATTTCTTCCAGGCATTTGACTTGCTTAGAAAAAAAGAGAAGAAGAAGAAGAAGAAGAGAAGAAACTTTGGCCTCAACTGCCTGTAAGAAATCAATAATTTCTTCCAGGCATTTGACTTCCTTAGAAAGAAAGAGAAGAAGAAGAAGAAGGGAAGAAACTTTGGCCTCAACTGCCTGTAAGAAATCAATAATTTCTTCCAGGCATTTGACTTCGTTAGAAAGAAAGAGAAGAAGAAGAAGAGAAGAAACTTTGGCCTCAACTGCCTGTAAGAAATCAATAATTTCTTCCAGGCATTTGACTTTCTGAGAAAGAAAGAGAAGAAGAAGAAGAAGAAGAGAAGAAACTTTGGCCTCAACTGCCTGTAAGAAGTCAATAATTTCTTCCAGGCATTTGACTTCCTTAGAAAGAAAGAGAAGAAGGGAAGAAACTTTGGCCTCAACTGCCTGTAAGAAATCAATAATTTCTTCCAGGCATTTGACTTGCTTAGAAAGAAAGAGAAGAAGAAGAAGAAGAGAAGAAACTTTGGCCTCAACTGCCTGTAAGAAATCAATAATTTCTTCCAGGCATTTGACTTCTTTAGAAAGAAAGAGCAGAAGAAGAAGAAGGGAAGAAACTTTGGGATCAACTGCCTGTAAGAAATTAATAATTTCTTCCAGGCATTTGACTTGCTTAGAAAGAAAGAGAAGAAGAAGAAGAAGAGAAGAAACTTTGGCCTCAACTGCCTGTAAGAAATCAATAATTTCTTCCAGGCATTTGACTTCATTAGAAAGAAAGAGAAGAAGAAGAAGAAGAAGAGAAGAAACTTTGGCCTCAACTGCCTGTAAGAAATCAATAATTTCTTCCAGGCATTTGACTTCATTAGAAAGAAAGAGAAGAAGAAGAAGAAGAAGAGAAGAAACTTTGGCCTCAACTGCCTGTAAGAAATCAATAATTTCTTCCAGGCATTTGACTTGCTTAGAAAGAAAGAGAAGAAGAAGAAGAAGAAGAGAAGAAACTTTGGCCTCAACTGCCTGTAAGAAATCAATAATTTCTTCCAGGCATTTGGCTTCCTTAGAAAGAAAGAGAAGAAGAAGAAGAAGAGAAGAAGCTTTGGCCTCAACTGCCTGTAAGAAATCAATAATTTCTTCCAGGCATTTGACTTCTTTATAAAGAAAGAGAAGAAGAAGAAGAAGAGAAGAAACTTTAGTCTCAACTGCCTGTAAGAAATCAATAATTTCTTCCAGGCATTTGACTTCCTTAGAAAGAAAGAGAAGAAGAAGAGAAGAGAAGAAACTTTAGCCTCAACTGCCTGTAAGAAATCAATAATTTCTTCCAGGCATTTGGCTTCCTTAGAAAGAAAGAGAAGAAGAAGAAGAAGAGAAGAAGCTTTGGCCTCAACTGCCTGTAAGAAATCAATAATTTCTTCCAGGCATTTGACTTCTTTAGAAAGAAAGAGCAGAAGAAGAAGAAGGGAAGAAACTTTGGGATCAACTGCCTGTAAGAAATCAATAATTTCTTCCAGGCATTTGACTTGCTTAGAAAGAAAGAGAAGAAGAAGAAGAAGAGAAGAAACTTTGGCCTCAACTGCCTGTAAGAAATCAATAATTTCTTCCAGGCATTTGACTTCCTTAGAAAGAAAGAGAAGAAGAAGAAGAAGGGAAGAAACTTTGGCCTCAACTGCCTGTAAGAAATCAATAATTTCTTCCAGGCATTTGACTTCTTTATAAAGAAAGAGAAGAAGAAGAAGAAGAGAAGAAACTTTAGTCTCAACTGCCTGTAAGAAATCAATAATTTCTTCCAGGCATTTGACTTCCTTAGAAAGAAAGAGAAGAAGAAGAGAAGAGAAGAAACTTTAGCTTCAACTGCCTGTAAGAAATCAATAATTTCTTCCAGGCATTTGGCTTCCTTAGAAAGAAAGAGAAGAAGAAGAAGAAGAGAAGAAGCTTTGGCCTCAACTGCCTGTAAGAAATCAATAATTTCTTCCAGGCATTTGACTTCTTTAGAAAGAAAGAGCAGAAGAAGAAGAAGGGAAGAAACTTTGGGATCAACTGCCTGTAAGAAATCAATAATTTCTTCCAGGCATTTGACTTCTTTAGAAAGAAAGAGAAGAAGAAAAAGAAGAGAAGAAACTTTGGCCTCAACTGCCTGTAAGAAATCAATAATTTCTTCCAGGCATTTGACTTCTTTAGAAAGAAAGAGAAGAAGAAGAAGAAGAAGAGAAGAAACTTTGGCCTCAACTGCCTGTAAGAAATCAATAATTTCTTCCAGGCATTTGACTTCTTTAGAAAGAAAGAGAAGAAGAAGAAGAAGAAGAGAAGAAACTTTGGCCTCAACTGCCTGTAAGAAATCAATAATTTCTTCCAGGCATTTGACTTCGTTAGAAAGAAAGAGAAGAAGAAGAGAAGAAACTTTGGCCTCAACTGCCTGTAAGAAATCAATAATTTCTTCCAGGCATTTGACTTCTTTATAAAGAAAGAGAAGAAGAAGAAGAAGAGAAGAAACTTTAGTCTCAACTGCCTGTAAGAAATCAATAATTTCTTCCAGGCATTTGACTTGCTTAGAAAGAAAGAGAAGAAGAAGAAGAAGAGAAGAAACTTTGGCCTCAACTGCCTGTAAGAAATCAATAATTTCTTCCAGGCATTTGACTTCCTTAGAAAGAAAGAGAAGAAGAAGAAGAAGGGAAGAAACTTTGGCCTCAACTGCCTGTAAGAAATCAATAATTTCTTCCAGGCATTTGACTTCTTTATAAAGAAAGAGAAGAAGAAGAAGAAGAGAAGAAACTTTAGTCTCAACTGCCTGTAAGAAATCAATAATTTCTTCCAGGCATTTGACTTCCTTAGAAAGAAAGAGAAGAAGAAGAGAAGAGAAGAAACTTTAGCTTCAACTGCCTGTAAGAAATCAATAATTTCTTCCAGGCATTTGGCTTCCTTAGAAAGAAAGAGAAGAAGAAGAAGAAGAGAAGAAGCTTTGGCCTCAACTGCCTGTAAGAAATCAATAATTTCTTCCAGGCATTTGACTTCTTTAGAAAGAAAGAGCAGAAGAAGAAGAAGGGAAGAAACTTTGGGATCAACTGCCTGTAAGAAATCAATAATTTCTTCCAGGCATTTGACTTGCTTAGAAAGAAAGAGAAGAAGAAGAAGAAGAGAAGAAACTTTGGCCTCAACTGCCTGTAAGAAATCAATAATTTCTTCCAGGCATTTGACTTCCTTAGAAAGAAAGAGAAGAAGAAGAAGAAGGGAAGAAACTTTGGCCTCAACTGCCTGTAAGAAATCAATAATTTCTTCCAGGCATTTGACTTCTTTAGAAAGAAAGAGAAGAAGAAAAAGAAGAGAAGAAACTTTGGCCTCAACTGCCTGTAAGAAATCAATAATTTCTTCCAGGCATTTGACTTCCTTAGAAAGAAAGAGAAGAAGAAGAGAAGAGAAGAAACTTTAGCCTCAACTGCCTGTAAGAAATCAATAATTTCTTCCAGGCATTTGACTTCTTTAGAAAGAAAGAGCAGAAGAAGAAGAAGAGAAGAAACTTTGGCCTCAACTGCCTGTAAGAAATCAATAATTTCTTCCAGGCATTTGACTTCTTTAGAAAGAAAGAGCAGAAGAAGAAGAAGGGAAGAAACTTTGGGATCAACTGCCTGTAAGAAATCAATAATTTCTTCCAGGCATTTGACTTCCTTAGAAAGAAAGAGAAGAAGGGAAGAAACTTTGGCCTCAACTGCCTGTAAGAAATCAATAATTTCTTCCAGGCATTTGACTTCTTTAGAAAGAAAGAGCAGAAGAAGAAGAAGAGAAGAAACTTTGGCCTCAACTGCCTGTAAGAAATCAATAATTTCTTCCAGGCATTTGACTTCCTTAGAAAGAAAGAGAAGAAGAAGAAGAAGAGAAGAAACTTTGGCCTCAACTGCCTGTAAGAAATCAATAATTTCTTCCAGGCATTTGACTTCCTTAGAAAGAAAGAGAAGAAGAAGAAGAAGAGAAGAAACTTTGGCCTCAACTGCCTGTAAGAAATCAATGACTTCTTCCAGACATTTAACGTCTTGAAAAGGAAGACGAGTAAATATCAACGTATTCATCTTAAATAACTAAACTAACGTTGCCAAAATGACGTATGACGTCACCTTGGAACGCAAACAGAGCCATTGTTGCCAGATTGCGTTACGACATTCGCTTCCTTATTCAAAATGGCACTTGTAACGTGATTTAATAAAATCGTAGCTCGGCAAACTCGGTTTGCTAAACGTTTTGACGTTCAATTAGTTCTGTTCCGTTAATTTCGATTAAATATTCATGAGGCGAGCGTCGATTTACGGGCGTTTCGCATGGAAGTGACGACGCCGCGTGACGTAATCGACCAAGAAACGTACGAGCGTAATTTCAATAATATTTAAATTAATTTACCGCTTTATTGGATTTGAAATCGGGACAAAATCTCGTAGGATTAACATTTACTGAGATATCAACCAAAATAGACCATAAAATGTCAAAGGATTAACATGATAAATATCACTAAAATCAGTGAGTTTAAGCGACATTAGTGTAAACGAGGCTTAATAAACGTGAGGTGCGCATGACAGTGGCGAAAGTGACAATTGACAAGTTGACAGATTATGACGTGTAGAAAAGGTTAGTTTAGAAAAGAAGCAACTGTACACGAAACGAAGTAAAAGTTGGAAGTGTTGTAGGTTTAAGGGAACCTAAGGATGTTATTTTCATTATAAAATGTATATAGAAGATAAATTTGTGTTTGAATGAAAGGTAATCTAATCTAATAAGACAGACGCATCAGCTGTCTGGAAGTAGCCATAGTAGTCCCCAAGTTAGACCTTAACGGCCTGAAGACAATGATCAATTCCACCTCACTCGACTGCTTGGAAAAAAACGATAAATTGGACCTCAATCGCTTGAAAAAATGGAAGTCGCTGACTGCCCTTTAAGAGCGAAAACTGACCTCAACTCCCTTTAATGAACGAGAAATTAGCCCTAAGAATGACGGTTCATGTTATATAGGGTTCTAATAGATAATCATTTAAGGTGTGAACTGCGTATGATAAATGATAAATTGGATTTGAACTGTCAGTAATACCGGACATCTAGTGACAGTAATTGGGTTTGGCAACATCGCCTCTGTTGCATATGTCAAAGTTGTCAAGACGAGGGTCTCGCGACAGTAAACGTCAGATTGACAGACGACACGTCAGTTGGGCGATCTTTTATGTAAGAGTCACCGGGGTACATAATTAATAACCTTCAGTAATTGATACTAAATAATTGGCTCAAATGCCTGGAATAGGCCTCCAAATACCTTCGAGTGTCTAGAAGAAGCTTAAGAAGACTTAGAAGACTCTTAAGGTGCCTCAAATGCCTGGAATAGCCTTCCAAATACCTTCGAGTATCTAGAAGAAGCTTAAGAATACTTAGAAGCCTCTTACAGGCAGTCAAGGTGCCTCAAATGCCTGGAATAGGCTTCCAAATACCTTCGAGTGTCTAGAAGAAGCTTAAGAAAATTTAGAAGACTCTTACAGGCAGTCAAGGTGCCTCAAATGCCTGGAATAAGCTTCCAAATGCCTTCGAATGTCTAGAAGAAGCTTAAGAATATTTAGAAGACTCTTACAGGCAGTCAAGGTGCCTCAAATGCCTGGAATAGGCTTCCAAATACCTTGGAGTGTCTAGAAGAAGCTTAAGAAGACTTAGAAGACTCTTACAGGCAGTCAAAGTGCCTCAAATGCTTGGAATAGGCTTCCAAATGCCTTCGAGTGTCTAGAAGAAGCCTAAGAAGACTTAGAAGACTCTTAAGGTGCCTCAAATGCCTGGAATAGGCGTCCAAATACCTTCGAGTGTCTAGAAGAAGCTTAAGAAGACTTAGAAGACTCTTACAGGCAGTCAAGGTGCCTCAAATGCCTGGAATAGGCTTCCAAATACCTTCGAGTGTCTAGAAGAAGCTTAAGAAGACTTAGAAGACTCTTACAGGCAGTCAAGGTGCCTCAAATGCCTGGAATAGGCCTCCAAATACCTTCAAGTGTCTAGAAGAAGCTTAAGAAGACTTAGAAGACTCTTACAGGCAGTCAAGGTGCCTCAAATGCCTGGAATAGACTCTCAAATACTTTTAAGTTCCTAGAGGAAGTATAAGAGTATCTAGAAGTTACTTATAAGGAGTCAAAGTGCCTCAAATGCCTGGAATAGGCTTCCAAATACCTTCAAATGTCTAGAAGAAGCTTAAGAATACTTAGAAGACTCTTACAGGCAGTCAAGCATTTGCGGCACATTCGCGGATCCCAGTCTGGCAAGAGAGTCCTCTTCCTCATTACCTGCCTGGCCTGCATTGTCAGGTATCCAGACGAGCTGGACCAGCTGGACCATTAAGTTATTTTCTTGTAAATTATTTCTCTAGGTCAAATAGTCTTGATGGCCCTAAAGCCTCTACAAGTCAAAAAAGTGACGACTTTCAACGGCGAGCATCTCGGTTACTAAAGCGTGCCAACGTTGCCAAGCTTCCTTGACAGACAACGAGGGTCGCGACTGTAAAACAAACTTAAAAACAAATTTTGCCAGACGTAAGTTTGTCCATCAGCAGGCCGCACCTTAAGTATCACTTTACTTAAGAATCGCACCGGCGCACCCACTCGCAGGGCGTGTCACTTTCACCCTTCGCGAAAGGCAATAACCCTTCAAGTTGTCCCGGGCCACGCCCTTTTTTTGTGGATTTTTCGGCAGGGAACGTCTCTATTTTCAAGAGAGAACGAGGTCAGGCCTGTCAACGATTGCTCGTTTTAATCACGAAAAATTGAACCAACACAAGGGCCTAGAAGTGATTCGTTTATTATTAGTGGCGCGAGACCCTCGTATTGACAACTTTGACATTTATATTTGACAGACGTCAAAGCGAAGCCCGGGTGCGTAAGAGAAAGAGAGAATTACTGACCAAACACTCACTTTGACAACTTTGACAACTTTGACGTATGAAAATGGAGCCTATAAGCTTAT